>NW_023458563.1:6461193-6471202 GCF_013731165.1 Rhagoletis pomonella | reverse complement strand
CTCCGATACAAAACCCAAGGAAAAGCCGGCTCCATCGTCAAGCAATACCCGCTCAGCGATGATAACTTCGAGCTGGCCTGGGAAGCTTTACGGTCACGATACGAAAACAAACGTATCCTGGTTGACAACCAAATTAAAATTTTGATGACTTTGCCGACTATTCAATCCGAGAATAGCGAGCAACTTCAAAGGCTGCAAACATCAATTAACAACTGTCTGTCAGTTCTTAATTCCCAAGACGTCCAGACAAACAGTTGGGATCCCATATTGGTGTACATATGCTCATCCAAATTGCCCGAAACCACACTGTCACTTTGGGAACAATCTCTCTCTTCTCGAAGAGATTTACCCTCTTGGTCACAAATGGACGATTTTCTTACTCCAAGATACGAAGTAGTCGAAAGACTTAACCGGCTTCATCCAAGCCAAAAGAAACAAAAACCAGTCGCTCATCAAAATGCTGCGCAAAACAGGTCCTTTAACAGGACTCAAACCTTTGTGGCAGAACCTAAGAGGGAAGCAACTTGCTCTCACTGCAAGTCTCCTCATCCCATTAGAGTCTGCCCACAATTTAAGCGAATTTCGGTACCAAACCGAGTACAATTCGCAAACCAAACCAAGCTGTGCAAAAACTGCCATGGTAATACCCATAGCACTAATGAGTGTCCGAGCAAGTGGTCATGTACACATTGCCAACAACGGCATCACTCCCTGCTGCACATGAATCCCAAACCACAATCTCGACACTACAGTGCGCGAGCGAATGAAACCGCCGCACAACACACTACTGCCCAGTCAACACCTCCTGCTCGACAAGCGCAGTCAAGCTCCATTTCCAGCGAGCAACCGTGCTGTTCCAAACAAGCACAAATACAATCATTGCACACCGACAATGATAGCAAAATTCTCCTTCCAACTGCCATGGTCGCAGTTGAACACGAGCGGGAATTGTTTCAACTTAGAGCCTTGATTGATCAAGGCTCACACAGAACTTTCATTTCCTCGAAAGTTCAGAAACGGTTGAAACTACCATTCGAACATTCCAAGCTCGAAATTTCCGGCATGGGTGGACACGTATTACAAAGCTCCTCAAAGTTTTGTCCACTCACATTGGTTGCACCCAAAACCATGCAAGGGATAAACACACAGGCTATCGTGTTACCTTAGCTCACGAGGCACATGCCTACATTTACCATTAGCCGTGAAAACTGGCAGCGATTCAAGATCCTTGAATTTGCTGACCCAGGCTGCCACATACCAGCTGAAACTGATATGGTAATCGGCAGCGATATACTTCCAGAAATCCTGCTGGAAGGTATACAAAAGATTTGCGACACTATACTGTCGCAAAAAACAATATTTGGTTGGATTCTCAGTGGTCCAATAACCGAAAATGTGGTGTCATTCTCGACACAAGTAGAAGAGTGCTCGAACACCACTCTCAGCTTAGAAAGTTTTGGGAAGAAGAGGAGGTTCCACAACCTCCCCAAATTTCACCTGAAGATCAGGCATGTGAGCATATATATGCAACAACAACGACTCGTGCCCCAAACGGTCAATACATTGTGCGACTTCCATTCAAGGAAGAATTTCCAACAAAGCTGTCTCTGGGCCACTCTCGGTCTGCTGCACTTCAGCAGTTTTTTAGTATGGAGCGATCGCTTCAGAAAAAAGGAGACATAGGCACAATGTACAATAATGTGTTGCAAGAATATCTCGACCTCGATCATATGGAGCACACGAAGCCATGCGAGATAATTTCCAATGGCAAATACTTCTCTTTCTACTTGCTACATCATGCGGTCGTCAAACCAGATAAGGTAACCACCAAAGTTCGCGTGGTATTCAACGCCTCAAAAACATCTGGTTCAGGAAAATCCTTGAATGACGTGTTGCACAATGGCCCCACACTCCAGCCAGATTTCATGCTGCTCATTCTGCAGGGGCGAATGCACAGATTCGTGTTCAATGGCGACATTGAAAAAATGTATCGTCAAATACTCATCCTCGAGGACGATAAAGATTTTCAGCGAATCTTATTTCGCACAGGAGAGTCAGCCGATTATAATCTTAAAACCGTAACGTTCGGCGTTAATTGTGCACCATACCTCGCTATCCGTACGATGCATCAATTAGCAGATGATACGAGAGCGACATTTTCCTTGGCTGCCACAATACTTAAAACCAAAACGTATGTGGATGACATCCTATCCGGAAGTCATGATATTGACAACGCCACTGAATCACTTCTTCAAGAAAAATTTCCAAAGGAGGATCTTCTCGACTCCAACTTTTTGAAATTTGAGAGCGCTTCCACAAGCAAACCACTTGGTATACAATGGAACGCACTCACAGATAAATTTTCATACACCATTCTGCCTGCATCGACATCGAATGCCGTCACAAAGCAACAAATTTTATCTTCTGTCGTAAAACTTTTTGACCCGGCAGGATGGCTGTCGCCAGTGATGATTCAAGCAAAGATTCTGCTTTAAGAACTTTGGCTGGATGGCGTTGATTGGGACGAATGTGCCAAACCCATAGCTTTGGCAAAATGGCAACAGTTCGCAGAAAATTTGCCATCCATATGCCACATCGAAATCCCTCGATGGGTTCACTTCACTCCAGGGCAAGACACCCAAATCTACGGGTTTTGCGATGCCTCGGACAAAGCATATTGCGCTGCGATTTACATCCGCGTAGATGTTAGCAACCACAGATATTCCACTCTCTTGGTTGCAAAAAGCAAAGTCGCACCATTGAAGACGTAAGCTTGCCACGCCTGGAGCTGTGTGGTGCAGTCTTACTCGCAAAACTGGTCGCAACTGTTCGAAAACAGCTCAAATTGGAATCGTGCAACACATTCTTATGGTCAGATTCAGAGATTGTGCTAGCTTGGCTTGAAATAGAAGACGTATGTATCCAATCGTGCCTCCCAAATCCGGGAATATCTTCCAACCGGTACATGGCGCCATGTTGCCAGCCAAGATAATCCAGCCAACCTCGGCACTCGCGAGTGCAAACCGCAGGATTTGGCGAATTCCCCACTCTGGTGGCACGGACCAAAATGGCTCTCTTGCCACATGGATGCATGGCCAAGGTCAAAGGCGTGCAGTGCATCTCCACCAGAAAAGCGAGGTGAGGTGGAGGTATATCACGCGCTCGAAGAAGAGGTCGATTTTCTTGATCGCTTTTCTTCCTTCTCTCGAGCAATTCGCCTGACTGCGTACATGTTCCGCTTCGTGAGCAATGCACGCAACAAATCAAAGGCGTTAGCTACAGTCACTAATCCACATCTGACGCATAACGAATTTCAATATGCAAAGATACGTCTTATCAGTGCAGCGCAATAACGCCATTTTCCGAGCGAAAAAAGCGCTTTGCAAGATAAAAAGCCACTTAACAAAAAAAGTCCTCTTCTTGTTCTAAATGCTTCATTGGACAAAGACGGACTTCTACGGGTTAATGGCCGATTAGCACATTCCACATTGAGCTATAATGAAAGGCACCCAATAATTCTCCCTGCCGAATCGAGGTTCTGCCAGCTATATTTGGAGTTCTTACACCCGCTTCTTCTTCACGCAGAAACACGATTAATGCTCCAAATGGTAAGGCAAGAGTACCACGTACCAAAGCTAAAACCTCTAATTAAAAAATGCATTTTTCAATGCAAGGTGTGCACGCTTTACAAGCAACAAACACGCCCCCAAATAATGGCCGCTCTATCCCCTGAGCGCTGCAGTTTCTCACTCCCATTTTCCACAACGGGAGTAGATTTTGCTGGGCCATTCCAAATTAAAGCATCGGTGCTAAGACCTACAACCCTTATCAAGGGATACGTTGCAGTTTTTGTCTGTTTTTCCACAAAGGCAGGGCATCTCGAGCTATGCTCGGATCTTACAACTGAGGCTTTTCGAGCAGCATTCGCCCGCTTCATTGGCAGACGAGGCTTCCCCTCAAAAATGATGAGCGTTAATGGAAAAACGTTCATTGGCGCCCTGCGCGCAACAGAACGCGACTTCGCTAAATTTCTTAACGAATGTTCCGCAGACATTGTCAAAAAATATGCCCCTCAAGGCACCAACTGGCAATATATACCACCCAGCGCCCCCCCACATAGGCCGCTTGTGGGAATCTGCAGTGAAAAGCTTTAAAATCCATTTAAAGAAAACCGCTGCAACCCACAAGTTTACTTTCAAAGAATTCACGACACTTCTGGTGCGAATCGAAGCAGTCCTCAACTCGAGGCCTCTGTCCGCACTTTCCCCAAGACCCAGCTGATAAG
Organism: Rhagoletis pomonella; assembly: GCF_013731165.1. Lineage (NCBI taxonomy): Eukaryota > Metazoa > Arthropoda > Insecta > Diptera > Tephritidae > Rhagoletis > Rhagoletis pomonella. The sequence goes on along the minus strand of NW_023458563.1, from coordinate 6,466,917 downwards.
ACAGCGCTTACTCCGGGTCACTTCCTTCGAGGTGCACCGCTGTTGGCCATTCCCGAGCCTAATACGGAAGACCTCTCCCTACTAAACCGGTAGGAGAAAGTCAAAGCACTTCACCACCAATTTAGTCGCCGCTGGAAAGAAGATTACCTCAAAGATCTTCAGAAGAGATACAAGTGGAGAACCCCACAACGCGATCCTCAGCCAGGCGACCTCGTCGTGATCAAAGAAGATTCGCTCCCCCCCACCGAGTGGCGATTGGGACGAATCGAAAACGTTCGCCACGGCCCTGATAACCACATACGTGTCGTAGAAATCCGTTCGCAAAATGAAGTTATCCCGCGGCCACTTGTCAAACTGTGCTTCCTCCCAAAAGCGCAATAAATTATTCTATACATCTTTTCCTTTTGTGTATTAAGTGTCTTAGCTTCCCGTTTAAATATTATACCCAGGTACTCCTCGTTTCTCTGCCTTTGCTTCTACTTCCAGATTGAAGACATCATGGCATCGCGGAAAGCATGCCCCCTGGCTCCAACGGCAGAGACGGCCTACGATGCCGTCATTATGTACCTTTGTACTATTTAGCTTGTCATTTGACGGTAACAAGAGCAAATTCAATTTAAATCTATTAAATACATTCTAGCGTGTCTCAGTCCTTTACCCACAAAAGCGGCTATAACTTTTTTTTTCTATTCAAAACAGTATGTGAGGCACCTTTCTGAAATCTTTCTTAAATGAGCAATTTTTTTATGTAATGTAAAGTTATAGCTCAGTACATTTTTTTTTTCACCCGAGATAGTCAAAGTTGGGGAAGAAAGTATCAAAAAGTTAAAAATCCAGAAATAGTCCTAATCTTATGATCGTTCCTTAATATATTTTAAATACATTGCATTTGAGTATGGAGAGGCAACTATTTGGAAGTATTTTACATAAAAAATTTACTAAGTATTGCCCGGTTTGTAGTTGCAGTTAAAGAAAACACATGAAAAGGTACGATTTTTTTTTTAATTCGAAAAAATGTAAATATTTCAAAAGCACTTTTACCTGAAAATTTTTTGTTTACCAGGGAGCTCAACCACACCCCCCCCCACCCCCACCTACCTTCCCCTAAAGTTTGGCACGTTACTTATGGGACACCCTGTATGAATAACGACCGATTAAAATCGATCTCAAATTTGTACTTTCTCTGTAGAAATTTTAGGTCTATGTTATGTAGTTTGACTTTTGTCAATTAAATGTTATGCTTTGTATTGTATGCGCTCCACGTTTTTCGTTTTAAATCCCATAAATGGTTTATAATGACTTTTGCTAAAGTTTCAAAATCAACAACGGCCGTTAGCTTAGATGAAAATGGTTCAGTTTAATATTAAGGCCGGTCCACATAGAACTTTCGCGTTGGCTTTGGCGTTGGTGTTAGTTTAAGAGAACGCACGTTAAAAGTGTGCTAGCTACAATGAATGCTTGGCAGCGAATGCTTGGGCCATTAAATTAACATACTAAGAACAGATAAATTAATATTTCATATCAATAATTGCATTAAAAACGATATTTCTTGCCCGCACTTGATTATAAAGGAAAAATATTTCACATAATTTTATTTATTTGCAACAGCTGACAAGCGTCGCACGCGAAAAGTGGAGAGTCGGCCATCTTTTTGCTTTGTGTTGGCGTGAGCGTTGTCGAATTTTGGCTACGTGGACGGCTGCATTTGAATTCCTGTATCCATAGTCAGCTGTTGAAGCGATGCCAACGCCAACGCAACGCCGAAGTTCTATGTGGACGGGCCATTACATTTAGAGAACTTTTCTATTTAAAGCAACAAAATAAAATATTTATAAGAGCTGTTTTCATTGTAAAGGTTTGCTCAAGCAGCAGCGGTATGGTACCGCTCGGTATAACTCCGTATGGCATGTTTGCTCATGTATGGATATACATGTATATATTTGTATGTAGTTAACTTACATACATACCCAGTAGAAATTCTATGCGTACGACATCGCTTTTGGTGGCATGAGCTTGCTGCTGTGTATACATGTGTGTGTATAAATTTCAAAATAATTTGCAAGAATCTCCACATATACAACAAACATACAACCTAAATGTATACTATGCACTTAGTTTTAAATTTTAATATTTTCGCAGCTCCCTATGTTTATCTTCATCTAAAGCAGGGATCACTAGATTTGTACATTTTAACAGTTATAGAGTGGTGTTGTTTGAAAGTTGTTATTGAGCTTAACTCATTATTTCTAGACAGCACCACTCTGTGACTGCCAAAATGTACACATTTGTACAAATGCACAAATCGTGCGATCCCTGCTTAACAGCTTCCTTACAACGAATTCACTACTGCTAGTGATAGCAGAGCGTAATTTGAGGGCGCAACTATGTAGCATAGTGTTAGGCAGTGGTATGATAGATTCTATTGTGAATTCCTTGGTAAGATAAAATACCGGAAATTAGTTTGAATAAATCAGCTGCTAACCTTGGAATATTTCTACACGAATTTCTGTAGAGCACCTACCGGGTGTGTGGTTTGTACTTGATCTGAATGCTTAAATTAAGTAACACACCGATTTGTTTCTGATTATGCTCCTAATTCGTGACACATTGGGCGCGATTATATTGTCTAACCGTAATGTAAAAAAAATATTTTTTAAAAACAAGCTTTTATTTAACATGTACAATCAAAGGAATAAAATAAAGTAGTGTGTTAAAAGATTTTTTAGCAAGAAAATTTTGTCAAAACTGCACTAAAATTAATAAAATAAAATAAGTTAAAGTCTAGTTAAAGTTACTAAAAGCCATTTATTGAAAGGAGTTACTCAAACTCTAATGAAAATTACTAACAATTTGTACTAATTTATTTCGTTTTTAAAAAAGCTCGTCGGCGAATTCAGCGTACATGCAGAATTGGTTAGGTATGTATGTATATGTATGTAAGCAGATATTTAAATGCCGGTTTGCTATTCGCGTTACAAACTTTTTTAGGTTAGATATTTGAATAAATCATTCAGATTTAGATGGCGTTTTTAGAAATTTATTATTGTTATTATAGAAAACAAAACATTTACACCCAAATTCATAAAAAATAAAGATGTTAGATTTTTGTTTGGATTTTCGTTGAGTTTTAATTTGATATCCCAAAATAATTAATATCAAATAAAATACCTCTTCGAGGTAAATATTTCGAGTGACGAAAGCTGAACTAGAAACACAAAATTTATGATATCAATTTCGTGACGAAAACTATATTCATTTTTTTAACTGCCCTTGAAACTGACGCAAAATAGTTCTATTTATTCGGAGCGTTGCAAAGTTCTGTCTACTCTTAGAAAAACAAAATAAAAAATGACAACTTTAGCAACGATTCGTATGAATAAAACTATTTAGCGTCAGTTTTCAGGGCAGTTAAAAAATGCGTATAATTTTCGTCATGAAATTGATATCAAATAAAACACTTCTTCGAGGTAAATATTTCGCTGAACTGGATATCATAAATTTTGTGTTTCTAGTTCAGCTTTCGTCACTCGAAATATTTACCTTGAAGAGGTGTTTTATTTGATATGTATAACTGAGAACAAAATCAGAAATAAAAGATGTAAATAGGTTTTCCATAACTTTTATTGATGGAAGTAAGCATTGTTGCCAGAACTTTTTGGGCCGACCGGCAAAAAAATGGCTAAAATCTCTAAAATGTTTCCACTAAAATTCACATGTTTTATTTAAATTAATCACAAGTAGAAAGACTAGTAAATTCATTAAACAAATTACAAAAACAGAGACTGGTAAATTCATTACAAATTATTTTTGTTTTGCAAGGGAAACTGTCGTTATACGTACGGTGACCATCCGTCCTGTATTATGCGGGCAGTACTCTTTTTTGACCAATTTTCCTGGTAATTTATTTATTTTATAAGGGACGCCAAATATTCTGTTTTTCTTTTAATGTCCTGTATTTGTCCCGTATTCGGTGTTTCGACGCCTTAACAGCTCATTAAAATGACATGCCAATGAGGAGTTTTAAGTGATGTTAGTATATGATCGTAATTTTCTCCATAAACAGTTATTTCTTTCTAATCAGAATGCCTGTGACTTGAATCCAGGAATACATACAGTGACCAAAATAGAAATTAGGACTCGACATTTTAGTAAGTTTTGACTATTTTTCCTTAGTTTATTTAATGTTTATTATTTATTTAATGAAAGTAAGGCTCTTTTCCTAACAAAAACCATATAATACCAAATTTCCAACTTTGTGCAAAAAACTATAAAAATTAATTCTACAATGTTTCACCAAAATTTTAAACTTTTTAATTAGAATCTTTAGAAAAAAATTTGGTTTGCAGTTTTGTAACTCATTTGCTTCTCTTTCAAGAAAATGGTCGAACATACATATTTTGTATGAAAAAATGCGTAACACTGTCAATAAACAAAACACAAAGTCGCCAAAACTTAATGGTAAACTTTAGCGACTTAAAATTGTTCTTTATTATACTAAAATCTAGCGAATTTTTTTAACAAAATTTACGGGGTAAAAATCTCAAAAAAATTATCCTTCAAATTTTTGATGTTACTAAAAGATATTGTTTCAGGGCTAATACATATGGGATCATTGAAGAAGGCTTTAAGATCTGTAAGCTGTTGCGGAAAAAAGTTCCAAAATTATTTTTTGTCCCGTATTCGGCTCTCATAAATATGGTCACCGTAGTTATACGTAGCTAAGCTTTACATCAGAAGTCATGTTTGTGTTACTTGAATAAAAGAAGATCAATTACAAACTTATGGCGTTTCCTTTTCTATTGAAACTGTTTAAGCGACTTATGCATTTCCCGCATAAACAAAGAACAGCGAACACACATACGCACTTGTATATTGCACTCCCGCCCAAAACCAAGTGCAGCGAATAAACGCACGCACTTGTGCTTAAAAATAATCGTTCGTTCTTCATTGGGTATGCATTTTTTAATGCACTTCTCAACTGCCGCAGAACAAAACCTACTAAAGTAGTGAATTGCTGGCACTCCAAATCATGCTCAACAAACTTGCTTGATGCATCACAACTCTCTCGGAGTTGTCTCACGGGGCTCTGTATTGCCTTCGGCATACAGAGGTGGTACAAGAGTTACCATTGGCCGCAGCGCCTACCCAATTTTTGAACTTAAATAAATAACCGGTGCTCAACACTCCCGCTTGACGCACACCCCCAAAAACTCTTACAGAGTTTAACCGGCAAAGCCACAGCGCTACAAGCCGTAGGGACTCTGCATGACTTACAACCATGCAGAGGTGGTAACTGATGGTTATCATTGGCCCCGACGCCTACCCAAAACATTTTTGCTTTAATACATTTTTATGCAAATACATTCATCCTGGTCCTGCCCTCTCACTGAGTTATTCAGAAACATTTTGCCTTCTTGTAATATTTGCACTAGGTTTCTTTTTGTCCTGAAAAATGGCTATATTAGTAGAAAGTATTGCAGCTTTGCTTAGTCGGAGGGCAATATTTTGACAAATGAACACGTAAATCTGTGAAAGAGATTTATATCAAAAAAGCCGGTCGCTTTTTAAGTTTTCACCAACTAAACTATTTAATTTTATTTTGATGTCCATATATTCGAAACCAAGGTGTATTTAACAAGGTGGTGTTAGCCGTATATAAGTAAAAATCAAGGCGAATTTACATGTATTTTGTTGTTGCAATTGGAGGTCACAATGTCAAAAAAA
>NW_023458563.1:6455492-6461093 GCF_013731165.1 Rhagoletis pomonella | reverse complement strand
TCGTCATCATAAGGGGGGGTCTCATCCGAGGCTTTGCCTTGCTTCTTATTTTATTACTACCGCCTGGTTAATACAGCTATTGCTGGTGTAGCTGTTGTTGTTAGTAATTAATTTGACTTCAATTGTAAAATTTTGGGCGCCATCACACTGTACGTTACAGGATTGCAATTGTGAGTGAATTGATGTAACATTAGAGATAGTGCTTTCTGTGCCATCATCGACGCCGCCACCACCCTGATCACTACTACCTCCTGTACCCAAAGCACCAACGTATTTGCTGATGGCGATCGTTTGCTTTTGTAATTGTGATTCTATACCTGAAACCTAAATAAGAATTAAAAAAAATTTAGTAAGTGCCTTACGCCAATCATACTTAGGAATACTTGGTATAGTATGGAAAGGGCGTATCTCACATCGTCCCTGAAATGAAAAAAAGCCACAATAACTTTAAAAAACCATACATATGTAAATAGTATCGCCAGTAGCGCCAGCACTTTTTCCTGGAGGCACACCTACAATAATTGAAGTGCAAGATACTGTTACCGCCGTGGGTCCAGCTATCAGCTTTTGCGATGGACTATCTGGATTTACATTTTGCGTATTCGTATTGGACATGTTTGGTGGTTTGGTGGTTGAGAAAACAAAGAATTAAATAAACAGTTAATAAATAGGAAGAAAAAATAAAAATAAAATAGGAAACTAGATATTTACTGCTAATATTCTTAATTAACAACGTTGCGTTTGCTCCTTGTTTGGATTGCTGCACAGAACGGCCGCTTACCTGCAATAAAAATTAAACACGATTAGAAAAGATATCTAAGAATATTACTTTAATTCGCTCTGCTTACTGTTCAGAGATTGATTTTGATGAACTTTTTGTAGCCCATTATTCTTTGTTTAGCCTTTTTGACTTTCAAACGTTTATTTAAATTACGTATGCGGAAGAAAATCCTGCATTTGAAAAAAAACCGCTTTACTTTTTCCGGAAGTTCAACTCCCGCGCTTCTATCCACCAAGTGCTGTTGGAGGTTTTTGCGATGATTTATGTCTTTCGCATTAACTTTATAAAATACAGACTCAAGGTTCTTAATACAGTTTAAAAAGTTAGGTGCTGGTTTGTTTAAAAATCCTTTTGAAACTTGGTCCACCCAAGTAAATGAATTTTCGCTGCTCTTATATTGCTCAAGTTTCAGCTTTTTAATAATATAACCCGCAATGTACTCTAGAGCGTCTTCTTGCAAAACACCACAGTCGTCCGGTTGTGAAGAGCTGAGTTTATCAACCATTTCCGACTCCGTTTCCGTATCCGGTTCCCAAACAGTAGCAGATCCATCGTCATCGGCAATTTCGTCAATTCCAACACTTGACTCGCAGTTTTGGGATTTCTGAATCACATTTTCTTCGGAAAAGAATTCTTCGCTGCAAAATGAATTGCTCGTACCGCCAGAATCTACTAGATGTGTTTCGTCGTTCGTATGGAGCCATTCCGTATCATCTCCTGCGACGTTTCCTCTACCCTGCAAAAGTTCAGTATTCCGTGCTAAAAAAAAAGAAAAATTTACAAAATATCATTTAAGCCAATATTTACAAGCTGTAACAACAATCATACCTAGGATGTATTTTCGCAGCCTATATTTGAACTCCTTGGGAGAAGGGTGGTCATTTAGGCCACCTTTGCTGCGAATAGCGCCAAAAAGATGCTCCAATACATCCTGATTTAGCCGGTAGGTGCAAATGTATTCCACGTTTAAATTTTGCTTGGCATAATCGAAAAGCATCACTAAAGCTTTGTTTGTCATTAAAAAGCCGTTCTGGAAATGCTCTAGTCCCTTTTTACGCGGTATGATCGGCACTGACATGAACTCATTTGTTCGCGTCAAAACATCTATTTGATTTTCAAAGTTTTTTCCAAAGGGTTCCTTAAGTCAAAAGTTTAATTTAAGGGTTAATTGTTAAATCCCTAACTAATAAGTAGTACCTTCCCAGGTAAGCCAAAGGTTTCCATGGTCGAATTCAAAACATCAAACCAATCATTGATGAGTTGAATGAAATCAGCTGTAACTGTGGGATTATATATTTCAAACCCTAAGGAATAACAGCGCCTAATTGCGCAAGCAGTGGTATTCGAAAATAGCTGCGCCGCAAGTCTAACTTTTTGACGTCCTAATTTTTTTTTTTAAGCTTGTACAGTGTAAAGTATGGAGAGTATTTTTACCTACCTATTCCTTTCACAGAAATATGCTCGTCGGTCAATTTAAAAGCGATTGACGCATCCGATTTTGAAGTGTACTTCAGCAAATCGCAAATAGTTCTTGTGGTTAAATGATTCCCCTTCCACACAAAACCAGAGTCTAGGAAGTGGTTTCTTACCAACTTAAGCAGGTGCGGCGCATCGGCAAACACAAAAATTTTTGCTTTGTCAACGTAAGGGTTAGGAAACCATGGCTGATCTAAAACAGTACAAGGATTTGAGAATTATTTGCCATATTTTTACGAATTTATTCGCGCTCGGGTATAAAAATGTTTTGTATACTATTTATACATATCAACATATACATAAAGCCCGATCTATGTCAAAAAGGCGTATAAAAGGCGCATAAAAGGCGTATAAAAGGCGCAGAACTAAATGTGCCTCTAAGACGTATGTTTGGGCTTTACGTAACTTTCAAGTAGATTGGGCTTCTAGGGTTAAAATAATAAAAGAACGAGTATCAACCTTACCTACTGTGACATTTAAACTTTTCCACAGTTTGCGATTAGTGGGACTCATATCACACACTATAGCTACCACCGGAAAGCCTGCATTTTGAACTGCCAAAATCACGGAAAACAAAATGTCTTTCGTCATTTGGCAATCAAAATCATAAAAAACAGGCTGCTTCCAGGTTTTTCGCAACCCACGTGCCATTACTACTTGTACATAGTTCGCAGGCTTTCGAACGTAGTCTCCTGCCTGTTCATATTCATATGACTCGACGACTTTCATTTCGTCAAACGCAATGACACAAGTTTTATCATCATCAGAATAATCAGATTTTTGTTTCATGCAATCAATGGAAGCAGTCAGGAGACCCTCGCTTATATTGCTTCTGCGATACCAGCGCTGCAGTGTTGACTCGTGGGGAAGCGGAAATCCCTTGTGGTACAAATGATTGTATGCCCGTGGTCCAGCTGCGTGCAAGCATACGGCGGTGGAAATGTCTTTCCATGACCACATTACGTTTTGTTCTATAATAAAAAGGATATTCCTATAAAATACTTTGTGTTAATTAAACAGAAGACATACTTGGAAAAACCATTTTACGGATTTGACCTTCGCTGAAAATTTTTTTAAAATTGTTCAAAATGGCATTTGCTTTTTCAAGTTCAATGCTCAAATCCTTTTTTTCTTTCTTCAAGCTTTCAACTTCCTTTTTCAGCTCAGAGATTTCGAGCTTCATACGCGAATCCACCATTACAAAACTGGAAGCAGGTTTGACAATCAATGGTTATTAAAATAGTCAAAGAATAATTGTGCCCATAATTTTGAAAGTGGTCTGAGTTACATCACACCTTTCCTGCCTAAATGAGTCTAAACGCCAACCAGCCGTAAGACATAAACGCATATTTGAGCTAATTTTAAATCAGCAGTGGACATTTTGTTTTGACGCGCGCGGAATAGAAGCTCACTTTGCCCATAGTTTGACTAATCTCTCACTGGAAAACTAGCCCTTAGAACACTTTCAAAATTAAGACCACAAGTTCAGTTTTTGTCCACTCACTCCGTTTGAGCTTCATTGTCTTTAACAGGTAGCTTGCTTGCGTCAGTCAATGGAACAGTCAACCTATTTGAACTAAATAATATATTCCTTTGTATTATTAATTAGTTACTCTTTTCTACATACGTAGTTGGGGTTTCAAAACATATTTTAACGGTGGGCCTTTGTTCCGTCATCTCGAAACCGGACCTGCATTTCAAATAATTTGTAACCAATTTTTCATATGAAAATATCTTCACTTACGCCGTTTGCGATAGAACACCGGATGTTACTACATCTGTATTTCCAACCGCGAAACTTGTCCTATACAAAATTCTGGTATTGGCACAATCTTACAATCTAAAAGCTCGATACTTACTCTAAATCCTTATAAGTACAGGCTTCCTCTGGAATCGTGGTAATTGTGCAAACCGGTAGAGCTTTCGGAATGGCTTTTGGCAACAATCTCACAGATTTTCCCGTGGTTGCAATATCCGGACTAGAAAAATGGTCCACACAAATGGAGTCTTTAGCTCCAAGCTGCATCCCGCATGCTGTGCTCCATATCTGCCGCTTTGGTTCCTCATGCGGAACGCGAAAAAAAGGGCCCTTACCCCGTTCAATTCTTTTAAAGCACAACGCACACTTTCCCATTGCTGCTTTTTACCTTTTTAATTGCAAGTTATTTTTATTTTATTAGTTTTAAGCACAAATTTTCACACATAAACGACTCACGAGCCAGAAATTCACAGTGTCAATTAGAAAGTAAACAAAACACATTAAATTCGCCTTCATTTTGACGTAATGCTCTCCACGGCGAAAAATCAGCAAAATCAGCTGGCGCCCCAACACCACCTTGTTTAATACACCTTGGTTGGTAGCTTACAATATGGCTTTAACTTGTCTGATGCATAAATGGACTTTAATGCTTTTGCTTGCGATGCGACCCAGGCAAGTCTTCGATGACGTAACGATCACGTTCCAAAACAGTGACTACTTGGAACGGACCCTTATACTTCGGCTCTAACTTGCGTGACGTACCAGTACTGGCCGGTTCATTCTCTGCCAGGACTAGGTCACCCTCTGTGTACTTTATTGGTCGTCGATGTTGGTGATCATAACGTTTTTTTTGCTTTAGCTCGTTCTGTGTTGACTTTCATCGCTGCTTCTGCACGCTTTTGATGGCTGTCATGACTTGATTTATTGTTCGTAGTTAGTTCCAATATGAGTTTGTTGGCTAAAATATCTCGCGGTTCAAAATTAAAAAGTAACTCATGCGGTGTCTTCTTTGTCGTCTTGTTGGTTCATGTATTAATGGACCACTGGATGTTTCGCAGTTTTTTCGTCCCACTTTTTGTCTTCTTTCGTCGATGGTAGCAACATTGATAATATCGTACGGTTTGTGCGCTCGGCGTGAGCATTTGCACGGGGTGTACGTACTGCGTTCAAAATGTGCTTGATGTCGTTGTCTTTGCAATATCGTTCAAACTGTTTTAATGTGAAGGCAGTCCCGCGGTCGGTTACAATGCGTTCGGGCATGCCAAAATAACTGCTGACTTCGTCGAGGATTTTCAAAACGGGATTTGTTGCGGCGCTCTAGACTGCTCGTGTAATAGTAAACTTGATTGCGTCTACTAGTACTAGCACGTATTCGTTTCGGTCTGAACTTTTTGGAAATGGTCCCAAATGGTCTAAATGTATAGTTTTAAATGGAATAGGTACAGCTTCGTCGTAATGGTATTGCCCTTCTTTCATACCACCCGGTGTTTTATTATATGCACATTCAATACAAGAATTCATGAATGATTTTACATAATTGCTCATACGTGGAAACCAAAAAGTTTTCTTTATCTTCTCTAACGTT
>NW_023458563.1:6440912-6455392 GCF_013731165.1 Rhagoletis pomonella | reverse complement strand
AACAAAACCAACAACCACATGATGAAGTGAATTGCAGCGGAATAGCTGCGCTTGATTGTGTTGGCATAAAAAAAATGAAAAATAGTGGAAATAAGCAAACGATAATTTACAAGGCGTCTTAGCACGGTGCACAGGCAACTGGCTGAGTCAGTGGGATCGTCGGTTCGAATCCTACTGAAAGAAGTCTGATGAGGAAATGTGGTGACTTCTTTAAACACACATGTTGCTGGCAAAACACATATTTTTTGTTGCTAAACATTATTTTCTGTATTTCTACCTCGGAATTTAACAGAATTTGTTGCGTTCCAAATGCCTCTGTTAAATTCCATACTATGACATTACAAAAATATTAAATTCCATACTACACGAGATCCACTTAGGGCCGTTTGCACCATGTCTAGTTAACGCTAACTGGAGGTACATCCTTCAGTTAAGCACGTTAACTGCTTTATCGATCACATGTTATATGATGGGTGTCGATAACGTCGATAAAGATGTTTAACTGGGAGTTAGAATTAACTAGACACGGTGCAAACGGCCCTTAGTAGTTTGCACCTTCTCGTTGCTTATAAGTTCTCTGATAGCGCGCCTGCTGCGTCGGGCTCTCGTGATTCGACCTCTGCTAGCGATGATAAAATTGGCAACAATAATGATACGACAGGTTCAGCTATCCCGTCTCACTTATTTGCTTCGTCTTCATCATCATCTTCAACTGTTCGCGCTCTACCGCTTGTGAACGACTGCGCACCTACTGCGTCGGGCTCTCGTGATTCTGCTTCCGCTACGCCATCGGTTTCATGCAGTGCTTCCGTCACAAGCTCAGTGAATGCGCTAACAATAGTTGGGTTCCAGATGCTTCATGATTTGCAGGTTTTTCCTGGAAGCCGTTCCAAGTGACCACCTGCAAATCCTGTTTTTCCTGCAAATCCTGTAAAACCTGCAAATCGTGAAGCATCTGGAATGGAACTAATGACGCCGATGTCCAGTTCTGCTATGCCAGTTAGTGTTGCCACTGAACATTTTTTTCCCACCAAATCCGACTACGACCGCCCAAAAAAAAATTTACAAACAATTCACTGTTTTTTAAAACTATATTCACATTACAGCATAATTTCTATAGCACGTGTACGTACGAGTGTATAGTTTATACTTGATTTCAAAAAAAACAAATGTATGCATACCTTTAGGCATTTTTAAATATTTCCTCAACAGTGGGGTCTAAAATAAATGAATAATATTTTTTTCTTCATTTGGGTCTTGATTTATGATAAATTATCTTATTTCTATTTAATTTATTGACAGATTTTACAAAGCGAAATTACTTGATTTCAGCATGATTTGCTTGTAAATTGAATTTGCTTATAAAGTGAATAGGCTTTAAGTACATAAGAAATATGTATGTGTTTTAAAACATGATACCAATGTATATACATACCTATAAAGTCGGTGTCACACAAGAACATTTCTGCCACTAGAACAACTCTGTTTTTAGGCGTTAGAGTAATCCAGCTTATACCCCGCATTAAAGTAGCAATTCTGCTGCAGCACACTAGCATATGTACAGAGCTGGGTCGTAATGATTCCTTTAGGAATTAAATTACTCCCAATTACAGATTACAAGGAATCGTAATTAGGAATCAATTCCTTCAGTCCACAGCAAAGGAATCGATTACTTTTTCAATTCCTTGAAGTAATTTAAAATGTAATTGGTTTTTTCTTTAATTCCATTACAAGGAATTTCATATTGTAATTGGAATAAATTACGCGCTAGTAATGTATTTTTTTTTTCCAATTCCTTTGAAAGGAATTGAAAATGTAATTGATTTTTTTTCGATTCCATTACCTGGAATTGCAAGAGTACTTTGGTTTTTTCAATTACTCAAAAGAACTGTAAAAGTAATCGAGAAACTGAAAGTTCATTCACGAATGTACAATGTGGAATTTTTGTTGTGGTGAATGATTAAAATCGAAAGCACACATTGGACATCTTCTATGTATATCTATATATATAAAAATGTTGTGTTCGTAGGTCACGGTCATCAAAACTCGAGAACGGCTCAACCGATTTGAATAATTTTTTTTTATTATTCGGTATAATACCAGAACCAATGATATCGCAAAAATTTGGAGGGTTGCCACCTATTTTAAAATTGTTAAACCCAATTATATTGATAAAATTAATGAATTACTACAATATGGGTATCAAGTTAAAGAGGTTTAAGAAATATAACTGCTGGAAGTATTTCTGACGAGGGTTGCCACCTATTTGAAAATTTAAACTCAGTCAAATTGTTAAAAAAAAGTGAAATATTGCCGTGTGGGTGTCAAACTAAAGAGTTTTAAGAAGGCTTACTGCCGAAAATATGTTTGAGGACGGTTGCCATCTGTTTGAAAATTTAACTAAATTATATTGATAAAATAAATAAAATATTACAATATGGGTATCAAATTAAAGAGGTTTAAGAAAAATAACTGTTGGAAATATTTTTGAGGGGGGCTGCCACCTATTTGGAAATTGTAACTCAGTTAAATTGATAAAATAAATTAAATGTTGGCATGTGGGTGTCAAAATAAAGAGTTTTAAAAAGGCTTACAGTCTACCATGAACACTTCCAGAAATATGCAATATGAAAAGTTCGGTTTGTATGGGAGGTGCCACGCCCCATTCTCCAACCATGCAAATTTTTCTCCATGAGTATGGAACTGGTCTTATATATGTATGTATATATCACCATACCCAGTTCTAGTCCTCTACCACAAATATATGCAGTTTGAAAAATTCGGTTTGTATGGGAAGTGCCACGCCCCCTTTCTATATCGAAACTTTTTTTTAGCCTATAACCATCCTTGGAAAGTCTGCAGTAGATTCCGAAATTTCAAAAAAAATCGGTACGGCCTTTCTCGAGCTTTGCGAACAGATAAAAACGCCTTTTAAAATATATATTAGTATAGACTAGCCAATATCTGCTTGTTTTGCGGCTTAAAACACTACTACCGATGAAAATCGATGGATAAATAAACAAGTTTGCAAGGGTTAATTGAAAGTGCAATAATTTTTTGTATGAAATACTAGCAGGAAATAACGTTACCCATACGCCATATCGTAACATGTAACATACTACTTAAAATTAATTTTACGTCTCTCGGCGTTTTTTGTGTAATTTTAGCGTCGTTACAGTGTTATCATCAAAATTTAGCCATAGCAGTGAAATTTGTTTATAAAACTCTTAGGAGGTAGGATCTCCAGTCCCACAGGGCTCGTAATTCAAGCGGACTCTATCCTTATTTTTAACGCAGGATACCAGTAAGAGTACTTCAAAGGCCCCAGAAGGCACGCCATTTTGGGTAGAATTAAGGGTACCATAATATACACAATTAACTCTGTGCATTTTTATAGATACGCAGGGATTAGTCCAAGAGAACAGCAGTGCCCAAGGCAGCAACATTTATGAGTCTCATCTGCCGTGAAGCGCGTTCGCGGTAGGATCTGGAAAATTTAACCGTTACCCTATAAACTGAACAGCTACAGGTTAAGCTATTCAGTTTTCTTAAAGTCCAATTAGTAATACCACTTAGGGTTAAGTTGTTTATTCAAGGCAGTTAGCAACCAAAAAATTTAACAAAGCTATTGCAATTCAACAGTAAAAAAAATTTTTTTTATACAATTTTCGATTACTTTTTAAATTACTTTGAGGAATGGAATTGGAAAAAAAAATCAATTACATTTTCAATTCCTTTCAAAGGAATTGGAAAAAAAATTACATTTTCAATTCCTTTCAATGGAATTGAAAAAAAAAGAAATTACATTACTAGCACGTAATTTATTCCAATTACAATATGAAATTCCTTGTAATGGAATTAAAGAAAAAAACAATTCCACTTGAAATTACTTCAAGAAATTGAAAAAGTAATCGATTCCTTTGCTGTGAACTAAAGGAATTGAATCCTAATTACAATTACTGAGGAATGTAATTGTAATTGTAATGTAATTGCATTTACCCAGCTCTGCATATGTACAACTGCGAAAAATTTAAGCCTGCAGAAGTAACAAATACTGTCAATCGTCCTATACGTATACACATTTTGTTCTGCTAGTTTTCATCCAGTGTGAAACCATAGGATTTAGAGATGCCCTTTTTAAATCGAAGATCAATTAATCGAGCGATTCCGATTCGATTCGTGAATCGATTAAAAAAATTGGAGAATCAGCATTCGATTTTATGAATGACTATCTTAAAACTGCCCTGCAGGGAAACCGCGGACTAGTGTACCAAACTTCTAGTTCCGTAATATACCTTTATCGACAAAAACGAACCAGTCTGATAGTAACTAGATCCCCACCAGGTCAAAATAAGCGAAATGTAGTACTTTAAAAAAAATATTTTATTTAACCTTTTCCGTGAGAAATCTATATCTAAGGTGACTAATTTAGAACTGGTTCGTAGCTATAGAAAAAAAGAATGCAGAACGAACTAGATCTTATCTGTCGAATTTAGAACTAGTAGCTCGGAACTATCGAAAAAGGAATGCAGCTTGGGGCTTCCATTATGCACTTCGCAGATGCTTTTTCTTAGCTTAATAATACAAAACAAAAATTTGTGCTATCATTTTAACATCATGGGATCTTCCGGAGTCTAACAGCAAGCGCCTCAGCAAACTCAGCTACAGCCAAAGGTATGTAAACGTACATTTCTTACAATCATTCACACAAATTTAATTTCAAATTGAAAAAACATTTCTTCACGGAAGAACCAAAAAGATTGAAAAATCATGGTACCATATATGTAATACTCCTATATTGGCAGTAACAGCTAGTACCGTCCGAAAACATTACAATACAGATGTCACAGCGCACGGCAGTGCGCGCGAGTGACGAAAGTAGCCACAGTAGCATGCTTAGGGACACGATATCGAACCGAAAGTATCGATATGGTACTCATTTAAAGTATCGCTTTAAAAATATCGGGTACCCATTAATATCGGAATAAAAAGACTCGATATTCCAAATATCGATACCAAAAACCAAAAGATTTATCTGAACATAGGTCTCGCATATAGGCCGCTGGGGTGCAGTGGTTAGAAGTGCGAAAACCTTGAAAATGAAAAACAGCTTCCCATAAAATACAATCGCCGTTCAGAGTCGACATAAAACTGTAGGCACCCCCTTTGTGCCACAACATTAAGGCCCACGCGACAAATCGAAGGAGAAGTTCGGCCAAACACAAACATATTGTGTAAGCGCCGGACTTTATTATTATTAAAACACGTAGAGATTGAGATGTTGACTTAAACACCGAGGCCGTGGGTTCAAATCCCACCACAAGCAATCCTTACCATAGTAAAAATTTCTGCACTTTAAAGCCCAATTTATATCGGGAAGAATTGTTACAGGCCAACCTTATATGCGTCCGTAAAAAGCTAACTCAAATTCCAAGATTTGTCTTGCGTGACATTTCGATTTGACGTTTATGCTCAATTGGCATTTTGGCGCGACTATAAATTCAAATTTTTGACAGAAATGCAACTCTGACAAATCACGCACGCAAATTGATTTGGGTTTATCAAATGGGAAAAACTTGCGTGCGTGCCTAGAAAAACTCTCACCGGTAATATTAGGTTGAGCTGTTAATAACATTATACTTCACTGAGAAAAAAAACGCGTTGGAAGAATAATTTTTTTTTATTTTATTACCGTTTAAAAATGTTCGTATTTAAATCAAGTGAAAAGTCTTAACAAAATGGATTTTTCCATTATACATACACTACGTACATATCGATGGCTGAGTGGAAGATCGACCTATCTCGGCAGCCAGTTCGAAAATGCTCTATCTCAGAAAAAATTTTTTTTTTACCTCAGAATTTGGTAGAATAATGCCCTACCTCAGCTGCCGATTCAAAAACGCCCTATCTCAGCTTATTTTCAATGTATTTTCGTTTGAAATAGGGCGTTTCTGAACCGAATTCTGAGATAGGGCGTTCTTCAACAAAATTCGGAGACAGAGTGTTTTTCAATAAAATTCTGAAATAGGTTGTTTTTCAATTGAATTCTGAAGTAGGGCGTTTTTGAAAAGTTTTCTGAGATAGGGCGTTTTCGTACCGGCTGCCGAGATAGGTCGATCTTCCACTCAGCCATCGATATAATAGTGGTATTCGCGCTTCTGTGTATTCGCTGTATCCTGCGTAAGTGTGACGAGCATGTGGTTGTTGTTGCATGTGTATTTGATGTACCGCTAGCAACAACAAATCACACGCTCATGCAGTTACGATTACACAACATACAACGAATACACATAAGAGCGAATTCCCCTAATGGAAATATTCAATTCAATTACGCCCGTATTAAAATTAAGCATTTTTCACTACACGGATGGCGTTTTGCACGTCTCGGATGCTTTTTCATATTTAATTAAGAAAGTATACAAAGCATGAACAGCGGTGACAAAACGTACACACATACATGGTATGACATCCCGGCAGGAAATGTATCTAACTATAAGCTAACTTTAAGTTGATTAGGAAGGACCTATAAGTCACTTATTATCTGTATATTTTCTTTGACGAAAGCTAACTATAGTTCTATGGCGATGGTCGCGAAATAGTCATGGGTGCTTACCTCTGCATTAGATGTAGTCAAGGGTGGTTACCTCTGCATTTGATGTAACTAGCTTGTAAGTAACTACTTTTAGGCATAAAATATCAATAGGAAAAACAAAATATTTTTTTTTCTTTTTTTTATTTATTTACTTTATTTATTTCATTACATTTCATATTTGTTTACATATTCTGCTGTTGGTGGTCCCATATTCGAACTCCGTCAGACATAAAATCAAAATGATAATATGAAATTTCGATCTTCCTTTTATTTGTCCTCCATTCGAAAAAGTATTTGCGAAGTGCAGGATATTTAATTAGAAACGCGTTTAAAGAAAACAATCTCGAGCTTTACTCCTGCATTACTTGTCCACTTGTTTCAAGTTAACTTTTTGTAGCTAACTACAAGTTATATATTTTATAGAAATCCCGCAAAAAAGCTAACTACCAGTAGGTTACTTTTTATCAATTGATAATTTTTTTCTGCAGGGATAATACACTAATCGCGCGCTGTGATGTTGATTCAAACTCAACATTTGAAAACACCTTTATATGTATGGCTGTAGCTGAGTGTGCAAAGACGCTTGACACAATTGGTTGCGGCCAAGAGGGTCCGAGTTCAATTACCATCAGACGGAACATAAAATTATTATTTTTTTCTTCTTAATTACGAAAAAGCATCTGTGCACTTCACAACCACATATTTTGTAACGTATATACTCAAATTTAAAACGAGTTGGGTTGGTGCTCTTTCATATGCGTATTTCTTTCAATTTAGCACATTTTTTTTATTCCAAAATTTTTTCCCCTTAGTGTTGAGTTTATGACATTCGATACGATACTAGGGTTCTGGTATTCGATTCCAAAAAATATCGTTTTAAAACTATCGAGTAGAAAATATCGGTATCGAGTGCCAAAAGTATCGATATGGTATCGTATCGTAACGAAATTCGTGTCCCTAAGAATGCTGAAATGACTCGCTTATATGTACATATATCATATATGTAATACTCCTATATTGGCAGTAAGAGCTAGTACCGTCCGAAAACACTACAGTACAGATATATCAATAAACACGTACGAAAGAAAAGGAACACATACGTTTATAAATAAACATGTACACAACACATATACAAAAACGGCACTCGAGTACACAATACAGTGACAAAAACGGTACTAGACTGTCTCGCTTTGATTTCGGAATGCTTACACATTGAGAAGTTAGATTACTGCCAATATAGAAGTATTACATATATGACATATATACACGAGATTTGGAAGCTTTTATCCAGACGTCCAATCGACATGTTTGAGATATCGTTGGAAAGGTCTTACAGTGTGTGTCCAGTGTACTCAAGTTTCATAATCGATTATCCGAATTCTTAAAAATTAGGCTAAAGTGTTGTGATAAAAAAAAAGTTTTTTTCCTCTTGCCGGTTTAAGGAGGTATGTGGGTACACCAAACATATTTAGTCTTATTCCATAGGTCAATGCCTTTCCAAGGATACCTTAAAATGCAACTAGTCCTGACCGAACGCAAGAACTTCTTTTTTCGAACTAACTGGAAGAGGTTGCCATGCGAACTGGCTATAAATACGAGTGCATTGTGCCATATGTTTTCTCTTCTTTTTCACACCAACCATCAACGGAGCAGCGGTGAGCGTATCAACTCATTGACTGGATCAACTAATCACCTACATATTTCATCATATCAAAATTACCTACCTAAGTATAAAATATTGAATACCCTATTTACATTCCATATTTATAGACGTACAATGATTTGTATATCATTTTCTTATTGTTCATTTATTCACATATGCATTAGTGTACTCAAGGGATGGGTTTTGGGGTTCAAACCGCCCCTAAAGCTAATAACCTCAAATACAAACTGCATCTTAAAAGTTAGAATCCAGCTCTCAAGAAAAATCACAAGAAATATATTTTATTATTTCTGTTGGTTGAAGAAGTATGTATGTCAGTGCTGTAAATTTTCTTGAAGCAGATATAAGACCATTTTTTCTTGAGAGCTGCAAACTGATTCAAGAAATTTGGATAGAGGAGAAAATTTCTTTTCCATTTCTTGTGCATAATTTTATATGAATTTTTCGTTTTTCTTGAGAGCTTTTAAAAGTTCAACTGCGAATGTAAACATTAGCGGTATTCTCCAAATCTTGCAATGCCATTGCACGTAGCACGGATTGCATGGATTGCATAACTTGCAAACACACAACAACAAAATACATGGGAAACAACATTTCTTATCGCTGCAAAATATGCAACGTCGAAACCCATGTATATATTTTGCAAAATAGCATAGCAAGACAAATGCGACGCTGTGCTAGTTGTTTTGTTGTTGTAATTGCTACATATTTCTCTCATTCCTCTCATCTCGCTCACTTCATTTCTTTTTGCTGTCTCCTGTTATTGTATTTGATACCTAATTTCGCTGGTTGCTACCCGTGTATGGTACCACTTTGCAATGGGGTGCTCTCGTACTCTTCGAAATTTGGAATAGTATTTTTGCATTTCGTGGAATCCTTGCGTCGTGCAAGACTTCGAGAATACCCCTATTGTCCTAAAAATATGCAATGCATACTCACTGTTGTTTTTTACACTTTACAGCCTTAAAGTGCATCTTGTGTTTATAGAACTTCATATTAAATAAGTAATTTTTAAGCAAAAAACCCAACCGACTTCAATTCTCATAAAAAAATTTAGGAGTACCGTGAATTTTTGCACGATCCAATGATCGGATCTAAATCAAATTACAGGGCGACCTTTGAAGTACCATCTTTCCGACAAAAACAAAGAATTATTGAAATCGGTTCACGTTGTCCAAAGTTATGAGGTAGCATCAGAGCTGGGCGATAAGGATTACGATTTCGTAACGATTAGGATTGCAGTAATCCCAACAAGCTAAAAAAAATATTTCGATTACAGTAATCCTTCATCGAACGATCTTAGATAACCCTTACAGTAATCGTAGTTTTAAAAAAGGTAATAGTAACAAGATTACAATTACGGTAATCCTTCATCGAACGAACTTAGATTGCGATTACAGTAATCGTAATTTTAAAAAAGTTAAAATTACGATTACTGTATTACCTTTTTTAAAACTACGATTCGATCGATGAAGGATTAATGTAATCGTAATATTTTTTTTAGCTTGTTGGGATTACTGCAATCCTATCGTAATTTTAAAAAAGTTAAAATTACGATTACTGCAATCCTAATCCAAGTTCATTCGATGAACGATTACTTTAATTGTAATCCTGTATTGTTTTACTTGGCGGTTATACAAAGTTCAGTTAAGGAGAAGCTCGGCCAAACACTAACATATGTGTAAGCGCCAATCTATTACTATTATTATTGTTATACAAAGTTAATTTCGCCCAAACTACTTTACTTATTATTTTTATTTTAGTATTAGTTTCTTTTATTTGTCTGTTTTTTTTTTTTATAAATACATATTATCCTCATATTATTGTTAAGCGCGCATTTGTATTTCGTAAATTTATAGAATAACTTCGTTTAAGACTACTCAAAAGATTGTATTTAGAAAACTTGAAAATTTAAAATTATTGTAATCATTCATCGAACGAACTTAGATTACGATTACAGTAATTATAATTTTAAAAAAGACGCCTTCGATGAACGAGTACCGCAATCCAAATTTAATAATTTTTGAAAATGGTATTAAAGTAATGGTAATCCTAGATGCAATCGATTACAAATGTAATCCTTATCGCCCAGCTCTGGGTAGCATACATAAAAAAGGAAAAAAATATTCAGACGATTTGATAACCTCCCCCTTTTTTAACGCCGGTTAATAATGTTTCAGTTTTTTTAATTCTATGTAAATAAAATGCAATTTATGAAGCTTTAAAAAGTTTATTTATTTATTATTATTTTAAAGAGCATATTATCTGAAGCGAGATTTCAATATTTTCTGATAATGCATCGTTAGAAATATAAACCGCTCCCAAAATATATTCCTGGGTGCACCCCTGCACATATGTATTTACATATTTATATCCCATTGATTTAATATACCTATATACATACATACATGTATACTCATTTAACCGTACAAAACGGTAAACGGAAAAAAATTTTAGAATAAAAAAAAACCGTGCTAAATTTAAAAAAATACGCATATGAAAGAGCCCCAACCCAACTCGTTTTAAATTTGAGAACGTTATAAAAAATTTCGTTGTGAAGTGCACAGATTCTTTTTCGTTATACGAAATTATAATTAAGAAGAAAAAAAATTTAGTTTTATGTTTCGTCGGATGGTGTATTTATGGCAAAAAGTGGTAGATTTTGGAAAAGGGGGCGTGGCACCTCCCATAAAAACTGAAATTCGCATATTGCTTATCGCTGGAACTGCTTGTGCTAACGTCCTGAAATTTGACACAGCTATTTATGATATCAATAACGTACTGACGACGAAGAGTGGTAGATTTTGGAAAAGGAGGCGTGGCACCGCCCATACAAACTGAAATTCTCATATCGCTTCTCTCTAGGACCGCTTATGCTAACGTCCTGAAATTTTACACAGCTATTTATGATATCCATAACGTACTTATGGCGAAAAGTTGTAGATAATGAGAAATGGGGCGTGGCACCGCCCTTACAAACTGGAATTCTTATATCGCTTATCTCTGGAACCGTTTATGCTAACGTCCTGAAATTTTACACAACTATTTATGATATCAATAACGTACTTTCGACGAATAGTGGTAGTTTTTGGAAACAGGGGCGTGGCACCGCCCATACAAACTGAAATTCTCATATCGCTTATCTCTAGGACCGCTTATGCTAACGTTCTGAAATTTGACACAGCTATTTATGATATCAATAACGTACTTATGACGGAAAGTTTTAGATAATAGGAAAGGGGCGTACCACCGCCCATGCAAACTGAATTTCTTATATTGCTTATCTCTGGAACCGCCTATGCTAACGTCCTGAAATTTGACAAAACAACATATGTTGTCAATACCGTACTTACGGCGAAGAGTGGTAGTTTTTGGAAAGGGGGCGTGGCACCGCCCATATAATCGGTTACCTCTGGAGCCACTTATTATAAGGGAATGGAATTTTACAAATACACATACACATACACATATAAAATCGCAAGAATCATTCAATTGGGAACCATTTTCTTTAAGATCAGTGTGTTTGTCTTCCGATAGGTGGCACAGGGATTGAGAGCTATCCTAAACAATCATATTTATGATCAGATTTGTTTCACTTGGTTTCTTGTTTGGTGTAAATTGGTAGCCCAGTCGTGCGATGAAAAAATATTGGGCTTTTGCCAGTGGCGGATACAGACTCTTGGTTGGAGGGGGAAGACTGGATCAATTTGTCACATAAGGTTAAATTAACTACACAAAGAAACAAGTAATTTTTAAGCAAAAAAACAACTGACTTCAATTCTTGTATGAAAATTTAGGAGTACCGTTAATTTTTGCGTGATTCAATGATCGGATCTAAACCAAATTAGTATGAGACCACCTGTGAGATACTACTTTTCCGATAGAAGAAGAATTATCGAAATCGGTTTACGTGGTCCAAAGTTATGCGGTAACATACATAAAAAAATAATAATAATATTCTGACAAATTGATAACCTTCTTCTTTTTTTGGACGTCGGTTAAAAAATAACATGATTTTTTCAAACAGCGTCATTTTCGGGGTTTCCATATAAACAATTTTAAAATTTTGAACAGAAAGAGAATTTTATAAAGCATGTTCACATTATCGTAATTTGCCGCTCATTCGTAATTCATAAAAAATCGTACTGAAATCAAAAAATTTTGTTATGTAAAATTTGTCAGTAAATGCGAAATTCGCGAAAATTCAACCAATTTCAAAAATTTGCTATCAAAATTTAAAATTTTTTAATCAGATTTTTTAGGAAAGTTTTGGGCATGCATTTTTAAAGCCAATTTAATTCCTGTATAATAAGGTGCCAGTTCGAAGTTGTGCATTTTCTTCGATATAAAAATACGAGTATTTTCGAACATAAATAAGTATTTTGTGTGAATGGAAATGCGAAACGACTCCCACCAACAAAAATGTCAAAAAGCAGCGCGAATTTTGAGGTACTTCAAACGTTCACTTTTTGTACTGATATTGAATGAGCTATAAAACTTCATACGCCATGTTTTTAACCGGTGAATGGTTGAAAAGTTTATTTCTGAAGTAGCGTTTCTAGCTTGAAGTGCGGCCAGAATGCAGGAAAGTGTGTAAATTAATGGAAAATAATATTCGTCGCAGTTACCAAGAGCTTCACGTTGCACACAGGGGTATTTGTATAATAAAACCGGTCAAAATTCGGATTTATCAACTTTGATAAAATTCTCTTTAAACAAATTATTTCTCAAGCTATATAACCGATCTATCACTTGGCAGGATTTTTGACTACGTCAAATAGAACATAGCCTTTATTGTGATGATTTTTTTTCTGCGCTTCTAATAGCTGCATTTATTTCTTTCGTAATAATGTTTCTTATGGACTAATCCGAAAATAAAACTAGTAGACATACAAAGAGAAAGCATGTACCATAATTTATATTCTTTTGGATTATTTGAAATGGGGCCTATGGGATATTTATTTTTAGCAAAAATTTCAATCAAATAACAGTCATTTTGTTTGCCTGTCTGGTCTCGTCGGGCAGTATTATTTTATGGGGATATATTTTAGATCGTGGGCTATAAAACTCTGTTATAAAACTGTCCGCCTACGTCTGCTTTCTGCGCTATTTAAAATCGAAGTTTAAGATCCTTCAAAAGATATTCCAAGCAGAAATGTTCAACGGCTGGTTATAGGGAGAGTTATGCTGGCCTAATTAAAAATCTGTTAGTCTGATCGAATACTATTTGTCAAAGTTCTGGTGAAAAAACTCGATGTACGGCTAGTTTCTTCCTACTATTTTCTTCATCAGTAAAAATAACTTAATAATATAAGAAAACTAATGAGGAAAAGTGCGCTCTATACTCAAATGCTTTCATCGGAGCAGAGTACCAAGATTTACTGAATTATATGTCCTCAAATTTTAGTGATCTCGGAATATCTTTACAAGGGCTGTGAAACTGGACAATAACACTAACAGTGTTAACTTTACCGCATTGGTCATCCCGCGAAAATGTCCAATCGATTTTTAACCAAGTTTTCAGAATAGTTCCAATCACGATGACAATGCCTTTTAAACTATAAATTAATTCCCTATATGATCCAGGGGTCTTGATACAAAGGCGGTGTCACCTTACCTTTTGTTTACAAAAGCCGACCTACCTAATGTCCCAAATAAATGCACTTACCGTGCGCAACAACAACACAAGGGGGCCAAACGAAATAAACAAATGCACGCACAAAAGGGTGATGACAAGAAAAATCCCAAGCAACCGGCTGGCTCAGTGGAGACGGCGGGGTTGCTTGCAAGGGACAATATACACGCAATCCAAATACCCAACAAACAAAATCTAGCTAGGGACAACAACGACAACAATACCAAACGGCACCAGCTAATATATATATATGTACGTAATAATAGGGTGGGTCGAAAATTTTAGCTAAACAGAAAATTTTTAAACACGAAGATTTAAAAAGACAAAACCTTGTTTTTGGGGCGCACCCGAGGTGAGGTCCAACCAAAAGGTTACGAACCCACTCGCACTACCGCCCGTGCTGCCGGGGATATCTTTAACCCGCCTGTATGACTGGGCTCAGGGTGCAGGATGCTAAACAGGATCGGAAAGGGAAACACAATAAGAGGAAGCCTGCCGACAACAATAACGCCTAAATACACGACACAACAAAAGAAAACGATACTTATCGGCGGTCGGTGGGCGTTCCGACCGCAGGGGTGCTCCTCGGG
>NW_023458563.1:6439570-6440812 GCF_013731165.1 Rhagoletis pomonella | reverse complement strand
CGGCATACTTTCCAATTGTAGGAT
Organism: Rhagoletis pomonella; assembly: GCF_013731165.1. Lineage (NCBI taxonomy): Eukaryota > Metazoa > Arthropoda > Insecta > Diptera > Tephritidae > Rhagoletis > Rhagoletis pomonella. The sequence continues at coordinate 6,440,788 of NW_023458563.1, read as the reverse complement.
AAACTCCTTCAAACACCTTTGGTCATTCGTTAATCCCAACACCGCCGGCTGGATATGTGCGCTTTCGTCGTCCGACATTATTAAAAATTACCACTGCCAAATAATTAATTAATCCAATAATTAACGTTTCGCCTTTAACATTTAAATCTCCACTTTATTTTGAAATACACACGTATTGCCGTATCGCGAACGAAATATGCTACACGTTCAATATTTGTTGACAGTACTGCGATCCGCGATCCAGATTTCAAAATTTCTAGAAATTTTGCGATATGGATCACGATCCATCAATATTGCATGCTACACAGTCAATAAATATCGCGATACTTGGATCACGTCAATAAATATTGATCGTGAGACATGGCCCATAAGGGTTGCTCACAGTTCGAGTGTGTTATCTTGTTAAAGTTGCCACCTTTTAACTTTAGAAGTAAACTGTGAATACCCTAATAATTTGGTTTCCTCACACAGGGAGTTAAGGAAATACAGAGATACAATAAAAGCAATGCATAATTCATATGCATGCATCTTAAAAGTGTACATACATTGTAGGTACTTCTATTATCGCGCAGGCGAAACAATTTCAGTTAGTACGATCAGGGTTGCCAACTATACTTAGCTATGAAGTGCCACATATATATATTGGCGCTTGCACATATGTTAGTGTTTGGCCGAGCTTCTCCTCCGATTTGTGGCGTGCGCCTTGATGTTGTCATACAAAGCGGAGGGACCTACAGTTTAACGCCGACTCCGAACGGCGATTGTATTATTATGAGAAGCTGTTTTTCATGGCAGAAATACACTCGGAGGTTTGCCATTGCCTGCCGAGGGACGAACGCTGTTAAGAAAAAACCTTTTTCTAAATTTTTTGCGATGTTGCTTTGACCAGGGTTTGAACGCAGGTGCTGGTGAGTGAAAGCGCGCACTGCTTACCACTACACCACAGCGGCCGACAATGAAGTGCCATATTGAGGATAAAACAGTGCCAAAATGTGCTAAATAGAAAAATAAAAGTGCCAAAAAAGCTGTAATTCTTTTTAGTTCTTCTCGTTTAGCATTAAAATTACAAACACATTACTAAAACAAAAGTCCTATGCAAAGTAGGATAAACCAGTTGTATACACTATAAAAATTAGAAAATTTTAGTTGACAAAAAGAAGTACACGCAAAGTATTTCACAAAATTTAATTGAAATATTATTATTTTTCAAAAGTGCCA
>NW_023458563.1:6438704-6439470 GCF_013731165.1 Rhagoletis pomonella | reverse complement strand
TATTTCACAAAATTTAATTGAAATATTATTATTTTTCAAAAGTGCCAAATTGAAAAATTAAGTGCCATTTGAAGTAAAATTCGGCCAAAAATGGCACGGTTTCAGCCAAGTTGGCAGCCCTGTGTACGATGTGTTTCTTCTGAATACTGTTAAGGCGATGTGGATAATGCTGCATAGTAGCTTGCCACGGGATGGTAAAGGTAAACGGAAAATAATTGTCTATAATTCACATACCGAAGTGGTCAAAAGGCTTAGGCCCAATTTCATATGGCCTACTTAAGTAGAGATTAATGATTAACTTTCACTATTCATTTTCAGATCATACATTTAATCTGATCTTAAGTGGCCAATATTGGCTATTTCAATATGAGATATGCAACCATGGGTTTGTGCCAAACAACCAAAATTGATTGGTAGGCTGTTTAATCAATGCCACCAAAAGACAGCCAGCTGTTCAGCATCAAATGTATACAAACAAGCAAACGCAACAACAATTTCAAGGAACAAGCAGCAGTGCTGCCAATTGATTGGCATATTTAAATAAAGGTGATCTGAAACCCAACGAAAGCTAAATGGAATTTAAACAGCAATCCACAATTAAACTTAAGTGCCGTTTAAACATTCATTTGAAATTGGCCCTTAGGGCCCGTTGTTCAATGTCTGATTAACACAGATCGGAAGTTCCGGTTAAATACAACAACTTTTTTATCGATCACATGTTATATGCATGATGTCGAAATCTTCGATAATGTTGTACTGGTGATAG
>NW_023458563.1:6436711-6438694 GCF_013731165.1 Rhagoletis pomonella | reverse complement strand
TTTTTTTAGGTCAAGATAAACGCGTGCGAGTCGTAGAAATACGTACAACGCGAGGCATAATTACGCGAACAATCGTGAAATTAGTGCAACTACCGTTAGTAAACCCAAATTAAGTTCTTTCTTTCCAGAAAAATTTACAATGTGGTTCGAGCCAACAACAACACTACTCAAAATCAGCATCGATGCCCAACCACCATTTGCAATTCTGCCGCCAGCTTCGTCGAATGGAGCCCGAGGAGAGACTGCGTGCTGTCCTCCTGTGTCACCACTGTGCTAACTGCCTGTCGTCACGTCATATGGCCAGTAGCTCTCCGTCAACGCGCAACTGCGACCGTCTCCGAGAACGGCACCACAGTCTGCTCCACCTTTGGGAAACTCCCAGACGGGAGGAAGACGTACCACTCGACCTCAACGTGACGGACGTTCGGCGAAGACGGCAACCCCGCCCATACCGTGCTCGGCCATTGACGGAGTCCAGTGAGGAGGTACTAGAAATAGATGTCAGCGATGAAGACATCCAGCAAGTGCATGAAGGTTCGCCTGAGAGGAGCGAGCCACCGATACTCAGACCACCTCTGTCGGGTATCCGGTCGGCGGTACAGCACCCCGCCAGGTCAACGGAAAAAAGGCGTCGACAGTCTCGACAACGAAGACGTAATCCGCAACCGCGGCATCGCCGGGGTATGAGAGACGCCCGAGAGCGAATCCGTGGATCCGTCCGACGTGCTCAGGGCTCATCTGTCCTCATTCCTACGGTGCTGCTAAGAGTGATGTCTAGGGGATGAAGCCAGTCTGTTCGGGCCATCGTCGACCCAGGGCAACCTCAATCGACAATCGCGAGAGCCCTCGCGCGGAGGTTGCACGCATTACCGCGCAGCAAAAGTGACCATTGCACTTTAACCCTGAAAGGGTGGAATGAGAGGTTAGAGATCCGTGCAAGGGTACTACCGAGACTGACGCGAACTGCCCCAGAGCGCACAGTCGACGCGCGTGTGGTGGACGAGTTCGACAATCTGCGCTTAGCCGATCCAACCTTTTACCGGTCGAGTGCGATATCAATGGTATTGGGAGCCGACGCATATGCGGTAAGTTTGCGTCCGGGTTTGATGCCCGCGACACCCACCAGACCAGCCGCGCAGAATAGGATATTCGGATGGGTCATATCAGGAGCAACCCCCTATGGCTGGAGCTGAAGAAGAGGCCGACTAGTCTTAGCATTTAAACAAAAATGTATTTATTGAATTTTGAAATGTAATTTGAATTTTTGAATTTTGGATTAGATGGATGGATAGTTTATTTTATATTGCAGCGATCCTGCAAGGCGGGCGGCATGTTTAGGCCTGCGTTTTATGCTTAAGGACTCGTTACGTTATCTCCCTTTTGGCACGAGTGCTGTTAGTCGATCCCGTTGCCAGATTCCACCTTCTGTGAAATCTATAAATACGACAAGTCTCCCTCTCTTTTCTGATTCGACAGCCAGCGATACCTCAGGTGAGTCATTTGTTTTGGACAATACAACCTTATCTCAATAAAAGCGTAAATATTATATACTGTATAAAAATCATATTTTATATCTTTGGAGACTAGGGCATTAGTTGATACTTAATTAAATAGATTGTCTTAAAGAACTCCCCCATTGATCCCCGTTGCCGAAATCACCAGGATTTTCGGCTCCTAAGTTGCACGGCTGTACAAAGATAAATTTTAGTGACTTTTGGGAAAACCCCAAAAAAACATTTAGAAAATGCAAAAATGTTATATTTGTTATGAGAAACATATGTACATTGGCGATCAAAAGGGGGTACATTGGGTTTTTTTCTTAAATATTAGCAATGTTTTTCAAGTTAAAATTTTTGCACTTTTTACCATATAAAATGAAACTTCTTATAGAATAGAATGCGCAAGACCGTCTGCAAACAAAATTAAAAAACTAACGCTATCTATATATATAAAATTCAAATTATGTATGTACCTATAGACACA
>NW_023458563.1:6433865-6436611 GCF_013731165.1 Rhagoletis pomonella | reverse complement strand
AGAATGCGCAAGACCGTCTGCAAACAAAATTAAAAAACTAACGCTATAATTTATAAATTGCACTTGTTATATTCATAACATCGCAAAATCCGTCACAAAAAAAATATTAAAAATCAACGCGATTTTTTTGCCGTTTAAAACTTTGACTTCATTCACTAGAATCACATAACCGATCTATCTGCGTACTCAAAATTTTTCTAAAAATTCAGATTAAAAAATTCAAAATTTAGATGAAAATTTGTTCAATTTTACTACGTTCTGTATAAAGTTTTAAAGTTTGACGTGTGTGGCTTAGATTTAAGTATGAACCATGTTTTTATAAAAAAACAAAAAAAAAATTACTTGGAACTGCAAATATTAGACAAAAAACACCTTGCGCTCACTTTTGATTGCCAGAGCATATAGTGAATGGCAGAAATAACTCAAAAAGTCCTACGAAGAAGAATTACATGCAAAAATACTGTAAACAGCGTAGTCGGAGTTCGAGGTATGACGGCGCAAACCCGATTTATTATAAATTTTTAAGGACTTTTTGTGAAAACGTAATTCAAATATATCAAATAAAATACTAAACTGTATATTGTTATGAATATTTTTATTTAATTTATTCCCAATCGAAAATTTAGAAAGGAGAAATGCTTTGGGGAAGTTAAAAGCCTGATTTTCAAAGTTTCAAAGAATATCGATATTTCATCGACGTTTATCTTTCAATCGATGTTGCTCCAGCGCTAATAGTTTGTTATTTAAATCGTTACAGGAAAAGTGGTTTTTCGCGTTCCAGATGACTTTTACTGTGTCGCTCTCGCTCCTCTCTTTCAAGCGAGTAATTTTGTTATTTGACAGTTTTACAGGTTTTTACACGAAGTTATCTGGAACGCAACTAATATTTTATTCTGCGGTTGTCAAAAATTTACTGTTGTCAAAAAATATTTAATTTCACATAGCAGATTGGCAAAACTTCTACCATTGTAATAGTAAAAATATTGTGCACCAGCTTTCCCCAACGAACTTTTTTACCGATTCACACACGTCCATTGTATACATTTTTAGAGCACATATCAAGCATATTTTCAATATTTTGGTGTCAAAGACGTGGCCAATGAAAACTCATCACACTTCCGATCGATTGAAATTTTTTGAGCTTAGCATGTTAATAGAGTGCCAGTTACTGTCGAAATTCGACAGTTTTTCTAGTTTCTAGGAGCCTTGGAGAGGGTTTCTAACTTAACACGTAGCAAAACTTATACGATACAAATTAACTTACCGGAACATCTTCTGCTTTGGAACTAAAACGAAACAAAATTTGTTGTATCTTTGAAGGTCTTTGGACTTCAGCAGGACTTAGAATTGACCCGATACATTCCACTTTATCGATAAATATTAATGATTTGATACATATCGATAGTTCGATGAATTTCAAAAACACTAAAATCACATAACTCAACAAAATTCGTTAACTCGACCAATTTCAATAACTGTGAAATTCGAGGGCTCGATAAATTTCGATAAATCAAAAATGTAAGTTCATTGGATACCTTTAAAAATTTATACCTTTGACAGCTCCACATTTTTCGAAAGCTATCGAAAAATTTTGATAACTCATTATACTCTGTTAGCACGATAAAATTCGATAAGCAGTGATAAATCGATATGCTTATATAATCTTGAAATTTCGATTAATGGATATATTTTGAAAATTCCATAAACTTCGATTCGATGAATCAACCAATTTCAGTAGATCAATAATTATCGATAACTCTGTTAGTTGAAAGAACTCCATGCATTACTACAACTCGATAAATTTCGTTAAGTTTATAAATAATGATAATTCAATAAATATCTATAACTTGATACATTTCTTTAACGTGACAAATTTCTATAATCCCACATGTTTTTATAGCTCGATAACTATTTGTAAATTTCGACAACTAAGTTTCTGTGTCTATAAATTTCGACAACTCAATAAACATTGATCAATTTGAATAATTCGATACGTTGTGATAACTTAATAAGCTATAAATAAAATAAATAAAATTCGATAATTATAAACTTCGATGATTCGATAAATTTCAGTAACTTTTATGGAAAATTTCAATTCAGTTACCCTAATTCTTATGTATTTCTCATTGTCTCCGTTTTCGCCTTTATCTCCATTTTCGTCTTTATCTTCACTTTTGCCTTCTTTTTTTGTCTTCATCGTTATCACTTGTTTCTTCATTTTCATATTTATCTTTATTTCAAAGTTTAATTTTAAATACGAAGTAAAAACTGCGAAAGAGCTTAAATTAAACAGGTTGCAAAAACAACCATTAACAAATATGGAAATTTTTAAACAACGATTTTAAACCAATTTCGAAACTATAAAAACTCTCCTCATCTACAGAATTACCTTTCCAACGGTGTTCTTGGTTTTGAAATCGGTAAATTTACCTTGGTCTTCGTCTTTGTTTTTATCTTTCATATCTTTGCTTTTATCCTTTTCTTTATCTCAGGGACCGCAAATAACGATTATCCTTTGAAATTTCAACTCAAAAAATCACGCGGAAAGCGGAATACTACGTGCATAAGGAGTAAACCAATATATTTTTTATTACTCGGAGTACCTTCAGCGGCGCTAATTTTTATCTTTTAATTTTTACTTATAAAAATCAAGTTTAATCATTATATTTTGAGTTTTATTTTTTGCTCGGAAAATAATCGTTACGTTTTAAGTTTTATTTTTTGCTCGGAAAATAATGGTTACGTT
>NW_023458563.1:6428040-6433765 GCF_013731165.1 Rhagoletis pomonella | reverse complement strand
AAAACTTAAAACGTAACCATTATTTTCCGAGCAAAAAATAAAACTTACAACGTAACCACTATTTTCCGAGCAAAAAATAAAACTTAAAACGTAAAGATTATTTTCCGAGCAAAAAATAAAACTCAGTTAATAACGATTAAAAGGTGATTTTTATAATAAAACTTATAACCGTTACGGTCCCTGCTTTATCTATTCACGTAGATGAGATGTGATGACGGTGATAAGATGTGACTTGATTTTACGTCATAAATAGGATGTCATGTCATGTGCTGTCATATCCTGTGATGTCATGTCATATGATGTCATACCATATGATGTCATATCATGTGATGCCACGTTATGTAATGCGATGTCATGTCATACGATGTCATATCGTGTGCTGTCAAGTCATGTGATGTCATACTATATAATGTGATGTCATATCATATGATGTCATGTCACGTGATATCGTGTGATGTGATATTCTTATTATGCGATGTAATATAATGTGATGTCTCATCATATCATGTGATATAATGTGATGTAATGTCATGTTATGTGATCGCATTCCATGTTCCGATTATTAAATCGGTAACCCAGTCGATAACTGTTGCAATAAAAATACCGATTACAATATCCATAAACATATAGAAAAATACAACGATTACAAAATCGATTTATTCATCGATATATAACAATCATCAGTATCAATTATTATACATATCGATAGCAATATAAATGCATAAAAAGATAACAAAATCAGTTATTTAATCGATTATTATACCGATAACAATATCCATTATTGTATCGATAACAATATCGATTATTATATTGGTTATTATATCGATTACAATAGCGGTTATTTAATCAATAACAGTATCGATAACAATATCGATTATTTTATCGATAGCAATATCGAGTTTTATATCGATAACAATATCGATCTACATCCTCATCCTTTTCTTCATATTTATCTTTATTTTTGCATATTCCTCTTCACCTTTACCTTAAAGTGTTTAAATTTACTTTGATCTTCGTTTTTGCCTGTACCTCTAGGCATCTTTGTTTTTGTTTTTATTCTCAAACCGCTAAACCGCTGAGAACTACTTCCATGTGCATTATTCCCATTGAATTTGGCAATTTACCAACCAACTGCCGCTAAAGAAGTTTCACTTCACAAAGTCAAGAAATGTTCTTACCCTTTCAGTTACCCTAATTCTTATGTATCTGTCATTGTCTTCATTTTCGTCTTTATCTTCACTTTCGCGTTCTTCTTTTTTACTTGGTCGTTATCATTTATTTCTTCATATTTATCTTTATTTCAAAGCTTAATTTCAAATGTGTAGTGAAACAACAGGCGAAACATGTCAAATTGTCATATTGCAGCAACATGTATACACAATTCGAAAATGTTTAAACGACGGTTTTGGCCGTAATTTTCAATCAGTCGTAAAACCATAAAAACTCTGCTCATCCACGGAAAAATGCCTTTGCAACGGTGTTCTTGGTTTTGAATCGCCAAACGAACGGAGACAAAATTTATGTTAGCGTATTAATATATAGATATCGATATCCGGAGGGCTGCCTACAGAACAGCGGTCTTGACCATGCGCTTGTAGCTATTAAAGATGCCAATTAAAACTGATTACTCAATATTCTTCAGATGGCTTAAAAATTTTATAGAATTTAATTTACAATATATAGAAAATAAATTCAAGGGTGCCTGCTAATTGTAATGGCCAGCCCATCCTGAAAGTGCATTATTGTAAGTATAAGTCAACATACTTCAGTGGGATTGTTCTTTGACAGCAGATTAGTAATATTATAAATAGATGAAATATCTACAGCCATATCATATGAAAAATGTCAAAAACTGAACTTTGGTGAGTCCGCACGCCCGAGAGAAAACATATATCGTATCGTGTGATGTATCATGGGTTAAAAGATAATTCTGAGTACGCTATATCTTACTCATATCCTTTAACACTAGAAATCCTTTATTTATTTATTTATTTATAGTCTAATACAGGTACAGACCAAAGCATAATCGAAAAAAATAATATGTACATTATTACACTGTACAGCAGTCGGCTGGGTATTGGACCAAACCAACTCTTTTTAAGAGATTCAGTCATAAGTAAAAAAGTAATTTCTCCGTTTTTCGAGGTTAGCCTCCGAAATCGAGATATGGGAATTCGAGTTCGAATTTGGACCTTTGGTAAACAATTAAAAATACAGACGCGGTCCGCCTTTTGCTCGTATTTATATGGTATATAACTTTTTTTGTGAAAATTTATATTATAGGTGCTATAACGGGTCAAAAGTAAGATCTTCGAAAAACTAAAAACTTAATATTTCAGAAAATTTTGAACCTCTGTTTAAACGATTCACATCGTTGTAAAGCCGATTTAACGCCCTTTCTTCTGATATGAAAATTTTTATAATTCGTATATAAAAGTTTGAGAAAATATACATTTAAAGGAAAAAATACCATTTTTTTCTTATAAAAAACCAAAATCTACAGAAAAACTACTAATTAGTAATACAATTGTATACCGTATTTAAATAAAACAAATAATTAATAATGTTTTAAGCGTTACTTCGGTCTTGCTTACCCACAGCCCTGTTAAAAATAAAGCAAAAGTATATGTATCAGATGTATAAGGCATATAAAAATATAAAAACACCATGGTTTTTGATTTTTTACTAACAGGTTATATATAAAAATTAAAGGCAATTTTCTGTCTTATTTAAATAAGGTATTTAATTGTATTTCTAATTAGTAATTTTTTAGTTTAAATTTTTTTTATTAGGAAAAATTGGTATTTTTTCCTTTTAAGTGTTTTTTCTCAAATTTTTATGTACGAAGTATACAAATATGCATTTCAGAAGAAAGGGGATTTAATCGCCTTTGTAACGGCACCAACTGTTTAAAAATAAGTTGGTAATTTTTTTGTTAAAAATATTTTTTTATTTTTTCCCTTAAATTTGGTTTTTCTTAAATTTTTATATACGAAGTATGCAAATATATATATCAGAAGAAAGGAGTTTAATTACCTTAACAACGATAAAAACGATAAAATATTTTTTTTTAAGGTATTTTTTCCTTTTAATGTGTTTTTCCTCAAATTTTTATATGCAAAGTATACAAATAAGCATACCAGAAGGAAGGAAATTTAATCATCTTTACAACGATACTAATTTTTTTAAAATCCGTTATTAATTTTTTTGTTTAAAATATATTTTTTTTTTATATAAAAAAGGTATTTTTTCAATTAAATTGTGTTTTTTCTAGGAATGTGCCGGATAAAGATTTTGCCGCATAACCGGATTCCGGATATCCTGTAAAAAATAAGAGCCGGATTCGGATATCCGATCGGATATCCGGTAGACTCTTGCCCTTAATAAATTTCATAATGTTGTAATAGGTTTTTTGTTTAGCTAGAATTTCTGCTTTTTCGAGTTGAACTATCCAATACGTAATTAAGAATACAAAATGTCCACTCCGAAATTCAAGTTATGATATAACCTGTATTATATTGATAACTCCTCCGTCTGCAACTCGGATTTATTGACTATTTTAGGTAAATAAAGTAGAAAAGTCAGAGACAAAAGATAAACAGCAATGAACGCCGCTAAGAAAAAATGCGTGTTTAATTTATTTTTTTTAAATGTGATGAAAATCGAACTAATATGCATGGTTACATATCGTTTCGCCTCCCGAATCGCACCGTAAGGGTGCATTAGAGCAATATTTTGTGACACACGTTTCAAAACTCGTTTTATTTTCTGACATCAGTAAATCTAAAAACTAAATAATTCGAAAATATAAATCAGTTAGCTTGGAGAAACCTGCTGAATCACATGAAAAACGTCGAACTTTACTGAAAGCTTCTATTGAAGAGCGAGACCAGGATATTTGGCAATGCTTTGAGGAAATCGCCAACGGCCCTGATACCTTAATTGGGTCCTTTAATTGGGTGGAATCATAAACGGCCGCTGTGGTGTAGCGGTTCAACTCAACATAAAAAAAAAAAAAAACAAAAAAAAGTCTTTTTTGTAATAGCGGTCGTCCCTCGACAGGTAATGGCAAACCTCCGAGTGTATTTCTGCCATGAAAACAGCTTCTCAATCGCCGTTCGGAGTCGGCGTAAAACTGTAGGTCCCTCCCCTTGTTTGACAACATCAATGCGCACGCCACAAATCGGAGGAGAAGCCCGGCCAAACACTAACAAATGTGTAAGCACCAATTCTATTATTATTATAGTCGCAAAGAAATTCAAAAATTTGTTTACTTTGGCAATGAATTCTCTCTGTGAACCACTTCCTCGGTGAACTCAAAAATATTGTATAGTGCATCGGGTAGCATTTATGTTCAAAATAGAAATGCGTTCTTGAGCGGTAATGCGGAAATGCTTCTTTTTATAATCAAAAATATATAAATTTTTAACTCTTAATTACTAATTAGATACTATTAAATTTGATTACGAAAATGTTACAAAAATATCTTACCTATATTTTGAAATAGAATCTCCTATAATCGAAAACCGGAAATCCGGCCGGATTTTAACCAGTATCCGGCCGGATAGTCGGATAACAGAAAAAATACCGGATAAGCCGGAATCCGGATATCTACCGGATACCCGGCACATCCCTAGTTTTTTCTAAAATTTGTATATTCGAAGTATACAAATATGCATATCAGAAGAAAGGGGGGTTAATCACTTTTACAACGATGTAATATGTTCGAAATTGTTTGAAATATAAGGAATTTAATTTTTGGAAGACCTGAACTTTGACCCCTTATAGCACCTGTAATATAAGTTTGCGCGAAAATAATTATATACCATTTAAATAAAAGCAACAAAACTGCGTCTATATTTTAAGGTTTTTAGTTATTTACATGCAATAATTAAATATAATTTTTTACCAAAGGTCCTATTTCGAACTTCGAAGGCCCATTTATCGATTTCGGAGGCTAACTTCGAAAAACGCAGAAATCACTTTTTTACCTATGACTCAATCTCTTAAAAAAATACGTTTTGTCCAATACCCAGAAAAAAAGTTGATTTTGCCGTACAGTGTTACTTATACAATAAATTAATTTAATAAGAAAAGCTTAAGTTTATTACTTAAAATATTTTTTGTGAGCGAGAGATCTAGGTCCAATGAACTTGAGAGTTTGTTCAGTTCAGACAGGGTTCTTTTGATTGGTGCATTATTGCCATAAAGCGTTCTACTAAAACCAATAGTAAAAAGCTCGTAATTTCGCAAAACTCTTGCGGGGACGTTAACCCAAATTGTCCCAGAATAATTGTTTTTAGATTTTTTTGGTTTCACCTATATACACGGTAAAAGTAGCGTTAAAGAAAAAGAAATAAATATGACTAAAACTTTGGGAGTAGTATAGTTCTTCCGATATCGGCCGTTGCCATATGTCAACACGGGGCGTATTCCATATGGATTGTTAGAGGACAGTATTTGGTTAAAATATGAAATAATAGAATCATTGTGTATAGGTTTTAATACATTTATTGATAATATATGCATATTCTACGTGCAAAGCGGATGATGAAGGTAATGAAAAGTAGCAAAACATTTCAAACATAAACCCACATCACATTTTTCACAGGCTACTCGTCCTATAGTTTTACATGCTTCACCAGCACAACGAAGTTCTTTTTGTCAATTTATATGGGTGTAGTGTGCCTGACCACTCTAATGCATGTGCATATTGCTGACGCGA
>NW_023458563.1:6426199-6427940 GCF_013731165.1 Rhagoletis pomonella | reverse complement strand
GCAAGCGGGTGTCTGCTTGGAGCAAGCGGCTCGCTATATAAACGTGTATTTGGTTGCGAAACCACCCCCGTCCCAGCAATGGGTTGTGCGCTGGGCTTGGGACCCGCCACGTAAAAACCACTTCCAGTGAAGAAGCAAGGCAAAGCCTCGGATGAGACCCCCCCTTATGATGACGACCACGGCAAATGTTTAAAGGACTACGATTTGAGGGCATGCACCTGGAATGTCCGGACCCTTAATGGGGAAGGTGCCTCTGCCCGGCTGGTTGATGTCCTCGTAAGGACAAAAGCTGACATCACCGCCATCCAAGAAATGCGTTGGACGGGGCAAGGCAAACAATGTCTGGGGCCTTGCGACGTCTACTACAGATGCCATGTAAAGGACCGCAAATTCGGAGTTGGATTTGTGGTGGGAGAGAGACTCCGTCGCCGAGTACTGTCGTTCACCCCGGTGGACGAGCGTCTAGCCACAATCCGCATCAAAGCGAGATTCTTCAACATCTCGCTCATCTGCGCCCATTCCCCGACGGAAGAGAAGGATGAGGCATCCAAGGATGTCTTCTATGAACGCTTGGAGCGCACATACGAGCGCTGCCCCCGTCATGATATCAAAATCGTGCTTGGCGACTTCAATGCCAGGGTGGACAAAGAAGGGATCTTTGGAACCACCGTCAGAAAATTCCGCCTCCACGACGAAACGTCCGACAACGGATTGAGGCTGATCGACTTCGCCGGGGCCCGAAACATGGAAGTATGCAGTACTAGGTTCAAGCATAAAAAGATCCATCAAGCTACCTGGCTGTCTCCGGATCGAAAAACGAGAAACCAAATCGATCATGTTGTGATAGACGGAAGGCACGCTTCCAGTGTTTTAGACGTACGCACACTCCGAGGCCCAAACATCGACTCGGACCACTATCTTGTTGCACCCAAGATACGCACCCGCCTCTGTGCAGCAAAAAATGTGCGCCCAAATATGCAAGGAAAACTGTCGAAAAGCTGCAATCACAACAGACAGCCAGCGCTTTCGCTACTCGACTCTCACACCTGCTCTCAGAGAGAACTCTTCAACAAACCGACATATGCGAGCAGTGGAACCACATTTTCCGCTCATTAAGTACCGCCGCCGAAGAAGTAGTCGGATTTCAGCGAGCCCGAAAGAACAACTGGTACGATGAGGAGTGTCAGGAAGCTGCAGAAAAAAAGATGCCGCCTACATGGCCACGCTGCGATCGGGCGCAACGCGCGCTATGTGGGAACGCTATAGGGATCTGAAGAGGGAAGCGAGACGTATTTGCCGCAATAAGAAGAGAGAGGCCGAAATACGTGAGTGCGAAGAGCTTGAAATGCTGCCCAACAGGAAGAATGCCCGAAAATTTTACCAGAGAGTTAGGCGACTTACGGAAGGTTTAAAGACCGGGGCGTACTCCTGTAAGAACAATAAAGGCGACCTAGTAACTGATGTCCAGAGCGTACTTAAATTATGGAGGGAACACTTTTCCGTCCTACTAAATGGTAGCAGCACGGAAAGTTGTGGAGAAGAAGAACCCGAGCCCGCAGTCGATGATGACGGAGTCGACGTTCCACCGCCTGACTATGACGAGGTACGTATAGCAATAACGCGGCTGAAAAACAACAAAGCCGCTGGAGCTGACAGCCTGCCGGCTGAGCTATTCAAGTACGGCGGCGAGGAGTTGATAAGGTGCATGCATCAACTCTTGTGCAGAATATGGTCAGATGAA
>NW_023458563.1:6423459-6426099 GCF_013731165.1 Rhagoletis pomonella | reverse complement strand
TTCTAAGCATAGGTTACAAGGTCTTATCGAGCGTATTGTGTGAAAGAATGAAGCCCACCGTCTATGAACTGACTGGGACTTATCAGTGTGGCTTGAGACCTGGCAAATCCACCATAGACCAGGTATTCACAATACGCCAAATCTTGGAAAAGACCCGCGAGAAAAGGATCGACTCTCACCACCTATTTGTCGACTTTAAAGCCGCTTTTGACAGCACTAAAAGGAGTTGCCTATACGCCGCTATGTCTAAATTTGGCATCCCCTCAAAACTCATACGGCTGTGCAAAATGACGTTGAGCAATACCACCAGCTCCGAATTGAAAAAGACCTCTCCGAGCCGTTCGCCACAAAACGGGGTTTCAGACAGGGCGACTTCCTGCCATGTGACTTCTTTAATCTGATGTTGGAGAAGAAACCGCGCTCTATAAGTCACTCATCATGCCTGTGCTGATATATGGCGCAGAAGCATGGACAATGACAACATCCGATGAGGCGGCTCTTGGAGTGTTTGAGAGAAAGATTTTGCGGAAGATTTACGAGCCTTTACGCGTTGGCGACGGCGAGTACCGCAGACGATGGAACGATGAGCTGTATGAGCTTTACAACGATATGGACATAGTGCAGCGAATTAAAATACAGCGGCTCCGCTGGCTTAGTCATGTCGTTCGAATGGACACCGACGCTCCAGCTCTGAAAGTATTCAACTCGGAACCCGCTGGTGGTAGCAGAGGAAGAGGGAGGCCCCACTGCGATGGAAAGATCAGGTGGAGAAGGACTTGGCTTCACTTGGCGTTTCCAATTGGCGTCAGTTAGCACAGAGGAGAAACGACTGGCGTGCTTTGCTGAACTCGGCCAAAATCGCTTAGGCGGTTACAGCGCCAAAAAAGAAGAAGCAGAAGAGGAATTGTAATTAAACTTATAATTGTAATTGTAATTAAACTTGTATATGTTTAATGAGCTAGACATTCACCGGAAAAAATATTATTTTTTAAATAATAAAAAAAATATAGCCAATACTGGTCAAGAAACGGAATTTCTATTATTGCCATCAGTGCAAATTACAAGTCCCGAAAATCCCGGGATTTTTGGAAAATAATAATTAATAATTTTCGGCACCTAAAAAAGGCCGGGATCCTAGTATGTACATAAGTTAGGTTAGGTTAGGTTATCCAGGCTGCCCTCATCCGTACAGGAAAAGGGCACACGTAGGCCTCCATGGGCCCATTGTGATACCATATTTGAGACTTGAAGCGTCCCTCCTCCTACCTCAGAAATTGAACCAATATGTAGCTCTGATGAAGCGCACAAAATCGTAGATACTGGCCGAGTCCAGTTCAGCCAGACAGTCGAAAGAATAGCGAAGCAGCGAGCGTCGACGGGCTCTTGCCAAAGCGGGACAGTGGCACAGGTAATGCTCCACGCTCTCGATTTCCTCCTCATCGCGGCAGCTACGACAGTAATCGTTTGGCTGCAAACCCATCCTGGCAGCGTGGGTTCCCATAAGGCAGTGCCCGGTGAGAATTCCAATAACATGGCGGAGCATTGGTCGCTCCAAACCGAAGAGAGGGCGAGATCTTCGTTTATCTAGCCCAGGCCAAATGTATCTCGCTATCCTGCACGTGGGCTCCGCGGACCCACTTACATTTGCCCGTTCGATAAAGTTAATCTACGGCCGAAGTTTACAGGATGATAGCGGAATACCCGCATTACGAGCGGTACTGATCTCAGGCAGTAGGGTTCCTTTCCGAGCCAGCTCGTCCGCAACACAGTTGCCCGGTATGTCCCTATGACCTGGTATCCATACAACTTGAAAAAAGTGACTCCTTGCCAGCTCATTTAGAGTACGTCTACATTCCATGACAATCTTCGATGTGGATTTGTCACAATTAAGTGCTTTGATAGCTGCCTGGCTATCAGAAAAAAAAGTTACTGCACGTAGATTAGTAGGAGAATCGATCAGCCATCTAGCAGCTTCGTATATTGCTGTAAGTTCAGCCTGGAACACGCTACAGTAATCTGGCAGACGGAAACTGAGGGTAAGTGAGAGTTCTTGCGAATATATCCCACTTCCTACCTTCAGATCTAGCTTGGAGCCATCGATGTAGATGGCTGCTGAGTCAGAGTAAGAGATCAGGACAGAATCCTCCTCCCACTCACCTCTTGAAGGGAGCCTTTATGGAAGTGATTCTTTAGTCCAGTAGGCGGGACTGTGTAGTCAAGGCGCCTGAAGTTTCCTGGAAGATCTTCCAAAATTCTAGAGCGTCCAAATCTGTAACGACTTTCTCCAAAAGGGCTGCTTAAACGATCAAAGGATAAGGAGTAGGTGCATGCACTTCAGCAGTTCTGCATACCCTGCTACGCTACAGCTTGGCTCAGGGCAATGGGCGTGGGCTTGCGTCCGTACATACAGCGAAAGTCTTACAAAAATTATATAAATAAGTATGCAGATATAGGGAGAAATTGAATGTAAAGAAACCGGCCTACGAAACCAAATGAAGCAGCAAAATCAATTAAGGAGGAAAATGTCCAAGAAAACGCAAAAAAAAAAAATATACCCTACAACCACTTGGAACTGGAGGGGAGAGAAGATAGTATTTCTCCCTCTGCCTTTACCCACCCAACCTGTTAATAGAGATTTCC
>NW_023458563.1:6419460-6423359 GCF_013731165.1 Rhagoletis pomonella | reverse complement strand
CCGCTTGCAGCCGCACCTACTGGTGAACAGACGCTGCAGACTTCAGTCAGCCCTTAAACGGAATAAGTCAGAGTGGCCCCACCGAAGCTCCCTCTCTTTCTGCCGTGACCCAAGGCTCCACTCGGATTGGTTACCGCATCTCGCACATGGGTTGCTCACGTTGCCCAGAGTGCGCGAACGAGGACGAAAGAGTCGGGATTGAGTATACAATACAATTACAATTACAAGTTTAATTAGTCGCATTTTTTGGCAAACATTTTTCCAGCATAAACTAGCAGCTTTCCCTCAAAATGAAATGTCATTTTGCTCTCTCAATTCCTCCGACTTTGCAGGCTTTTAGCATACGCGAACACAAAACGCTGATATCGGCTAATTATCAGGTATGCGAATGCAGTGAATTGAGAACGGTATTTTGACTTTACGAACTTCATTGTAGAGTACCTACAAAGACTCACAGTTATACGTTGTACCAAAAATTGAAAATATACGCCACGCAGCTGTTTGCAACAGCGGATATCCTCAATCTGGTACTTTTTTCCGGAATTCAAGTAATGGCAAAGCTTTATGTTGCATTTTCAGGGCCTTATCTTCTTTTAATTCCAAAAACTCGAACTCTTCGCTTTTCTTAAAAAGGAGTATTTCGGATATTGTAAATTCATCCCCAATTAAGTTACATAAAAAAGGGTTTATTAAGTATACAAACGTATATTTAAATAATTTCAAATCGGCAAATCTTTTTTCAAAATCTGCTTTTAAATCATGTGCAATATTTTTTTCTAGCCATGGAAAATGATGAAATATTCCTTTTTTGAGATCATAAATAAAAAGGCGTAGTTTAGCTTCAAAACTTAAAATAATTTGCGACAAACCAAAAATATTGTTATTCTGTCCTTGTAGAGACAAATTCAAGTTTTGCAAATGTTCCATCATATCGGTAAAGAACATTAAGTCAAAAGCCAATTTTCATTCTCCAATTGCAGGTAATGTTTCGATCTCAATTTGCGTATGTGTAGATATATAAAAGAGAATAAAATAAAAAAACAACGCAATGGAAAAGAATGTCCAGCAAAGAAATATTTATGTATTTTAAAAATTAAAAAAGCCAAAATGTTCTAAGCCAAGAGAAAGTAAAAAGAGCCGCACTTTGTTAAGCATTTGGCTGAAAGAACCGCGTTTGCCCACCGTTGGTCTAATTATTCAAAAAAACCCCTCTACGCTACGTTTTTTGCTCGGGGAATACTTTCCAGTAGATAAATTTAAAAAATGAAAAAAAAATATTCTTTAAAATAATCAAATTTTTCACGGAAATTTATTTTGGTATGAAAAATACGATAAGATAATTTTTAACTAATTATTGGCTAATTAATTACCGGTCCAATGATTTCTAACCAATGCCGTTACCCCGTTAACCCAATATAATGATTCACTAGCGGAATAGATCATAACTAGGGAAGACAAAAATATGCAAATGCATATCGCATATGCAAATGCATGTTATGCAAAATACATGCATATTTTGCCGAAAAAGCATAAAAATGATTATTTTGGTAATAACTTTATTAATAATTTCTTCTGGCAATACCTTTGCCCAGATAGCCAGGATTGCTTGCGATGTTGGTTTAATTGACAAAAAGAGGAAGCTGGGAAACAACGAAAAGTTCCGTTATTTTCTAGTAAAAAAGTGTAATATACTCCTAAAAATATTTCGACTGTTGTTTTCCAATGGTGAAGTTTAGCGATAAACCGGTTTGGTGGTTGAAAAATTCAATGAAAATTTACCGAAAGAGAAAGAATCTCTGCGTTCGTTTTAGCTAATGCTGTTCAAAAGTTTCCAGGTGGGTTGCGAACTGATCAGCGAGTTTCATTCTGCATCCATATAACTGCTCAATATCAGCAACAAAAATATTTTGTGCGAAGCAATATTTTCACCTATAGAATTGTCATCTTTTGAATATTGTCCAACAACATCTCGTGACGTAGAGCGTTCATTTTCAACACATATAACTGTATAGGTACTCGGAATGTTAATCCTGGGATCCCGGAATCCCGGTCTTATTTAAGTCTCGAAAATCCCGGGTTTATTTGCCTAGAATCCCGGGATTTTAGGGATTAGTAATTTACACTAGTGCCAATAATAGAATGGCTTTATTTATTTATTTATTTAATTCATCAATTAGAGTACAACTCAAATAGATTACTAAAAATGTGAAAAGTAATAATGAACATTAAAAATGTGTAAATATAGACATACCATAAAATAGACTAATTACAGTTTAAAAAATGCAGCCTGAGATTTAGTTTAGATTTAAAACACTCACGAGAATTTGAGAATACATCTAAATTTTTTCAAACATGGTTAGTCTGCCTCAGACAACGTGTTAGCGGCTCCTTAAGCATGAAGTTAGTCTTGCAATAAGGTAAATAGAAATTGTCGCTGAATCTGAGATCGCGAGCAGGACAATTGAAATGAATAAGCAAGCAAGAAGTGGCAATTGATATGACTCGTGATGTCCCTAATAAACATTATCGAGGAAATTTGTCTAGGCATTTCTAATGTCGGCAATGCCAGCATAAGGCACCTACTCTTATAATTAGGCATACTACAATTCCAATTCAGGGAGTGAATGGCATATCTAGTAAAGCATTTCTGGACCTTCTCAATCCTTAAGGATGAACCCGAATAGAAAGGATCCCAAATGATGCTGCAATACTCAAGATTGGATCTTACAAATGCAAAATACAAGATCTTGAGAGTGAAAAGGTCCCTGAATTCATTTGAATTTCTCATTAAGAAGCCGAGCATAGACCTGAACTTGGTTATCATCCAATCTGTATGTTTAGAAAAGGTAATTTTCGAAGAAGAGATGACCCCCAGATCTTTCTTTTCATAAATTTTAGTGAGAGTGGCAGTGCCCAACCGATAATGATAGTCAATAGTCACCTTACGCATCTGATTTAGTGTTATTTATGCGGACGATTTGGGTCCTATCAGCAAGATAAGATGCAAGCCCTTAAGCGCGCTAGCATGAAGTCCAATTGCTTCCAGATTTCCCAGTAGTGTTTTATGACTCACCTTATCAGAGGCTTTCGAGAAATCGGTGAAAATGACATCGCATTGTTGACCGATTTCGAATTGTTTTAGAATAAAATTTGAAAATAAGGCCAAGTTTGAAGAAGTGGACCAACCCTTAATGAATCCATGCTGATAAGGCGATATGAGCCCAGAAATCTGGAAAGCAATCCTATCATGGACAAGTTTTTCCAAAAGTTTTGGTATACTTGAAATTTTACAGATTGGATGAAAATTTTGTATGCCCGACTTGCTTCCCCTAATGATAGGGATTTGTTAAAGACAACTGATAGAGGAAGAGCTAACGCTGAAGCGCAGTGCTTTAATAAAGTTGCAGGGAAACTGTCTTCTCCAGGATTTGGGTCATTTGGCAAAACCAAAAGGCCAGATAGAACTTCTCCAGCTGAAAGCTGTAAGCTTTTAAACACAAGTGTGCTGCTGTGTAAATTAATGACAGTTCCGGTTTCAGACTGAGGAACATAAGCAGAGCGGAAGAAGGAGGCAAACAGGTTACAAATAGTATGAACGTCCGTCGAGGATTCACTCAAATAATGCATCAGATCAGGTATTCCGGTGTTTTTCTTTTATAAACTCCCAAAACCGTTTACTATTTAATATTATTTCGCTCAATGTTCAGTATATAGCTCTGGTATAAAAATTTATTCAGGGCGTCAAACTCTTTTTGTAAACTACTGTAGGCTTCAAAAAGTTCAAAATTGTCTTTCGATTTGCGATAAAGCTTGTACGCCTTAGTTTTCTTGTTGTTTATATTAATAAGCCTAGAGTTTGTACGGTTACACGTACAGGCGCGAATGGACTGGAAAAAAAA
>NW_023458563.1:6407442-6419450 GCF_013731165.1 Rhagoletis pomonella | reverse complement strand
TTTTTTTGAGCCCACGAAGCTGAAGCTCCGGGATATATGCGAATGCACACGCCACGGCAGTAGGGCACATCTACATCACCCTAACGTAAGTTCGTAACAAGTTATACCAGGCTGGTTTGACAAATTTTTTACTGGCTTCATAGGTACGAACTTTTCAATTGCCGCTTCCAGGTTGTCTCGAAACACGTCGTAGGCCTGTAACAATAGAAATTTGTCTAAGGCAGATTCCTAATCAACAGAATTCAAGGAGCGTGATATCTCATTGAATTTGGCTGCAGTGAAATTATAATTCTTACAATTATAAATAACTGATTTTAAATAATTTATAAATTCAAAGCGTATACATAGTGCTTTGTGATGCATATAGTTTGAAAGAGGGGGTGAAGAGAGGGATTCGACGTCAGATTTAAGATCATTATTAGTAAACACTAAATCAAGAATACGATTTTTGTCATTATGAACTCTATTAATTTGTAGGTGTCGAGTACCTCACATTCACCCTAGCTTGTAACATCATATGTAAAGTTGCCAGTTTTTTATGCGCGAAGTCAGTACATTCGACTTTTTCATGCTAAAAAAATCAGTACTTTTCAGTACATTTTTATTCAAAGCAAAATCATGAATGTAAGTAACAGAAAATAATTTAAAACGCCTGAGTTCTTGTTTTTAACAATATTTTGGTATATAAATAAAATATAGTTCATAAAAAATAAAAGTGTTATTCATTTTAACATGGGTGTACACATCATTATACAAATAAATTATTTTATAGTTGTGACTTTTTGAATAGCAATAACTCTGTACGGCAAAATTTTGTCTGGGTATTGGACCAAACCACTTTTTTTAAGAGATTGAGTCATAGGTAAAAAAGTAATTTCTACGTTTTTCGACGTTAGCCTCCGAAATCGAGATATGGGCCTTCGAAGTTCGAAATTGGACCTTTGGTAAAAAATTATTTTTAATTACTGTATGTAAACTACTAAAAAGAGTAAAAACATAGTGGTATAGTGGTACGCCCTTTTTACATTACAAGCTTTTATTTAACTTCACTTGTATGTATGTATGTATGTATGTATCTTTGTATGTCCTAGAACTATGCAGTCAATATTTAACAAACTTCCCGGTGAGCTACAGAATTGAAACTTCAAACTTAGCTCAGTACTCGAGGACAATGCAATATAAAAGATGACTTAATCCGCTAGGTGGCGCAGGAATCGAGATATTTGTAAAACCCGCATTTATACTCTGATCTGGTTCATATTTAGAACATATATTACTTGCGTGAAAAGAAATACATCCGCAAAAAATTTTGCTGATAGGTGGTCGAGATATTTGGAAAAACCGTACTTATGATCCGATTAAGAACACATTTCGAATGCATATTGCTTACATGGAAGGAAATAACTACACAAAAAATTTTGGCAGTTATGTGGCGCGCGAGTCTATATAATTAAAAAATCGGCATCTGCGCTCCGATTTGGTTTATATTCAGAATATGTGTATTACCTATTTAATTGAAATACATTGAAAATTTTGTTTGCTAAGGTCAAATCTAGCATGTTAGGTAAAAAGTGTATCTAAAAAGCAGGGTGCCGAAAACTTTCTTCGCCTTGAAAGAAATGGACAGAATGAGAAATATACAGACAGTATAATATTAATTGCAAGATTTCAAAAAACTAAAAAGTAAAAAATAAAATTATAGTTAAAAAAATAAAAACACGCTTTCATTGCAACAAGAACTAAAAAGTATAAAATAATAGATATAGCGATTCCGTTTAAGAAGAATAGGAAGTTCCTTAACTTGATTTAATTAAACTTTTTTAAATTAGCTAAAAATAGGATTAAAGTGGCCCGTAGTCATAGTCAAAATAAAGTCCACTGTAAAGTTAGTTGCAGCATATTGACATAATTTTCAATGCGATATCTGTAAAAAATTGCAACAAAATTTACAGTGGACTTTATTTTATACTTTTTAGTTCTTCTTGTAATAAAAGCGTGTTTTTAGTTTTTTAACTAAAATTTTATTCTAAAATTTTTCTACACGAAGTATGGAAATTTTCATATCAACAGAAAAGAGGTTAAGTCGCCTTTACAACGATATGAATCTTTAAAAAATCGGTTCAAAATTTTCTGAAATATTAAGTTTTTAATTTTTCGAATATCTGACTTTTGACATGTTTGACATTCCCATATCTCGATTTCGGAGGCTAACTTCGAAAAACAGAGAAATTGCTTTTTGAATTAAGACTTGATTTGCTTGACCTTGGTTTGTCGGTCCAAACAGGAATCTTTATTTACGGTTATGGATAGCTCGTTTCCAATGGATGGTGGCAAGACAGTGGCTGACTTACGTGTAATGATTTTGTATTACCGGCTTATGGTAACTCAATTGCTGTCAAATGAATAGTCCAGATTTGATGCTCACAACATCTTTATTCTACGCAACAACATGGCTGGGGATTTGCCGGAAGGAATGTGACGGCACCTTTTGCCTCTATTAATTTCCACGGAGGGGTGAGTATCGACTCCCCGAATGTCGCCAGCTTTAAATCCACTTTAATTACTTGGATGTAATCCGTTCTTGCGAGGGCTGATGAGTGTGGTTCGCTCCGTGTCCAATTCCAAAAAGAAATATATTTTTCTAGCCTCGTGGTATGTGACCGCCGATTCTTTCATCGTATGTCAGTGTTGGCGTTTTCATAGTGGCCATGTCAATTCGTGTCTATACTGATATAATGGTTCGTGTCTTGAATAACCCTTTTTTAAGTTTAGCTTTGACAGTTTTGTTATGTTTACACTTCTCATAATCGTTCTTATGTCTATTATTTGGCCAATAAAAATAATAGATCATTATCCCCCTCTCATCTTCAGCGACACATTAACAAAAAACCTGTGGAGCGTTTAGTAGGGATATGAGAATGGTGGTTCGAATGCGATTCACGGCCTGGACGCTAGACCCCTTACATCGAAATCGTTCTACATGATCTTCGTCAACCCCATCCTGACTCGTTCAGTTCGGCTCTGAGCGCATATGTATGTACACATCTTCCTTCTTTACTATTTAGTTTCAGTACGCATTACATCAGCTACGGTAGATGAAAGGCATTGGTAAATGATTTGGTTATGAATCTTTTCTTGTTTGCTTTGATCGATTTACTAGCAATGTACTGAGGCTATAATATAACAAAACTATAGATATAACAAAACTAAACTTAATTAATTTATTCAAGCCGGGTACCCTGTAATAAGGCAGAATCAGTGGAGTATGGAGGCCCGCCATATATTCATCGAAATTCTTGCGAAGGCGAATGTACTGAATGAGCTAACGTGTTGTGATTAAATCGGCAGAATAATTGCCAAGCACTCGGTGTTTAGCATCGATCAGTTCATATGAATTCGAACCAAGTTTCCGTGAAACATAGGCTGTAATTTTTGGTGGGGCTAGTTTTTGTGCATAGCCCTCTCCGGCCACGGACTGTTTAGGATTGGGAATGTACACTTCCGAGCCTATCTCGAAATGGCGTTCTCTTTTGCTGGTAAATGCCCGTTGTGCGGTTTGTTGATATTGTTCGAACTGTTTGTCTCGAATTTCATCAGCCAGAACTTTACGCTGTTCCACATCCTGTGTATGGTATGGATTGACATCCAATAGTAATTTATATTCGTTTCCATCTTTCACATATTCACGACCAGTGTGCAGGAAATATGGCGTGTAGCCCGCGGCTGAATGCACTGAAGTGTTAATATCATGAATAACACGAGAAAGATGGTTTTCCCAGGAGGAATGTTCAAGAAGGTCAGCCATGTGAGCATGTAATCCAAGTTTAATGCTTTTGTTTGTCGCCTCGAACTGATTGGCTTGTGGATGGTACAAAGGCGTTTTCATGTGTTTGATATTATAATCGGCGCAAAGCTGTGCGAAAGTTTGTCTGACGAATTGAGTACCATTATCTGATATAAGGAGTTCGGGGCAGCCATTCACCGTGAATATATGTCGAAGATAATTGACTACGGATATGGCGTTTGCATTTTTCATGGGTTGCGCTCAGACATATAGCGAGTAACAGTCGATGGCTACGAAGATCCATTGGTTACGATTTTTAGACATGGGCAGCTTACCGACGAAGTCAATCGATAATTGCCTACCCGGTCGTTTTGGTTCTCTGTATTCGCCGTGAGGTGTTTTGGTGCTCTCATTACTTGGTTTAATGCGGTGGCATAGTTCACATTGCCGAACGTACTGGTAAACGGACTCATACATGTTTGGCCAGTAATAGCGTTGTGAGATACATCTATATGTTTTCCAAACACCCTGATGCGAATGTTGGTTATGATTTTCATCGAGGACTTTTGCTCTGTCAGAAGATGGTACACAAAGTGTCCGCAGTATTTCCGCACTTTGATTGGAAAATTTCATTCGATGATATAGGAGGTTGTTCTCGTTTTTATAACTATCTAATAGTTGTTTTGAGGCCATTGCATACATTTTGTTGTACCATTTATCGCACGTGTTTGGATCAATGTTGATCACGGTTGTGATTGGGATACGATTAACGTGACAATTACTCGGAAGGTCAATTGGATTTCTACGAACGATGTTGAGAAGAGCAAAAGAACGAGATAAGGCGTCAGGAAGTTCCAAATGTTTTCCTGGTTTATGAAAAATTTTGAGATCGGATCGCCCATCGACATAAACGGCCAGTTGGGTCTTTGAGAGTTTGTAGCCAGCGCAAAGCTGCATGGTCCGTTACCACAACCAATTCACGACCCTCAAAATATGGACGGTACTTTTTGACCGCTAAGAGAACGGCTAGGCATTCCCGTTCAGATGCTGCGTAATTTTGTTCGACTTTCGAGAATTTCTTAGAAAAATACTGAACCACACGCTCATTCCCATCATGTTCTTGTACTAGAACAGCTCCCTCTGCGATAAGCGAGGCATCGGTATAAACCTTGAATGGTTTTGAATAATCGGCCATAGTCAGAACGGGAGTGGTAGTTAAACACTCTTTGAGTTTGAGAAAGGCTTGTTCAGCAGCGGTATTCCATTCAATGGGTCCTTTTCGGTTTCCTTTATACAATTCACAATGGGGAGTTGTGTTCTCCGAAAAATTTGGAATAAATTTACGGTACCAGCCTGCTGCACCAACGAACCGTCTGACTTATTTTGCCGTTTTTGGCCGTGCAAATTCAACAATCGCTCAAATACGAGATGGATTCGCAGATAAACCCTCTTGAGACAAAGCGTAGCCCAGGAATTCCAATCGTTTACAACAAAAGTTCGATTTGGATGTTGAGATGGGTAAGCCGGCCCCCGCCAGACGTTTTGCAACTATAGCCAATATCTTAACGTGTTCTTCAAACGTCGAAGTGCAAATTGTGAAATCATCGACATATGCGAATGCATGTGGGACCAAATCACGGAAAATTTTATCAATGAGAATGGCTAATGTGGCGGGTGAATTTCTCAACCCCATCGTCATGCGACGAAAAGCATAAAGTCTGTTACCAAATGCAAACGCGGGTTTCAGTTGACTCGATTTTGCCAAGGGAATTTGAAGGAAAGCTTGAGACAGATAAATACTGGTTAGGTATTTAGCTGACTTTAGTCGTGCTAAAATTTGGTTAGTATCCGTAATTGGATAGGCATTTGGAATGGTAATTTTATTCAGCTCTCTCGCGTCCGAGCACACGCGACACGTTCCGTTTTTCTTCTTTACAGCCAGAATTGGTGACCGCCAAGGGCTTTCTTCGATGGTCATAATGATGTCACGACTACGCATTTTATCCAATTCCGCTTGAACTTGTTCAGCCACGTATGGCGATACTGGTTACTGGCGT
The DNA here is from genome assembly GCF_013731165.1 of Rhagoletis pomonella. Lineage (NCBI taxonomy): Eukaryota > Metazoa > Arthropoda > Insecta > Diptera > Tephritidae > Rhagoletis > Rhagoletis pomonella. The sequence continues at coordinate 6,413,609 of NW_023458563.1, read as the reverse complement.
TTCGTGACGGGTTTTGCATCACCCGTATCAATTACGTGTTCGATCTGATTAGTGACATATAACGGACCAGACTCAGGAGTTGGATTTAAAAGTCTGAGAACTGCGTCCAACATTTTTCTTTGATCTGGGGTGAGATTATGTGGAAGGCTGACGCTCGTTATTTTTGGGGTATCTAGTTCACCCTCTAAACCGAGTGTGGAAGCGCCAATTGGCTCCAGATCCTTACTCATAGAAGATATCTGAGCTTGTTCTTTCCCACTCCCTGGTGGTTGGTTACAAAAATTAATAAATTTATCCGCCGTAACCATTTCGACTTTAGCAGATGCAACTTCTTCAGTATCACCTTTGGCTGTATGTTTTAAAAATCGTTGAACTTACTCTTGGTTCTGCACCAGTTCGAAAAAAGAAGGCCTCAAGGAATGCCCCACCTCGGCCAATAGTAAAAATCCAAATATACAGGATCAAATTGAGCTACTTCAGAAACAGCTACAATTACTCTACCAACAGCAAGCCTCAAATGATAAATCTACCCCAGGTAAGGAACGGACCACCGTAGAACCCAAAAAAAGGCCCCGAGAAAGCCCAGGTAAGCCCACAAATACCAAAAAACAAGCAAAACTTGATAAGTACTGGCTAGGCGAACCTCAGGCTAAAGAAAATAGGTTTTCATCACTTGTAATAGAAGACGACGAAGAACCAAAGCCCAAAGAAAATAATCCCAAGCCCCCACCAATCTTCGTAGATAAAGTAAGCAACATTACCCCCATAATGAAGCTTTTATCTGAAACCGCTCCAAGTCTGTACGAGTTAAAGCTCATAAGCAATGAGCAAGTTAAAATACAAGCAAAAACTCCCGAGGCCTACAAAACAATTGTTCAGCAAGTAGAGCAAAAAAACACTGAGTTTTATACATACAAGCCAAAACAAGAAAGAAATTTCAAAGTTTTACTCAGAAATATGCACTCGTCTATTGGCACCGAAGAAATCGCTGAAGCCCTACAAAATCTCGGTCATATCCCTATTAACATTTACAATATGAAACACAGAAACACGAAAAACCCGCTACCAGTGTTCATTGTAGAGCTAAAAGCAAACCCTAATAATAAGGAAATATACGAAATCAAATATCTCTTTAACACAAAAATTGTATTTGAACCCCCACGCCCAAAACGCGAAATCCCGCAATGCGCTAACTGCCAACAGTATGGACACACAAAATCATACTGCCGTAGAAGACCGGTATGTATTAAATGCGCTGGCCCCCACTTGTCTGCAGATTGCTCGCGCAAGACAAAATCCAACGAAGTTAAATGTGCTCTATGCGAAGGAAATCATCCAGCAAACTATAAAGGATGCATGGTGTACAAAAATCTGCAGAAACTCAAATACCCACCATTAAGAAGAATGGAGGACAAAAATCCCAAAAGTGTCAGCCAGCAGCAATCAGCTCCACTTTCACCCATTCGAGTCTCCCCGCCCCGAAATTTACTTTCTTACTCCCAAATGTTGAAAAGCAAACAAGATCCGAGTCCAAGTAACTCACTCCCTCAATCAAAAGAAAACGCCTCTGATGCCTCAAGCGAAATGCGAGAAATGATAATGCTTCTCAAGCAAGTCATGCAACAAATCACAACTATGATGAATCTCCTCGTCACCCTTACGACGAAGTCCAGTATCCCTACAGTTCCATGAATATTCTCCTGCGGAATGCTAATGGCCTATCAAAACACGTACTCGAGGTTAAAACGCTACTCAAGTCTAATAATATAGATATTCTCCTAATATCCGAAACCCATTTCACCGAAAAAAGCTATTTTCAAATGCCGAATTACAAACTCTATCATACAATGCATCCCGATAAAAAAGCACATGCTGGCTCAGCTATATTAATAAAAAACAATATTAAACACTTTAATATTAACTCATACTGCACGGAAGCTATCCAAGCTACTAATATAGTTGTCGAGGACTTGAAAGGCCAAATAACAATCTCAGCAGTATATAGCCCACCCAAGCATGCGATCAAGTCAGAAGATTATGTTAAATTCTTCAAAACTCTAGGAAGCAGGTTTTTAGCTGGAGGAGACTACAACGCAAAACACCCACAATGGGGATCTCGCCTCATCACTCCTAAAGGCCGACAACTCTTTGCGACTAGGGCAAGATTAAATCTTCACTCAGCCTCCTCAGGCTCTCCAACGTATTGGCCAACCGATACAAAAAAAAATTCCAGACTTAATAGACTTTTGCGTGTTTAAAGGTATAGGAGATAATGAAATAATATGTAATCCCTGTTTCGATTTATCCTCAGACCATTCTCCCGTAATGGTCACTCTAAGCAATAATCTTGTTGACTCAACTTCTCAGTGTTACCTTCACAACAACAGAACTGACTGGAATCTCTTCCAAAGCTTAATATCTTCAAAACTAAATTTGAAACACTCGCTGAAATCTAGCGAAGATATCATTGCAGCTGTTGAACACTTCAATAACTGCATCCAACAAGCTGCTTGGAGATCAACACCCATTCTAAGCAAATCACAGTGCACAAGAATCCCTTCTCTTGTAAAAGAAAAACTGACCAAGAAATGGCAGGCTAGAAAGAAGTGGCATCAGACTAGACATCCCGAAGACAAAAGAAGATTTAATACGCTAACGAGGGAGCTCAAAGAACTCTTGCAAAAAGAACGCAATTCCCAACTTCATCATTATCTCAGTAATTTAGATGCAACAGCTGCCAGCGATTATTCCCTCTGGAAAGCAGCAACAAAATTAAAGAGGCCAACTCTGGCACAACCCGCTATTAGAATGGAAAACAACCAATGGGCTAAAAGTGATCTCGACAAAGCAAGCACATTTGCACGTCACCTAAAAAATGTGTTTGTTCCGCATGAAATTGAACCCTCTCCCAATACTGCACAAAAAGTAAGACAGACTCTCGAACAGCCCTACCAAATGGACCCACCCATAAAAAAATTCTCAAAAGCTGAAGTTAAGGAAGCGATTAAAAAACTCAAAGCTAAGAAGGCTCCCGGCTACGATCTGATCACTGGAGAAATATTAAAACAGCTCCCGGAAGAAGGAGTCACTTTCCTGATTTATATTTATAACGCAATTCTCTCATCTGGTTTCGTTCCACCTCAATGGAAAGTTTCCCAGGTAAAAATGATTCCTAAACCAGGAAAAAGTGCAGACAAAGTTGAGTCATATCGCCCAATCAGTTTACTACCCATCGCCTCTAAAACTCTGGAGACTCCTTTTCTCAAAAGATTGATGCCAGTAATAGAACAAAGAAAAACAAGTAAGAGCAGCGCTGTCTTCGGCTATGCCGAAGGCTTCATACCTTTCATGAACATCTGCAAATTTTAGTTTGACAGATTACTGATTTTGAATACATCTGCATACATCGATAGAGGAGTTACATACTTATATAAAAAATCGCATCTAAACAATCACAGGTATGGAAGATATACTTTATATGGCACCAATCTAAGTGATTTTCACTGCTATGTGATCGGTATGTAAACCGGTAACACAATTTATTGGGTTTAGTTTCCTACATAAAGGAGATATATCGCAAAAACTGGTATCTGAACAATCAGTGCTATAGGAGATAAAGCTTATACAGCATAGATTTTGACGATTTTCTCAGTAGACTTTGTATTATTATTTATAAAATATCTTACGAAATTTATCGGTTCTAGCTGTTCAAATAAAGGAGTTTTACACTAAAATCCCATATCTGAACAATCAGATGTATGGAAGATATATGTTGTAGTCATCCGATCCTTGTTATTTTCACTGTACGTATTCTGATAATAATGAGTGAAAATGGTGCGAAATTTCATGTTCCTAGCTGCATAAATGGAGGAGATATGATAAAAGACCTCATATCTGAACAATCAGTTGTATGGGGGCTGCAGGTTATAGTGACCCGATCTTCGTTATTTTCACTGTAAGTCTTCTGCTGATAATGAGTGAAAACAGCGCGAAATTTCATGGTCCTAGCTAAATAAATGGATGAATTATAACGAAAAATCTCATATCTGAACAATCAGTTGTATGGGAGCTATAGGTTATAGTTATCCGATCTTTTTAATTTTCACTGTAACTTTTCTGTTGATAATTATTGAAAACAGTGCGGAATTTCCTGTTCCCAGCTTTATAAATGGAGGAGTTATAACGGAAAATTTTATATCTGAACAATCAGTTGTATGGGAGCTATAGGTTATAGTGACCCGATCTTTGTAATTTTCACTTTAAGCATTCTGTTGATAATGGGTGCAAGTGCTGCAAAATTTCATGTTCGTAGCGGCATAAATGGAGAAGTTATAACGAAAAATCTCATATCTGAACAATCAGTTGTATGGGAGCTATATGTTATAGTGGTCCGATTCTTCCGGTTCCGACAAATGATTAATACATTATAAAAATACACCCACCTACCAAATTTGATCCGGATATCTCGAAAACTGAGAGACTAGATTGCATACAAACAGACGGACAGACGGACAGACGGACATGGATAAATCAACTCAGCTCGACGTTCTGATCATATAAGTATACATTTTAATGGGTCTATCTCTTTTTGTTCTGGTACTTACAAACATCGGACCAAAGTTATAATACCATTTCATGCTCATGAAAGGTATAATTATCCCTAATCCCAGCACAATCGCACAAGTTCACAGGCTTTTAAACTGCATTCACACTGCATTCGAACACAAAAAGTATTGTACAGCTGCATTCCTAGATATATCTCAAGCCTTCGATCGAGTATGGCATGACGGCTTACTTTACAAAATAAAGAGTACCCTCCCTATAAACTATTTTATCTTTATCGAGTCCTATCTCAAAGATCGATGATTTTTCTTCGTTAAGCAAGGCGAGGAGCAGTCTGAACTCTACGAAAGTTCAGCTGGTGTACCTCAAGGCAGTGTGATGGGTCCCATCCTTTACCTGCTATACACATTTGATTTACCATCATCCGAAGGAGCAATTGTTGGCACATTTGCAGACGACACTGCAATTCTCGCAATGGACACACTTCCACAACTCGCTTCGCTTAAACTCCAAAATGGCCTAAACAAAATAACACAATGGCTGAAAGATTGGCGAATTAAGCCAAATGGGACAAAGTCTGTCCAGGTTACGTTCTCCCTTAAACGAAAAACCTGCCCACCCGTAAAACTCAATAACGAGGATATTACACAGCGTGATGCGACAAAATACTTAGGCATGCACCTCGACAGCAAGCTTACGTGGAAAACTCATATTTTAACCAAACGCAAAGCACTGGGAATGAAGCTCAGAAATTTACATTGGTTACTGAACCCGAAGTCTCAAGTCTCACTCGAGAGTAAGCGCTTACTCTATTCATCAGTTTTAAAACCAGTATGGACATACGGAATACAATTATGGGGCTCTGCAGCAACCTCCAATATAGAAATACTCCAAAGATTCCAATCCAAAACCCTTAGAATGATTGTGAACGCTCCGCTCTATGTCACAAACAACCAAATACACCGTGACCTGAAAATCCCTACTGTTGCTTCCGAAATTAAAAAGCACGCCCTGGCGTACCAACAAAAAGTTCATGATCACCCAAATCCTCTTATTTCTACACTCACTTCTCATACAGTGTCATTCCAGCGACTTAAAAGGAAATCAATATTAGATCTCTAATAACATTGAATACCTGCGAATCGAATATAGTTGCGCCACTGGGTGTACTCCATACATGATTATTTTCTTATTTAGTATTTAAGTTTCAAATATTGCAATATTGTAATGTTAAAAGAACAAACAGATCGCAATAAACTATATGAGTTCAAAAAAAAAAAAAAAAAAAAAGGAATGTCCGTCCCATAATTGGGTGTTTCAGTGAGATAGGTACGACAAGAGTTGGCACCAGTCGGGTAAGACTACCGACCGTATATAATACATCCACTTTACCAATGGCCATAAATGAAATCGAATTATCGGCGAGACCAATGGATGTTTTGGTAGGTTGCAACTGCCCCCATTTGTACTTCTCATAAAATGTTTGTTAAATGACTGTGACTTCGGCTCCACCATCGAGTAAAACCGCATGAGAATGGTTATTAACCATAACCGTGAGATAATCGCGACAATCGTTCGGAATGTTATATGTCAAACATTTCTCT
>NW_023458563.1:6404613-6407432 GCF_013731165.1 Rhagoletis pomonella | reverse complement strand
TACATTTCTCATAATCGTTCTTATGTCTATTATTTGGCCAATAATAATAATAGATCAGACTCAATCTCTTAAAAAAAGTTGGTTTGATCCAATACCCAGCTGAGTGCTGTACAGTGTAATAATATACATATTATTTTTTTCTATTATGCTTTGGTCTGTACCTGTATTAGACTATAAATAAATAAATGAATGATTTATTGAGGCATTCTAGTGCTAAAGGATCTGTGAAAGATATAGCGTACTCAGAATTATCTTTTCACCCATGTGTCACACGATACGATATATGTTTTCTCTCGGGCGTGCGGACTCACCGAAATTAAGTTTATGACATTTTTCATATGATATGGCTGTAGATATTTCATCTATTCATAATATTACTTATGTGCTGTTAAAAGAACAATCCCACTGAAGTATGTTGACTTATACTTGCAATAATGCACTTTTAGGATGGGCTGGCAGTACTTTAAGGCCATTAGAATTAGCAGGCACCCTTGAATTCATTTTCTATATATTGTAATTAAATTCTGTAAATTTTTCAAGCCATCTGAAGAATATTGAGTAATCAGTTTTAATTGGCATCTTTAATAGCTACAAGCGCATGGTCAAGACCGCTGTTCAGTAGGCAGGCCTCCGGATATCGATATGTGTATATTAACATGCTAAGCTCAAAAACTTTCAATCGATCGGAAGTGTGATGAGTTTTTTTGGTCATGTGGTCTCCGTCTATGGCACCGAAATATTGAAAATATGCTTGATATGTGCTCCAAAAATGTATACAATGGACGTGTGTGAATCGGTAACAAAGTTCTGTGGGGATACAATATTTTTATACCCGAGCGCCCTTGTGCACAAGGGTATTATAATTTTGTTCACATAACGGTTGTTTGTAACAGCCAAAACGAATCGAGATAGATATAGACATATATATACATAAATGATCAGAATGAAAAGAGAAATCGTTTAAGCGGTGACTGTCCGTCCGTCTGTCTGTCCGTGAACACGATAACTCGAGAACAAATTGAGATATGTCAACAAAATTTGGTAAGTAGGTTTCTTTTTATCCAGGGTAGGTTGGGATGGAAAATGGGCAGAATCGGACAATAACCACGCCCACCTCCCATATAACGCTATTTTTGAAATATGCAAAAACTACGATATTTCCGCAAATACTGGATTCAAATTGTTGAAAGTTGGTATACGAAGTAGAAATTTGGCATAAAATAAGACAGTTATGAAATTTTTGGAAAATGGGCGTGGCCCCGCCCACTTATGATATCTCTGTAGTCCCTTTACCAATCCCCACCAAACTCGCTGAGAACATTATTTAGGGATTGACTATGATACCTGTTGAAAATTTTTGAAATCCGACAAGAACCACGCCCACCTCCCATATAACGGTAATTTACAGAAATACGAAAACTGCGATAAATAAGTAAGTAAGTAAGTAAGCTAATTTACTCAAAATCTATATATGCAATAACCTCTTAGCAGAAAATTATAATTGGTGACATTTTTGGAAAATGGGCGTGGCACCGCCCGCTTATGCCTACATGTGTGTATCTCGGCAACCGGTTTACCAATTTCTACCAAACTCGGCACATTTATCAACCTTGCCGTGAATAAACAATATGCTGAAAATTTTTGAAATCGGACTAAAATTACTGCCACTTACCATACGGTACGGTACATTTCAGAAATACGAAAACTCCGATTTTTTAATAAGCTAAGACGCCAACTTACAACAATCACTTAACAAGACACAAGATGATTGATTACTTACTACTTAAGTGTATATTGATTACCGATTTCCACCAAACTTGGTCCAATTATTTCAATAAATCATAGTATATTATCGACATGTTTGGAAAAATACTCTTGCTTATCATTCAGTTTACTGAAAGGTGAAAAAACAATATTTAATATGTGCGCCGGGTATATAATGTTCGGTTTCGCCCGAACTTATACTTCTTAACTTGTTACTATTGAGACTAGTGTATAACGTATATCGCAAAGACAGATGTCCCCGCACAACTGGTCTCTCTAAAGGCGGCGGTGTACTTGTTGCCGTTCGTTCGAGTCTACCCAGTAGGCAAATAACCCTGTCCTCTGAAATGAGTTCAGAACAGAGCCGTTTCGATATTGATCAAATTATTGTTAAAATTTTTATAGATAAATTGCATGAATTATTCAATGCAGTAAGTTACATACCGCCATTAAGTCCAATTGAATTGTATAAAATACATACAAGTAATTGTTGCTCGATATTTAATAGTCTAAATCAGGGATTCCCAAAGTGGTCCCCCCAGGGGTCCACCGGAGACCCGACGGGGGTCTACGTTGGCGTAAAAAAAATATGGGGGTCCATGAGTTGTAAGTGGGGGTCCACGAAAATTTATCTGGTTTCGATAGTAAAGAACCAAAATGGTTGCTTGATACCCTCTTTATTTAACTTGAATTTTTTTGAGTGGTGTATAGTGCTCTTGACGCACTGCTGCACTTACCGTCACTTTATGTTTTCATACGTGGGAAAGCCTTAAAGTCCACCTGCAGACTAAAAAGAACCGGATGTTGGTACAACACTGAGTGCGGCGCGACGGAAATTGCTGGCGGCAGAGATTTAAGCACTTTTGTATTTTCAATGCTACAGGATAGTACGCCACCATTACCTTTGTTGAAGAGATTCTATAATGTGGAGTTCCCTGAGACTGAATGCTGGTTTCATTCCATCAGTGAGACCGGACTCACACATTGTCGAATCCTCACTGATGGCTCCAAAACTGACTCTGGGTCTCGATCTGCGGTCTTTTACGAAGTTAATG
>NW_023458563.1:6401901-6404513 GCF_013731165.1 Rhagoletis pomonella | reverse complement strand
CAAAACTGACTCTGGGTCTCGATCTGCGGTCTTTTACGAAGTTAATGTGGATAAGTTGCACTTTTTAGTTGGGGAATATGCTTCGGTCTTCCAGGCTAAGATAATTGCAATCGTCAAAGCAATGGGCTACGGGATGGAACATAGGTGGAAGGGAAGGACAACCAAGCTGCACTTAAGGCATTGGCCAGCCTTCTAACTACTCCCCAACTAGATCTGCAATGCAAGTCTAGACTAAATTATGGTGGTAAACATAACGAGCTTGCTTTAATCTGGGTGCCAGGTCACTCAGGAGTACCTGGTAATGAGAAATCTGACCATTTGGCCAGAATTGGCTCAGACCAGGCATTCCTCGGTCCGCAACCAGATTTAGCGCACCCACTTTCGGCCATCGAAGCACCCATCAGAAACTGGGTGAATACTTCGCTCAGCAACGACTGGGAGACATCGAGGGGATGCATGTTCGGCATGTTTGCTTCAATTTCAGAAGGTCTATCTAGTTTTTTGCTCTCACTGAGCAGACGACACTGCACATAACTTGTTGGACTTTTGACTGGTCATTTCACGTAGCACAAACACCTGACTGTGATAGGCGTAAATGACAAGTCCATTTGCCCATCCTGCTTTGAAGAGGGTGAGACCATGGAACACTTTTTGTACTTCTTGCTTGCTTGGTTGTTTGTCATCGATTTCTCCAGACTCGTTCTTTTCTCTATTGTCAGTTTGGCGTAAAAAGCTTAGCCGTTTTGTTTTTTTTACAACGCTTTTATCAACTTGCAATGCTGTGTGTCCAGAAACTTTCAATGTTGTGGATCCAGAAACTTTCAATGTTGTGTGTCCGACACCATAAAACCTTTGCTTTGAAAAGCTCCTATAAAAAAGCATAGTGCATAGGGCGACATCTGTAGTGAATAGGGCGAGGTAGATGACATCTAGATGTCGCCCTATGTACTACGTTTGCTACAGCGGAAATAGACGACACGCCATTTCTTTAAATAAAATTAATTGGTGCTCGTTTGTATGTACATACATATGTAAATGCATGTGTGTGCACCTTTCTATTAATATCGTTGAATTATTTTAATATCTATTGCAAAATTTTATTCAGACAGGACTAAAAAGTAGAAAATAAATAATATAAAAAAAAGTTTTTAATATATGAAAAGCGTGGGGCGCATGTAATACACTTGAATTGATATGAAAAGTAATATATGTATGTATGTATGTGGGTATATGAATAACGACCGCTTAAAATCGATTTCAAAGTTCTACTTTCGCTGTAGAAATTTTAGGTCTACGTTATGTAGTTTGACTATTGTCAATTAAATCGAATGCTTTGTATTGCATGCGCTCCACGTTTTTCATTTTCAATTTCATAGATTGTTTATAATGACTTTTGCTTAATTTTCAAAATCAAAAGTTATCAAAACAAATTCTATGGGACTGAGAAATATTATTTTCTACTTTTTAGTCCATTTATAAAAGCGTTGTATATTAAAAAGTTTTTTTTTTATATTATTTTTAAGTTTTGTGTTTTAAAACTGTAAGTGATAATTATTTTTCGCCTCACTTTAAAACTCGGAACGATAAAAATAAATATGATGTCATCAACACGAATAAACTGCTTTATAAATACTCCACGTACAAAGTCATGAGCAGGGAACTGATTTTTATGACCTAAAAACCTATTAATAATAATAATAAAACATATTAAAAAGGCTAAATTAAATAGCTAAATAGACTAGAAAAGCCAAATTAAACAGCGAAATAGCAGGAAAACGTACTATGAATCGCAGAAAACGCAAACAAAGGAACTATAAATAAACAAGAACCGAAAAATAATCAAAAAATACCTTTATTTTAGAAATGTTTATTTTAACAAGTAAAAATAGTAAAACTATGAACTAGTTGCATTAGATATATGAAAAATTTGTACCTTCAATCAATAACTATTTCTCCTTTCGAGTTTTTAACTCACAAAACTTTAATCTCTGTAGTAGTAGCAACATTGAACCACAAGATTCCGTTTGAAGTTTTCTGGAAGCATTTTCGTTCGATTTTTGCGAAGAAAAGTCTTGAATATACTAAGCGAGCGCTCGACGTGAGTTAATACAAGTGGCGCCCAATTTAAATATGGAACGTTTAAAACATTCATATTATCAGGAATGGGGGCCTTTTTCTTTTCCTTTACAATTAAAGGTGGAAAAGGCAAAAAAGGCAAATATCTTAAAAAAGGCAACATCAAATGTGTATATATGGAGTCAGGGAAAGCTAAATCGTGGACATTCTTAATAGAATAAACTCTATCTATTTAGCAGAAAAAAAGGCAATTTCCATAAAATCCGTTCCCTGTTCATGAGTGACCCTAATATTTGATGAGTTTATGGTGAAGATAATGTAAATAACGCTAGGACTATAAGTGCTCGTAAAAAATATAACTCCTCAGAGCGAGAGAGTATTTTGATGGATTTACGAGCTCTTTTTTTAAAACCTGCAAGTGTGTCATCACATTATTTTAATAAATATAAATAAAAAATAATAGAAAAAAAAATATTTTGTTTTTATTGAGCTTTGTACCACGATTGTTTATTAGGAAAAATTGAAAAAGCAACAAA
>NW_023458563.1:6364633-6401801 GCF_013731165.1 Rhagoletis pomonella | reverse complement strand
TTTGTTGCTTTTTCAATTTTTCCTAATAAACAATCGTGGTACAAAGCGCAATAAAAATATTAAAAATAAAATGTCAACAAGCCACAATAACATTGACAAAAAATATTTTAGTTTTATTTTTGCCACTCCAAGTTTAGTTTTTGAGTTCACCCGCGATGCAAATTTACGTTGTTAGATCCAATCTTCACATTTAATTTTTTTACGAGCTTTCGGAATATTTAGAAATGCATCATCAGGGGGTCCAGCGAAACCAGTAAATTTTTGAAAGGGATCTACGAGAAAATAGTGTGGGAGCCTCTGGTCTAAATGATAATAAAACATTATATTATTAGGTGACTTCAATTTGCCAAATGTTAAATGGTGGTTTGATGATGACGTTAAGCAATTTTTGCCATATGATTACGGTTGCCATACGTACTGATTTTATCAGTACAGTACTGATTTTTCAACTCTTGTACTGATTTTATTAATTTCTTCAATCAGTACGCTAATGTCCTGATTTTTCAAAATTTGTGCTTATTTGTACTGAATTTTCCATTCAAACTGAATAACTCAGTGAGAGGGCAGGACCAGGATGAATGTATTTGCATAAAAATTTATTAAAGCAAAAATGTTTTGGGTAGGCGTCAAGGCCGATGATAACCATCAGTTACCACCTCCGCATGGTTGTAAGTCATGCAGAGTCCCTCCGGCTTGTAGCGCTGTGGCTTTGCCGCGTAAACTCTGTGCGTCAAGCGGAGTGTTGAGCACCGGTTATTTATTTAAGTGCAAAAATTGGGTAGGCGCTGTGGCCAATGCCAATACAGAGCCCCGTGAGACAACTCCGAGAGAGTAGTGATGCATCAAGCAAGTTAGTTGAGCATGATTTGGAGTGCCAGCAATTAACTACTTTAATAGGTTTTGTTCTGCGGCAGTTGAGAAGTGCATAAAAAATGCATACCCAATGAAGAACGAACGAATTATTTTTAAGCACAAGTGCGTGTATTTATTCGCTGCACTTGGTTTTGGGCGGGAGTGCAATATACAAGTGTGTGTGTGTGTTCGCTGTTCTTTGTTTATGCGGGAAATGCATAAGTCGCGTGAACACAAACAAAATACTTTAGTATTTTCTTAAGGTTTTTACATAACGTTGGAACTACCTTAAAATAAGTAAAAACTAAGAAGAAAATAATTTAATTATAGTTGACATGTTTTAGACAATGTTTGATATGCCCAAGAAATTAATACAACAAAAATATCTATTGTTTTATGGGCATATCGCCGGGTCGTTACGTACCAGTTGCGATAATATGATGGAGCTTAAATTATTTAAAAAGAAGACTTACATTTTTGTCGAGTGTTGATAATTATCTCGAAAACAATTTTCAGATCAATAACAATAAATTTCAATATTCGAATGGCTTTTGCCTATAACTTACAACCCTTTTTCTCAATTTACTGACTCTGTAAAAGAGTTTTGCATACAAGACATAGAGTTAGATACCCTTTTTAGCGAATTCTTAGTCTATCACAGTTTTTGAGTATTTGAAAAATACGACGATATTAATATATTAATTTTTTAAAAATCAGTTCAAACTTGTTTGAAATATAAGGTTTTTATTTTTTCGAAGACCCGACCTTTGGCCCTTTATAGCACCTGTCACATAGAAAAAGTTATCTATCGTTTAAATAAGAGACAAATTTATAGTTAAGAAACTAAAAACACGCTTTAATTACAACAAGTACTAAAAAGTATAAAATAATAAATATAGCGACTCCGTTTAAGAAGAATAGGAAGTTCCCTAACTTGATTTAATTTAACTTTTTTAAATTAGCTAAAAATAGGGTTAAAATAATATTGACATAATTTTCAATGCGATATCTGTAAAAAATTGCAACAAACTTTACAGTAGGCTTTATTTTGACTATGGCTACGGGCCAATCACTTTTTTATGACGTTTTTATTTTTTTAACTATAATTTTATTTTTTATTTTTTACTTATTAGTTTTTTGAAATCTTGCAATTAATATTATACTGTCTGTATATTTCTCATTCTGCACCCTGCTTTTAGCTACACTTTTTATCTAACGTGCTAGATTTGACCTTAGCAAACAAAATTTTCAATGTATTTCAATTAAATAGGTAATGCACATATTTAATTATATAGACTTGCGCGCCACATAACTGCCAAAACTATTTGTGTAGTTATTTCTTTCCATGTAAGCAATATGCATTCGAAATGTGAACTTAATCGGATCATAAATACGGTTTTTCCAAATATCTCGACTCCTGCTCCACCTTTCATCAAAATTTGTTGCGGATTTATTTCTTTTCACGGAAGTAATATATGTTCTAAATATGAACCAAATCAGACTATAAATGCGGGTTGTACAAATATCTCAACTCCTGCGATACCTAGCTAGTCATCTTTTATATTGCATTGTCCTCGAGTACTGAGCTAAGTTTGAAGTTTCAAGTCTGTAGCTCATCGGGAAGTTTGTTAAATATTGACTGCAAAGTTCCAGGACATACAAAGATACATACATACATACATACAAATGAAGTTAAATAAAAGCTTGTAAAAACTACATTTAAAGGAAAAAATACATATTTTTTCTTATAAAAAACCAAATTTACTTATATTTAAATAAAACAAATAATTAATAATGTTTTAAGCGTTAATTCGGTCTTGCTTACCCACAGCCCTTTTAAAAATAAAGCAAAAGTATATGTATCAGATGTCTAAGGCATATAAAAATATAAAAACACCATGGTTTTTGATTTTTTACATAACAGGTTATAAATAAAAATTAAAGGTAATTTTCTGTTTTATTTAATTTAAGTATTTAATTGTATTTCTAATTAGTAATTTTTTAGTTTAAAATTTTTTTATAAGGAAGAATTGGTATTTTTTCCTTTTGAGTGTTTTTTTAAGTTTAATCGCCTTTACAACAGCACCAACTGTTTAAAAATCAGTTGGTAATTTTTTTGTTAAAAATATTTTTTTATTTTTTCCCTTAAATTTGATTTTTCTTAAATTTTTGTATACGATGTATACAAATATATATATCAGAAGAAAGGAGTTTAATTACCTTAACAACGATACCAATTTTTTAAAAATCGGTTAGTATTTTTTTGTTTAAAATATTTTTTTATAAAAAAAAGGTATTTTTTCCTTTAAATGTGTGTTTTTTTTTTAATTTTTATATACGAAGTATACAAATATGCATATCAGAAGAAAGGGGGTTTAAATGCCTTTACAACGATACTAAGAGAGGAGGTTAATCACCTTTACAACGATGTAAATTTAAAAATATGCTCAAAATTGTTTGAAATATAAGGAATTTAATTTTTCGAAGACCTGAACTTTGACACCTTATAGCACCTGTAATATAAGTTTTCACAAAAAATATTATATACCATTTAAATAAAAGCAAAAGGAGGACTACGTCTATATTTTTAGGTTTTTAGTTATTCACATGCAATAATTAAATATAATTTTTTACCAAAGGTCCTATTTCGAACTTCGAAGGCCCATATCTCGATTTCGGAGGCTAACTTCGAAAAACAGAGAAATCACTTTTCACCTATGATACAATCTCTTAAAAAAATTCGTTTTGCCCAATACCCAGAAAAAAAGTTGGTTTTGCCATACAGTGTTACTTATACCATAAATTAATATGAAAAGAAAAGCTTAAGTTTATTATTTAAAACATTTTTGTGAGCGAGAGATCTAGGTCCAATAAGGTTGAGAGTTTGTTCAGTTCAGAAGGGGTACTTTTGATTGGTGCATTATTGCCATAAAGCGTTCTACTAAAACCAATAGTAAAAAGCTCGTAATTTCGCAAAACTCTTGCGGGGACGTTAACCCAAATTGTCCCAGATTAATTTTGTTTTTGATTTTTTTGGTTTCACCTATATACAGGGTAAAACTAGCGTTAAAGTAAAGGAAAAAATATGATTAAAACTTTGGAGTAGTATAGTTATTCCGATATCGGCCGTTGCCATATGTCAACATGGGGCGTATTCCAGATGGATTGTTAGAGGACAGCATTTGGTTAAAATATGAAATAATAGAAACATTGTGTATAAGTTTTAATACATTTATTGATAATATATGCATATTCTAAGTGCAAAGCGTCACCTGATCTGATGCATTGGTGCTACATAGAAATAGTCAGCCCAATAATGATGGCGCTTTGGTGTGCTGGAATGCCGCAAAATGTCCTTATGCCTCGGGACAATGGAGAAGGTTCAGCGCCTAGCGGCACTGTGCTTCGCGGGAGCGCTGAGGTCCACTTCGACGGCTGCTCTTTAAAACTCCTGCTGCGAAATTCGCACGTAGATTGACGGTCATAGGGAAATTAAATTTCAGAACCTTTGGGCACCGCTTAATTGGGACGGGAAGCGCAAGCAGCACAGACTTCATGGCACGTAGCTTTAAGTGGAAACGAACTTTTTACACAACGATTGAGGTGAAGGGATGGCGCAAGGCAATGAAACCTAACCATAGATCCCTAAAAATTTTCACGGATGGCTCTAAATTGGTTACGGGAGTGGGTGCCGGGATTTACTGCCGGGAATTGAACGTCAGGCAGACAATAAGGCTACCTGACCATTGCAGCATATTTCAAGCAGAGATTTTCGCAATGAGGATTACTGCAGAACTAGCCTTCACCGAAACCTCAGTTTATCCAGTAAACAAACTTAGCTATTTTTTCCACCAAATTTCGTCCCCATAAAAGACTAGTCTTGCAAGCAACGCTTTTTCGGCAATAAGGGTGTAGTGCAGCAATTTTATGTGGTGAAAATCATTTTAACACTGAAAAAATGGATAGAAAAATATTGCAGTACGCTTGAACCTCTCAGGTTTAACTGAAATATAAATTTATTAAGAATATTTATTTTACTAATACATACTATTTTCTTTTTATTTTACTGTGTCGAGGTGGTTGCACAAATATTAGTAATTTAGTATTTAAGTTAATTGTGAAACATATTAATTGTCAAAAATATTAATTAAATTATGGGAGCGATTTATTCACATAGAATTTGAAGTAGGATTGATGGTATACTTTAAATAAATTGTGAGTCTGTGAAAATATTTTTCTTCTTAACTTTTTCCCGAAAATTTACATACAGGCTCGAAATTATGCCAGTAACATTCAAATATCGTCGCTTGGATGGAAAATTTCCGTAAGCGTCATTTTGACCGTTTAGTTAAAGATGCAGTTATATATTTTAAAAGCAGATATATCGCTTTTTTGTTAACAGTTTTTTGGATATCTTCTTTAGTTTCCGAGTAATTGACTAAAATAATTTGGTACAAATTACGTTAATAATGCTGTCTTAGTAAACTAATCAAGATCTTTCAAATAGCGTCATCTGTTTTTAAATATCTGCTTTAGTTTCCGACATATTCAGCCTTATCATGAGTTTAATTTTCTCGAACCGGGCCACCTTTTCAATTTTCGTTTCCGTGTATTCACTATGGGTGGGAGAAAACATTTCTGGCGAATGTTTTTTTTTTTGGGCGAAACTCGATTAGGCTGATTAGTGTAAAGTATCGTTAATTTATAAAAAAAAATATCACATTTGGCTTATACGACAAAATTTTATTACATTCATAAATGGTTGACAGTAAACTAAAAAATAATATAATTTAAGAATTTTGTGCACTCGAGTTTCTGAGAAATTGCATTCCAAACTTCAATTGTGATTTCCCGAAACCTGCCGAAAGTAACATGCAACGATCATTTATCTAGGCGACGATATAACATTTAGCTAAAATATGCATCTAAATAAATTATAATTGCCATTATTTTGGCAGTTGAAGTATACGCCAGGCAAGTTACAGGTAAATACATACATATGTAAGTATACCTAAATAAGAACGTTGAGCTTGTATAATTATCAGGGACGTGAACCGGTTTTGAACCGCACCGGTTTTGAAGCGGAAAACCACTTTTTTTCTATTAATTAACTGAACCATTAACCGAACCGAAATTTTCCACAAATGTTTGATCCGAACCGAAAACCCAACCACTTTCTATAAAGGTTTAAAGGTTCGTTTCAACCAATTTTCTATACATAAATGTACCCACTTTTTCTTTTTTTTGAACATGGTAACACCTACCATGTTTGTTTACCATGTGACAATATCAAGTGTAAAGGCAACCTATCTCATTTGACTGACACTTGACCCTTAACCTTGCACGTTGTTGCACTTGACACTTGACACTTAAACTTGCGCGTTATTTTTTTGTTTTTCGAACCGTTGAACCGAACCGAAACCCCGGTTCAAAGACTAAACAAACCGCTTTGATGAACCAATCGAAAAGTGCAAAAACCGTTCGAACCACTGAACCGAACCGACCAACCATCCGGTTCACGTCCCTGATAATTATCTCTCTCTAATGCATTAATTCTATATACGTTAGGACCAACGCCCGACGCAGTTATGTCTTTATTTGATAACGGCTCTATGACAAAATATCCAAGATATATATTCTTAGATTTTTACTTACTTCATTTCGTACATTAATATTGACCTGATTTTTTTTTTTAATAAATACCAGGAATAAATATTTAATAAAAAACTATTTCACTTAAGTTTAACCAACTTTTAGTTGCTCGGAGCTAATTTTGGAATGCTTCGTGAAATATTTTCATAGACGGTAAATGCAATCCTGGGTGCATCGTTAATGAGCTGAAAAAGCAAAACAAATTAAATTTGTGGAATGGATCCTTTTGAAATGGCCTTTACAAACGGCAATGGAATTTCGACATTATTCAAGGAATCGTGAATATAAGCTGCCTTCCATTTGGCATATTTGCGGGTTAATGGTTGCCTTGTTCAATTCGATGAACAAACCGTTGTTAATGTGGCGAAGATGGAACCACAGTAAACCGTTACGCACTTTTGGTGCAACTTTGTTTATACCGCAGATAAAGATCACAAAAGCCATTCTGCGGGCACGTAGAATGGGCCGCGTTTCTTTACCAGACGGCGCAACTTCATCTCACGACGTCCATCAGGAGATATTTTGCTTGATATTTCCCAACATGCTCCAAGTTTTCACGCTTACGGAGTGCAATCATAGCAGAGCGCTTTAGTTTACGCTTGATCAGGGTAGCACGTTTGCCGACCTGCTTCTTGCTTAACATCATCTTCGACTCGGGGACAGCAGGCAGCTTCCTAGAAGGTAGTTTTCCTTTTGCTTCGAGCTTCTTACCGGCCGTGGTAACAGTCATCTTATCTTGTCACTTAGCACGTTGAAAAGGCGAAAAAAAGTTCGCCAAATATTTGGAGCACATCTTAAATAACGCCACTCGATTTATAAAATTTCTATTAAACACAATTTAATTTAATTCATTACTTTTTTAATACATAGATTTGCTGCAACCATGCCCTTACTTTCCCAAATTCATCTTGCTTATAGGCATAATTTTCCTAATGTGCCTGAGATGCTACTTCATACTAATAACTTAATTTTCCAACTGCGCCTTCTTTGTTGCCTCAACATATCCTAAAAAGACATAAAATTTACATTAAACAATAGAAATCGCAAAAATTGGAAAATAAAATACTCCCTTCATTTTGTTTTGTTGTCAAATTTCTGAGAAATGTGAATTCACCACGATGCAATACAGAAAGAACAAGGACCAGGGATGGACTTTTAAGTATTCAGTGGCAATGCGCAGAGCGTTCCGAGTAGCAAAATTAATTTGTATCAAATATAACACAAACGGTGGTTCTAATAAATTTTTTAATATTATTAATCAGAGTGCTTACATTATATGGTATTTCTTTCAAAAATTAATGCACTATATGAATTTATTTTTTAATATTTCTTAAGTTTCTTTCATTAGTGCTGAAAAGCAACCCTGCGTGTAAGAAATTATGTGGTACTTAAAATTTCACCTCTGGAAACTTTATCCCCATAAAGGACTTCACCACAGTTTTTTTACTGGATATACTGAGCAGTGTTGCCGTTTTAACCCTTTGGTAGCTAGATTTAACTACCACATACTTTTTTTGGCCACATAAATTTAACATTGCCCCTAGCCCTTTTTTTAGCCCTTTGGAGAATTTATTCATACTTGGTATGAAAAAGTTGTATACACTTAATTTGATCTCATTTTTTTGTCATTTATGTGAGAGATGAATTTTTAAACTAAGAAGGACATATATACATATGCATATGTCTTATATGTTTCTTACGTTTTTATACATACATACTCTAAAAGTATTAGGGCTGTTAACTTATCTATTAACGATTTAACTATAGTTTAAAACAGATAAGTTTAATTATTATGCTTAATTTGTTAAATGGACCATCAAGTCGACTGACCGTGTTTGTTCTTGTGGTGTGATTGAACCGCTGGTGCGACTTCAAAAACTATTTGAAAATTTTATGATTGTACCAGCATGCTGGTGTGAACTGAGTGATTTGATCCGAGACTTTCAGTTATCAAAACAAAAAGCTGCATTTCTGGCTTCGCGCTTGCATCAATGAAAATGTTTTGAAGATGGGGCAAAAATTACAATTTACAGGAATAGGAATGATGCGTTTTTGCCGTTTTTCACCAAAATGAACAAAATGTGTTTCTGCAATGATGTCGCAGGTTTATTCGGTGCAATGGAACAACCGTATGATAAAAATGAGTGGTGCCTCTTTATGCACGGCTCAAAATACAGTCTAACAGCTGCTCTTTTGCACAATGGTAAAAAAAAACCATCTATACCACTTGCGCATGCGCTTGACACCAAGGAAATTCACATGACGATGACTGATATCTGGAAGAATATCGAATACGATAAACACAACTGGCTCATCTGTGGCGATCTAAAGGTACTAATGGAATGTTTCCCCCAAAATATGTTCGTTTATAGTTGAAAACAATGTATAGTTCTTTCTTTCTTTTTCTTTACCATCAAATGCATTTTAGGTCATTGGTTTGCTTACTGGAATGCATTATCGTAAAAAAGTTTGGCTTCTTCATCACCAATATGAACCAGGGCAACACAGTGTCTCGGCCATACCACTGATCACTTAAAAACGAGTTTTACTCCCTCCAATGCATATCAAACTTGGTCTTATGAAGAATTTTGTCAAGGCGCTCGACCGAGGCGGATCAGGATTCCAGTATCTGATCAAGCTGTTTCCGAAAATATCTTATGCAAAAATCAAAGAATGAGTTTTTGTGGGACCAGATATCAGGAAATTAATCAATGACAAAGATTTTGCTAAATCTTTGACTCCCACAGAAGAGGCAGCATGGTCGTCGTTCGAAAGCGTCGTCAGAAACTTCCTTGGTAATAAGAAAAGTGACGACTACGAACAAACTATCGTAGATCTCTTGAAGAATTACCGTAGAATGGGCGCTAGAATGTCGTTAAAAATGCATTTCCTTCATTCGCATCTGAATTTCTTCCCTGACAGCTTGGGCGATACTAGCGACGAAGAAGGAGAACGCCTTCACCAAGATTTACAAATAATCCAAAAAAAAACTACAAAGGTTTTTGGGATGGGGGTATGCTCAGCGATTATTGTTGGTATCTGATACGTGAAACAAACCCTGTCAATTACAAACGACGCAGTTCAACTGCACTTCACTTTAAATTGTAGAAATTTTGTCTAATAAAACACTAATGAGTAGTGCAAAATTAATAATTTGCCTTTATCAGTTATCTAAAAATTTTGACCTGATAGTGAAAAAAAGGATGGCGGATTCGTAATCAGCGCTGAAAGTTACCTTAGAAACGCTTCTTCACTGCTCATGTCAAAAACTATGTAAACCTGTGATATTGATGTTGATAGATAACTCATACGCCATGGCATATGCACGATATAAGTACATATGTATGTTTTCTTTCGCGCGTGCGGGCTCACGGAAATTACGTTTTTGACGTTTTTCATATGAAGTGACCATCAGAATAGGCTGACCGAAGATATTTCATCTATTTATGATATTACTAATGTGCTGTCAAAAGGACAGCCCGTCTGAAGTATGTTGACTTATACTTGCAAGAATGTATTTTAAATTTTCAGATTTTTTAAATATTAATAGCTTCTGAACAACATAACTTATTAAAAAACTAATGACGTCAAAATAAAGATAATTCATGTGCCTTTCATGCATGAATACAATTTATATGCCTTTTTATATTTTTAGTCCGGAAATACTAAAAAACAAAATAAAATAAAAATATATTTTTTAAATGGCGTTTATATAGTTTAGTTTTAAAACTGGTTGTAGTATATACGTTGCATAAAAGGCATTTAAATTATGTTGAAATAAGAATCAATAATTTTTTAAGCGGTTAACTAGTTTCCGAGATATGAAACACATAAGAAATAGATAAGTTGAACTTTAACCTCTTTTATTGGCGTTGGTTTTTATTTGCACCAAATAATTTTGGTATGATTGAAATTAGCGTAACAAATTAGCATAAAAAAATGTCAAATTAAACTCTGAGTTTCTTAAACACCCCAATGTGAACGCTTGACAGTAGTTCATAAATTCAAAACATTAAACTCGAGTTAATGGCTCAATGAGAACATAATATTAAGCGTTCACATTGGCGTGTTTAAGAAACTCAGAGTTTAATTTGACATTTTTTTTGTTTACTTTTTCTTATTCTCATTTAGTCTGTTCACGTACTACAGGAGTTAACACAAACACACATAAGCCTAGAATACCAGCCGTTTAGCTATAAAAAAAAAACAAGAAATGAGGATCGATAGAACTTTTTACGCTAGTTTCAACCATACCAAAATTATTTGGTGCAAATAAAAACCAAAGCCAATAAAAGAGGTTAAAGTTCAACTTATCTATTTCTTATGTGTTTAATATCTCGGACACTTCTTCTTCTTAATTGGCGCTGTAACCGCCTAAGCGATTTTGGCCGAGTCCAAAACAGCACGCCAGTCATTTCTTTTCTGTGCTAACTGACGCCAATTGAAAATGCCAAGTGAAGCCAAGTCCTTCTCCACCTGGTCTTTCCAACGCAGAGGAGGCCTTCCTCTTCCTCTGTTACCAGCATCGCGGCCCGCGTTGAATATTTTCAGAGCAGGAGCGTTTCTGTCCATCCGAACGACATGGCCAAGCCAGCGGAGCCGCTGAATTTTAATTCGCTGCACTATGTCTATATCGTTGTAAAGCTCATACAGCTCATCGTTAAATCGTCTGCGATATTCGCCATCACCAACGCGTAAAGGTCCGTAAATCTTTCGCAGAATCTTTCTCTCGAAAACTCCAAGAGCCGCCTCATCAGATGCTTTCATTGTCCATGCCTCCGCGCCATACACCAGCACAGGCATGATGAGTGACTTATAGAGTGTGATCTTTGTACGACGAGAGAGGACTTTACTTCTCAATTGCCTACTCAGCCCAAAGTAGCACTTGTTGGCAAGAGTGATTCTCCGTTGGATTTCAAGGCTGACATTATTATTGGTGTTAATGCTGGTTCCCAAATAAACGAAGTCGTCTACTTTTTCAAACTTGTAACTGTCAACAGTGAGGTGCCAAGACGCGTATGCTCTGACTGTTTGTGTGATGACAGAAGATACTTCGTTTTGTCCTCGTTCACCACCAGACCCATTCGCTTTGCTTCTCTATCCAATCCCGAGAAGGCAGAACAGACGTAGCCCTTGTTTTTACCGATAATATCGATGTCGTCGGCATACGCCAGCAATTGTACGCTCTTATAAAGTATTGTGCCTGAGCGGTTCAGTTCTGCGGCTCTTATTATCTTCTCCAACATAAGATTAAAGAAATCACACGAAAGGGAGTCCCCTTGTCTGAAACCTCGTTTGGTATCAAACGGCTCGGAGAGGTCCTTCCCTATTCTGACGGAGCTGGTGGTATTGCTCAACGTCATTTTACACAGCCGTATTAGTTTCGCGGGGATACCAAATTCAGACATCGCGGCATAAATGCAACTTCTCTTCGTGCTGTCGAAAGCGGCTTTGAAATCGACAAATAGATGGTGTGTGTCGATCCTATTCTCGCGGGTCTTTTCCAAGATTTGGCGTATTGTGAATACCTAATCTATGGTGGATTTTCCAGGCCTAAAGCCACACTGATAAGGTCCAATCAGCTCGTTGACGGTGGGCTTCAGTCTTTCGCACAATACGCTCGATAAGACCTTGTAACCTATGCTTAGAAGGCTAATTCCGCGGTAGTTGGCGCGTATGGCGGGGTCGCCTTTTTTGTGGATTGGGCAGAGCAAACTTAAATTCCAGTCGTCACTCGGACACTAGTTAACCGATTAAAAAATTATTGATGCTAATTTCAACATAATTTAAATGCCTTTTATGCAACGTATATACTATAACCAGTTTTAAAGCTAATTTTATATAAACGCCATTTAAAAAAAAAATATTTCTATTTTATTTAGTTTTTTAGTATTTCCGGACGAAAAATATAAAAAGGCATACAAATTATATACACACATGAAAGGCAAACTAATTATCCTTATTTTGACGTCATTGGTTTTTTAATAGGTTATGTTGTTCAGAAGATATTAATATTTAAAAAAATCAGAAAATTTAATTTTAACCATTGATACCTTTTTTATATTTTACTTTCGCCATATAATTTTGGTAGGCTTGAAATCAGCACAAAAAGTTCTGAAGAGCCACATTTTTGGTTTTTGCATCGCTAGATTGTTGATATTCTAGACTTAGGTTCACAGAACGACCTCGGACTAATTCTGATTAGACCTGCAGTACGGGAACAGAGTAACTGTCGCCAATTTGGTTGCAGGTTTTGATTATCAAAGACACAAACCAAATCGGGTAAAAAAAAAGGTTACATTCGCATAGACTCCAAATAAAAGTGGTGTTTAAGGAGAGATTAACGAAATTTTTTGTATGGTAAACTCCGAGTTTAAGAGTAGAGTTAAGCGTTAAACTCCAAAATGGCCCATAAACTCGAGTTAATGGCTCAATGAGAACGCTTTATTAAAGTATTATATAAAACTGTGTGCTGAAATACGTAAACGGTTTAAGTTTGCTGATAACAACTCAAGACTGTTCAGGTATTTTGACCCACAAATTATTCAAAAAGGTGATATGCAAACTATTTTACCGCTTCCTAAACAATATCCTTTTTTTGAGGGTTTGGAATAGTCGTTGAACAGCAAGTGGAGAAATTTGATTGTTTTTGACAAAACGAAAGTTAAGGATGACTTGGTCAAAGGTTGGATTGCGATAAAGAATGAAAAAATTTCTTTGATGAATTTATGTTCATTGAATTATCCCGATACATTTATGTGCAATTTGGCAGTCCTTCCTCATAGCACTGCTGATGCTGAAAGATTGTTTTCAGAAATGAATATAATTAAATCTTCTAAGTGAAATCGTCTTGGTGTGTTATCTGTGGAAAATCAAATTTTCACTAAAGAAATGTGTGATTTTGAAAATACTTATGTACGTTCGAAAAACCTTATACAATTTTATTTAAAATTTAAATTTGTTGATGGAAAGTTCGTGCCCATAAATATGTAAATAATAACGCATATTCTAACGTTTTTCTTATACTTGTATATATTGTACGTGTTTGAGCTAAGTACTATAAAATAATGTATGTACAAATATTTAGAGACTTAACGTTTATAAAGATTGTTTATCGGTTTTTATGCTATGTTTTTTTAAATAATGCACTTCTGTACTTATGCAATAATGCTTCATTTTGTTTCAATAATTAGTATTTGTTATATTATTGGTTATTTTTCTGATGAATAATAATTTGATACGCAATAAAATGTGTTTAATGTTTACAAAAATTCTGCCACGCTTTTTTAGAGATCTACCACAGTTTTTATTATTAATCTTCCACTCATTTGGTTTCTGAAGTGACAACACGTATGTATTCTTGCAAAAAGTTACCAGTGAAATTTAATTCAGTATTGACATTAATTTTGTTGATTATGAAAGCGTCGATTGCAGAATGTTCATCAAATCGAAAAACATTTTAATTGGCCATCGGCGGTAGTTTCTAGGAACACTGATGTAGCGCATATCCAAAGTAACGAAATTATAAAGTCAGTACACCAATACTCTCGCGGACTACTATGGTAGGCCCGCGATTTTCTCGCCAATCCACAAAAAGTGCATACGCGTGGAGTCAAGCGCGGTAATCACTCGTCGACCAATGTAATGCGGTAGGCTTTCCTGGAACCGCACAACTCTTACAAAACTGTCAAGGTATCAACAAAAATGTTACCGTGGTCTACTATAGTAGGCCGCGCGTGTACTCTAGTGTTACTTTGGAGAATTTTTTTTTATCTTTTTAATTTATCTACTGGAAATTATTCCCCGAGCCAAAAATATTGCGCCCTAAAAGGTTTCTTTTTGATAATTGGAACATTGCGCCAGCGAAATTGTTACGCTTGCGGATATAGGGTTAACGGGATATCGGCAGTGATTAGTAATTATTGGATTCGGTAATTAATTAGCAAAAATTTTGTTAAAAATTGTCTTATCGTATTTTTCAAACCAAAAATAAAATTTCGTGACAATTTTATTTATTTTGAAGATTTTTTTTAATTTTGAATTTATGGACTGGAAAGTATACCCCGAGCCAAAAATTTAGCGCCCTAAAAGGCTTTTTTTGAATAACTAGAATATATATTATTTCAAATTCCGCTGGCGAAATCGTTACGCTAGCGGACATAGGGTTAACGGGATATCAGCATTGGTTAGAGAGAGAGCTGAGATTTTTTTAATGTAAATTTTATTAGAAATATTAAAATATAGTGATTAAAACTTTATAATAATTTACCTCATTAATTTTTATCTTTTTAACGGACTTCAAAAAAAGGAGGAAGTTATCAGTTCATCGGAATATTTTTTTATGTATGTTACCGCATAACTTTGGACCACATTAACCGATTTCGATAATTCTTTTTCTTGGGCCTCAGAGAAGATCCCATGCTACTGGTTTAGATCCGATCATTGGATCATAAAGAAATTAACGGTATATCTAAATTTTTATATAAGAATTGATGTCGGTTGTGTTTGTTGCTTAAAAATTACTTGTTATTGTAACAATTGAGTTGTACCTGAGCCCTACAGAGGAATTTTTGATGCATAAAATTTATTATGAACTCATTGAAGAGTTAAAATACAAATTTGTTAGTTACATTAATTGCATGCAAATTTTAAAATTCGACTTCGTCATTACACCAAAATCGTATTTTTCTTTCATTATATTTAACCGACTTAAAAAAAAGGAGGATGTCATCTATTCGTTGGAATATTTTTTTGTTATGTACATATGTTACCGTATTACCGATTTCGATAATTCTTTTTTAAAGGAAAGAGGTGGTCCCATCCTAATTTGGTCTAGATCCGATTATTGGATCATGAAGAAATTAACGGTAGTCTTAAAGTTTTACATGAGAATTGAAGTCGGTTTTGCTTTTTGCTAAAAAGTGACTTGTTTATTTAAAGAGTAAAGGATATAGAGAGAGACACGGAGACTCAATCTGGGAACTATTTTGGGATTTTAGAGATTTTCGGGATTCTCGGGACTTATAGATAAAATAATCGACATTTTTATCGATTTTGTTATCGATTTTGTAATCGACATTTTTAACTATTTTGTTAGCGATATTGTTAATCGATTTTATTATCATTATTTTTATCGATTTATTGATTTTGTTATTGATATTTATCGTTTTAGTTTACGATATTTATCGATTTTGCTATCGATAATTTATAGATTTTGTTATCGATTATTCATTGATTTTGTTACCGATATTTATTGATTTTAGTATCGTTATCAATAGATCTTGTTATCGATACTTATTGATTTTGTTATCGATATTTGTCGATTTTCTTGTCGATATTAATCGATTTTGTTATCGATATTTATAGATTTTGTTATGGATTCTTTATCGGTTTTGTTATCGATATTTTTAAAGATTTTGTTATGGATATTTTTATCGATTTTGTTATGAATATTTTTGTCGAGTTTCTAATAGATTTGGCTACCAATATTATTATCGATTTTGCTATCGAAATTTTTATCGAATTTTTCATCGACTTTGTTATCGATATTTTTATCGGTTTTGTTATCGATATTTTATTAGTTGTTAGTGATAGATATGTAGGCTTTGTCAGCACCTAGCTCCTCAATGGCTTCCCGTCTGCGAAGGACGTTGATGCTTGAAATACTATATGAGGAAACTGCCTTAATTGCCGCCTGGAATAGGTTTAATTTTGCATTGATTGACGTTTCGGTGAAGGCTAGCTCTGCAGTTATCCTCATTGCGAAAACCTCTGTTTGAAATATGCTGCAATGGTCAGGTAGCCTTACTGTCCGCCTGACGTTCAGTTTCCGGCAGTAAATCGCGGCACCCACTCCTGTAACCATTTTAGAGCCGTCCATAAAAATGCTTAGGGATCTATGGCTAGGTTTCATTCCCTTGCGCCACCCATCCTCCTCAACCGTTGTGCAAAAAGTTCATTTCCACTTAAAGCTAGGTGCCATGAAGTCTGTGCTGCTTGTGCTTCCCGCCCCAATTAACTGATGCCCAAAGGTCCTGAAATTGAATTTCCCTATGACCGTCAATCTGCGTACAGATTTCGCAGCACGGTTTTCCTCAAATCGGCTGATGGGCGGTAACTAAGGGTTTTTTAAAGAGAAGCCATCGAAGAGGACCTCAGCGCTCCGGCAATGCACAGTGCCGCTAGGCGCTGAACCTTCTACATTGGCCCGAGGCATAAGGACTTTTTTGCGGGATTCCAGCACATCAAAGCGCCATAGAGCCGTATTGGGCTGACTATTGCTGTGTAGCAACAATGCATCAGAGCAGGTGACAAACCCCAAGTGACTTCCAGCATTCTTTTACATGCACAAAGGGCGTTACTGCTGGTGAAGCATGTAAAACTATAGGACGAGTAGGCTGTGCAAAATGTGATGTGGGATTATGTCTGAAATGTTTTGCTACTTTTCATACTAAAAATTAACATCTTCATCCGCTTTGCACGTAGAATATGCATATATTATCAATATATCTATTAAAATTTATAAACAATGTTTCTATTATTTCATATTTTAACCAAATACTGTCCTCTAACAATCCATCTGGAATACGCCCCGTGTTGCCATATGGCAACGGCCGATATCGGAAGAACTATACTACTCCCAAAGTTTTAGTCATATTTTTTCTCTTACGTTAACGCTACTTTTACCCTGTATATGGATGAAACAAAAAAATCAAAAAAAATTAATCTGGGACAATTTGGGTTAAACAATATTCTTCGAGTGTCTTCTGCAAATCGATAAATTGTTTTAGTTGATGTTTTTTTTTTCCTACATAACCTCTGTGAACGCTAAGCACACCTAAAACTAAATTCTAGTACAAACTAGGAGAAGATATTAAATGATAATAATTATTTCACGTTTTTTTAAGTAAATAACTGTTTATCAGACTAACAAAAGTAAGCAGAAAAGGACGTTCACAGTTGATAAAGTTATCGAAGAAAAACCTGCCGTTTATCAAAACTACCGAAATGGATGTTAAGACACCCAAAGTTTTAATTTATTGCATAAATTTTTTCAATTGGAAATTAATTATGAATTCATGCATACGCCCATGGAAATATGTGTTGATTCAAATCGGTTTTCGTTAGTGTGGTTGTTTCCATACATAACTCGTTGCGTGTCGAGACAAAAACGTGAATAACTTTCGTCTCATTGCAAGCAGTGTTGATATTTGAGATTTTTTAATTGTACTAAATTAACGACAAAAACCCCAACTTTTTGAGCTTAATTGTACTTTTCACCATTTCCGTCAAAACATTACCTCCCGTTTTCCTTCAACCAAACATAAACCATATTTTTGTCTCCTACAGTAAGTTTACAATCTTTCAGTTCATTGTACAGATTCAGTTGGTGTAGACTTAATTTAACGTAACTTGTCATTGAGATCGCCCCAACTAGCCCATAAATTCATAGCCAGTTTTGACAGAAAGTCCCACTAAAATTCATTAAGTTTACAGTTTAGCCTAAGTATACACAAATAAATTCTTATGGCCTTATTCATAAAAAATAAAGTAGGTTTAAAGAGCTTTAGAAATTGACGTTTACATACATTTTTAAATTTTTGAACCTTATATAAAGCTACTTTATTTTTTATGAAAAAGGCCATTAAATTATATTCCACATTTTAAAAAGTAAACCCAGCGATAAAATTCTACGGTCACCCAGTTTGAGCTATATATTTATTTTTTTTTTCATTATTTTTTTATTAAAGTATAGCTCATTGAAGAAAAATATCAACAACGGTGTTGCGGATCTTCCTCCATATAAAATAAAATGCCAACATTCCTTATATGGAAGAAGATGCGCAACAACGTCAACAACGGTATTTTTTAGACATTTAAAACTTGCACCTTTTATTGAATGTATGGCATTAAAAAATTTTTACCCAAAAAATGTCTACAAATAGTCACCTCAAATCCAAAATAACGTTACATCATCGTCGCTGAAATGCAAAAAGTCGTAACTTATAAAAAATTCAAAATTCACTTTCACACATCGTTTTATAAAAAAAAAAATTAGTTACGACTTTTTCCATTTCAGTGGCGATCTTGTTACGTTATTTTGCATTTCAGGTGACGAAATTCTGAATAAAAACTGCGAAGTTTTGATGAAAATTTGTTTATTTTTTTCAATATTTGACTCCGTGGTTTATTTCGTTTCGTTATACAATGACCTCTACTTTTATAAAAAAATTTTAATTAATTAGAAAAAATATAAAAAAATAGCCCAACCCGGGTAACAGTATAATTTTGTCGCGGGATGTATATTCAAATATGAAGACAATAACTACAAAAAATTAATACAGAAGATAGATCAGTTTATATTAGGGAAAATCATTCACATAAAATGATATCAGTAACACTAAAATGGAAGTCCACAATAGAAATTTTTAGTTTCAACGCATGAAATTTACGTAAAATTTTTTACTTTCAATCCCCGAATTATTCAATTACATACTTAACTTTCTGCTGGATCTTCATTAGGTAAACTGCACTTCCAAAGATTTTTTTTAAATAAATAGCGATGAGGGATATTTCACCCACCGGTGATAAAAAATCGCAATCACCACAACGCTCAACACTAATACGCCATTCACAATCACGTTTACTTTCAAAACTAAGATTCAGAGTTTCGTTTGTACCAAATATGAAATGTAGGTATGTCCATTTACTTAAATGCAAACGTATGGATAATCAAAGTGCTGGCAGAGATTTCATTTTTGTAAAAAAAATATTTTTGATGTTGAAATTGTATTTAAAATCAGTAAATTGTACTTTAGTATTTTTCAAACCTAATAGTACTGAAAAAAGTACAATTGTACTTAAAATATCAACACTGATTGCAAGTGACACATTTTGTCTTTTCGGAAATGATTTCCAATGAACTTAACATAAATATATGGCCAAAACGTAGCCTTAAAGCGATTAAGAAGTCAACAGCATTTTAGAGATTGTTAGTGATTATTAAAATTATAATATTTACAAACTAAAATTTATGCCGAAATAAAACTTAAAATGGGAACAAATAATTTTAAACTCTAATCGGTATGTATAAAAGCGAGAAATTGAATAGAATACAAGTAATTAAAAAAAAATAAATAGCCATAATTTCGAAATTAATTCGAATTTCGAAGAATGGTCAAATTAGTATTTTTTCATCGTTGTGAACCAAAAAAACTTTATTTACCAAAAAAAACTCGCCCTTCGGAAAATGTTGGTACGCTTCAAATATTTTGACTTCAATAGTACTAGCAAACTTATCTTTGGATTCAAATCGGAACCTTGTCGTAGAAAGTTGCCTGTTATAAACCAAAAACTATTCGGCAAGGAAAACTGATTTTTCACAATATCGGTTTCTTTCATAGATGGATGCGGATTATTCCATTCATATGGTGAAAATCGGGCCATCACGAATAAAGTAAACGAGACGAGCACGTAAGCAGCAAGTACATACAACCAAATTTCCATAGTCAAGGGATTCATGAATGAAAAAATACGAGTACACTCTAAAAAGTGCATGTAAAACTACTACTGAAAAGAGTTTATTTTTCAACCAGAATCTGTTCAAGTATACGCGCAAGATGTTCAAGATTTGATTATGAACATGAGTTGTTTAAAATATACACATAAATATACACATGAAATGTTTCAAATTACAAACATTTTGAAAGTAAAAATATATTTTTTTACAACTAATAAATACTAAGTGCCGGGGTGCACGCAGAAATATATTTTTGGGCGGAAAGAGTTTATACTTCTAAATACATATCATCAGAAAATACTGAAAATTCGCTCTTTAAAATACATTTATGCAAGTTTTATGTACAGAATGAAATAAAAAAATAAACTTTTTAAAGTTTCATAAATTGCATTTTATTTACATAAAATTTACAAAGAACTCAAACACTTTCAACCGGCTTCAAAAAAGGGGAGGTTGTCAGTTCTTCGGAGCATTTTTACTTCTTTTATTTATTTCACCGCATAACTTTGCAATGCGTGAACCGATTTTTTTACCGGAAAGATAGTATCTTAAAGGTCGTCCCGTAATTTGGTTTAGATCCGATCAGTAAATCATGAAAAAATTAACGGTTAAAGATGCACTCAACTTTCAAAAGTAACACAACATTATACAAAAGAATTTTAATATAAATAAATTAAATAATTTCATGAAATTTTTACACTTTTTTATTCATTTTCGTCGATTACTGGTTTCTCATTTTTTAATACTTCGAATAACGAAAATTTAGCTGAAATTGTATTTTTATCATGTAGCTCATTTTGGTGGAACGGATTCCAAGTTAGCAAATTAAATCTTCGAATGCTTCTTAAGTACATATCAGTGGGAAACTTTTTTAGGCTGTAAAGTGTAAAAAGCAACAGTAAGTGAGTATGCATTGCATATTTTTAGGACAATGTTTTCATTCGCAATTAAACTTTAAAGAGCTCTCAAGAGAAAAGAAAAATTCTTACAAAATGACGCACAAGAAATGGAAAAGAAATTGTTTCCATCAAAATTTCTTAAATCATAATAAATTTAACCCCAAAACCCACCCCTTGTGTGCGCTACGTGAAAAATTTGATATGTAAAAGTAAACAGACAGTGTTTAATTTTGCACACACTAGGAGAGGAAACTGGTTACCTCTCTTTATATGCGTAAATTTAAACGAAAATTTTTTAGAGGAAATTTTAAACGTTTTATGTGTAAACTATGAAAATGTGAACAATAAATGTTTAAAACTCAAAAAACCAATTTGAAATTTGTTCTACGCCACACATATGTTAAGTAAAAGTAAGCAAGCAGTGTGTAAATTTGCATTCATTAAGAGAGGAAACTGGTTACTTATCTTAATATGCGCAAATTTAAACAACAATTTTTTAGAGTGCGTTTGATAAGTAAAAGTAAGCAAGCAGTGTGTAAATTTGCATTCATTAAGAGAGGAAACTGGTTACCTATCTTAATATGCGCAAATTTAAACAAAAATTTTTTAGAGTGTAGGCTGACTGGTAGGAAGTGCCTGGGGCGCACCCAGGAATATATTTTGGGGGGAAGGGGCTTATACTTTTAAATATATATCATCAGAAATTACTGAAAATTCGCTTCAGATAATTCGCTCTTTAAAACACATTTAAGCAAGTTTTATGTACAGTATCTAATAAATAAATAACCTTTTTAAAGTTTCATAAATTGCATTTTATTTACATAAAATTTACAAAGTACTCAAACATTTTCAACCGGCTTCAAAAAAGGGGAGGTTACCAATTGTTCGGAGTATTTTTCTTCTTTTATGTATGCCACCACATAACTCTGGACCGCGTGTACCGATTCCAATAATTCTATTTTTTTCTCGGAAAGATGGTACCTTAAGGGTCGTCCCGTAATCCGATCATTAAATCATGAAAAAATTAACGGTATTCCTAAGTTTGTATATGAGAATTGAAGCCGGTTTTGCTTTTTGCTTAAACATTACTTGTTTAATAAAAAGTTCTATAAACACAAGAAGCACTCAACTTTCAAAAGTACAAAAAACACAATTTTACAAAAAAATTTTAATATAAATAAATTTAATAATTCCATGAAATTTTTACACTTTTGTGTTCATTTTCGTAGATTTCTGGTTTCTCATTCTTAATACTTCGAATACCGAAAATTTAACTGAACTCGTATTTTTATCATGTAGCTCATTTTGGCCGAACGAATTCGAAGTTAGCAAATTAAATCTTCGAATGCTTGTTAAGTACATATCAGTGGGAAACTTTTTCAGGCTGTAAAGTGTAAAAAGCAACAGTAAGTGAGTATGCATTGCATATTTTTAGGACAATGTTTTCATTCGCAGTTAAACTTTAAAGAGCTCTCGAGAAAAACGAAAAATTTTTACAAAAAGACGCACAAGAAATGGAAAAAAAATTTGAACCCCAAAACCCACCCCTTGTGTGCTAATTACTCAACTTTAAACACTTTGTGTGTAGTTTTTCTCTACGTGACAAATTTGATATGTAAAAGTAAACAGCCAGTGTTTAATTTTGCAAACGCTAGGAGAGGAAACTGGTTACCTCTCTTTTTATGTGTAAATTTAAACAAACCTTTTTAAGAGGAAATTTTAAACATGTTATGTGTAAACTGTGAAATTGTGGACAATAAATGTTTAGAACTCAAAAAACAAATTTGAATACGCCACACATATGATAAGTTAAAGTAAGCCAGCAGTGTTTAGTTTAATTAACACGGTGTGTAAATTTGCATATTAAGATAGGTCACCAGTTTCCTCTCTTAATGAATGCAAATTTACACACTGCTTGCTTACTATTACTTATAATATGTGAGGCGTAGAACAAATTTCAAATTTATTTTTTGAGTTTTAAACATTTATTGTTCACATGTTCATAGTTTACACATAAAATGTTTAAAATTTCCTCTTAAAAAGTTTCGTTTAAATTTACGCATATAAAGAGAGGTAACCAGTTTCCTCTCCTAGTGTGCGCAAAATTAAACAATGTCTGTTTACTTTTACATATCAAATTTGTCACGTAGCGCACACAAGGGGTGGGTTTTGGGGCTAAATTTATTATGATATAAGAAATTTTGAAAGAAAAAATTTTCTTTTCCATTTCTTGTGCGTCATTTTGTAAGAATTTTTCTTTTTTTCTTGAGAGCTCTTTAAAGTTTAACTGCGAATGAAAACATTGTCCTAAAAATACATACTCACTTACTGTTGCTTTTTACACTTTACAGCCTAAAAAAGTTTACCACTGATATGTACTTAATAAGCATTCGAAGATTTAATTTGCTAACTTCGAATTCGTTCCACCAAAATGAGCTACATGATAAAAATACAAGTTCAGTTAAATTTTCGTCA
This sequence comes from Rhagoletis pomonella, assembly GCF_013731165.1. NCBI lineage: Eukaryota > Metazoa > Arthropoda > Insecta > Diptera > Tephritidae > Rhagoletis > Rhagoletis pomonella. Next base: position 6,378,404 of record NW_023458563.1, on the reverse strand, counting down.
TTCGAATTATTAAAAAATGAGAAACCAGAAATCGACGAAAATTAATAAAAAAGTGTAAAAATTTCGTGAAATTATTTAATTTATTTATATTAAAATTCTTTTGTAAAATTTTTTATTACTTTTGAAAGTTGATTGCATCTTTAACCGTTAATTTTTCCATGATTTATTGATCGGATCTAAACCAAATTACGAGACGACCCTTAAGTACCATCTTTCCGGTAAAAAAAATAATTATTGGAATCGATTCACGCGGTGCAAAATTATGCGGTGGAATAAATAAAAGAAGTAAAAATACTCCGAAGAATTGATAACACTGGTCTACAAGGGTTTTGCGAATAAGACGGGACCTGGTGTTTCCGAACGGATTTTTCGTGCTGAACACGAATCTGGGGTCCAAAACTTCCCATCACGTCACGTTTTCGAGAAAAAAGGGGTTGAAACCCCTAAAAACAGCGTTTTTGGCTATTTTTGAAAAATTGTAGAGCTGAACCCTGACGTGCTACAAACTTTGTATATGTCAGAAATTAAAGGCTAAATCGTGCCCTTTCGAATGAGCCCTATGCCGAATTAATCGCATGCACCCTTAGATCAGGGGGTGTATTTGTGTCTAGGAGTCCAATTTTTATATCCACCATATTCGACCCGTCATCTTAAATTTTTAAAATCTAACTGCAGATTCGTAATCAGCGACTTTTAATATAGTTAAAACCTTGGCATTATTAATTTTCTATGATCGTTTAAGATTAAATTCTTTCTGTGATCAATTTTTCCTGCACCCCTAAACACAAATACACCCCCTGCTTTAAGGGTGCACGCGATCAATTCGGCATAGGGCTCATTCGAAAGGGCACGGTTTAGCCTTTAATTTCTGATATATGCAAAATTTGTACCACGTCAGGGTTCAGCTCTATAATTTTTCGAAAATGGCCAAAAACGCTGTTTTTAGGGGTTTCAACCCCTTTTTTCTCGAAAACGTGACGTGATGGGACATTTTTGACCCCGGATTCGTGTTCAGCACGAAAAATCCGTTCAGAAACACCAGGTCCCGTCTTATTCGCAGAAAAAAAGTTGAAATTTGTAGACCAGTGTAACCTTTCATAAATGTATTTTAAAGAGCGAATTTTCAGTATTTGCTGGTGATATATATTTAGAAGTATAAACCCATTCCCCCAAAAATATATTCCTGCGTGCGCCCCTGGCACTAAGTATTTATTGTTTGTAAAAAATATATTTTTACTTTCAAAATGTTTGTAATTTTAAACATTTCATGTGTATATTTTAAACAGCTCATGTTCAAAATCAAATCTTGAACATCTTGTGCGTATACTTGAACAGATTCTGGTTAAAAATAAACACTTTTAAGTAGTAGGTTTACATGCACTTTTTAGAGTGTAATCTTAATATGCTCAAATTTAAACAAAATTTTTTTAGAGTGTAGGAAAGGTTCATCGTTAATTAATGCTTTGTAAATAGTAATCAAAAAATTTTATATAAAATATTGATACAAATAAATTTTGCTTGTGAGCGTAGGCCGGTTTGTATCGTCTCTAGGGAATCCAATCCCGCAAATGCGGGATCCCGCACCATTTTTGCGGGATTAGAAATGCGGGATTACACATGCGGGATCCGCGGGATTTGCGGGACTACAGAAAAAAATTAAAAAGACGCTAAGAGTAAAAGCTAAGAAAGTATGTTCTTAAAGAAATGGTGCTTTGCTCTGTTAATGTAATTTTTCAACGGTAAACAGTAGTTTTTGAAATAGTAAGTATTTTTAGTATGGTAATTACCCAGCCACGAAGTCAGAACAAAAATTCCGAGGCTATGGCTTAAAATTAATTGCTAGATCTAGCCTAAAAAAGGTAACCTGGTCACACTATACAGCACAGGCTACGACGGGGGAATCACCACGTATGGGCATATGAGCGTACGGGGATAACCCTCGCTACGAGGCTATGATTTACTGTTATTTTACTTTAGTACTTTGTTTTGCCTTTACATTTTGCTTCACAACAGCATACAAACATTGCCTTCGCTGTAGCAGAGGCTTTTTCGAATCAGTAGAGAAGTGAAGCTTGTTTGAGTTGCAAATTGTGTGTGTTCTCAGTAAAAATGAGTGTATCTGTGGTGTATAAAGAGTTTACTAGCTCGAGTGCAGTGTGGAAACATTTTTTAAAGGCAGATGATGGGCTTTCAGGGAAGTGTAAACTATGCCCTGCTCTAATAAAAATCTCTGCCCGCTCTACTAAAGGGCTCCTCACACACTTGCGAACCAAGCATAATACGGAATTGAATGTACATAGTTGATACGCAGAGCATCAACAGCAGAATTGAAAATTCAGAGCTAGGAATGGGAACAAGCAGCTCGTCCCAAGGTTCCCACTTAAACAAAAGTGTTTCATCTGTGTCAGTGTCGGCCTCAACAAAAAAAAGAAATTAACAGATTACTTCCCCATCGAGAAAAAAGTTTCTATGGAAGAAATTGTGTGTAGAATGGTAGCAAAGGATGGAATACCATTCTCAAAGTTTATCAAGTCAATTGATATGCGCGAATTATTTGAATCAGAAGGCCATAGATTACCTTCTTCTGCCAGTACGATACAAACTATGGTAATGGATCACGGAGCATCGATTCAAAAGAAGACTATCGATGAAATTGAAGCACTGAAGAACTCACAAAAGCGATTCTCACTAACTTTCGATGAATGGTAATCCGTAAGGAATCGTCGCTATTTAAATTTGAATCTTCATTTATTTACTGCTGAATCTGTGAAACTTTGGAACTTGGGGCTAGTAAGAAATACAGGTATTTAGTTTGCTAGTTTAGTTTCAGACAACATAGAAGGCAGAATAGACCGTAATCAGCCTATACATATATGAAGTTTTAGTTATTGTTTTGTGTGTATAAAAGCTTTATTTATTAATCTGCAGGCAGTTTTCCTGCACAAGTCTGTGTTACTGCTCTCGAAAAAAAACTGAATGAGTTTAAAATTGACATGAAGCGAGATATCATCGCAGTAACAACAAATGGTGCTGCAGTTATGAAGAAAGTCGGCAGAATATTACCAGTGCATCATCAACTGTGCTTTGCTCACGGGCTTCAGTTAGCAGTTCTTGACGTACTATATGAAAACAAACACCAACAAGTAGACTCAGAAGAGAATTATGTACAAAATATTGCTGTAGCAAATAGACGAGGTGACGGCGGTAATAATAGCGACAGCGAAAATGATGACGATGAGCGCGGTTACTTTTCAGTTGTAGAAGGCTTTCAAGAAGTAGATTTGTTACCAAAATACAGGTGGATGAATAAATTATTAGGCATGCGGGTTTGTTTTTAATTGAATATTTTCGTTTGCTTTAGGGAGCTGATTCAAAAAGCACGAAAGATCGTGAAACTATTTAGCTCAAAATCTCCAATGAAGAATGATCTATTCCAAAATTATATCAAAACAGAATTTGGTAGGGTGTTACAGCTCATTCTAGATTGTCGAACGCGCTGGAGCAGTCTTGCAGCATTGATAACGAGGTTCAACCAAGTCAAACAGTGCATATTTAAAGCGCTTATTGATATTAAACTGACACCATCCTCATTTTCCTTTACTGATGAAGAATGTTTAACATTGATTGATATTGAAAGTGCATTAGAGCCCATAAAACTTGCTATAAATGTTTTATGCCGTGACGACGCAACGTTAGTTACTGCAGAAACTACATTGCTTTTTATGCTAAATAATTTGGAAGGGCAAAATACCAGATTAAGCAGGGATCTTGTAACATCTTTAAGTCGCCGGATAAAAGAACGGCGAATATCAATGACTGCGGTGTTACTTTACATGGAAAATCCAACTAAATATCTGGAACAAGATTCTGTGTCTACAAATAAGGAAGATACATTCTTTTTTCCAAGCAAAGTAACGCCAAGAACCGAAATTAAGTGTTTAATTGAGATACTGCTGTTCGACGCTCAGCCACAATCTCAAACCGAAACCCAGCGGATTGATGACGATGATGCAGACGACAACGTGGCTTTAGCCCTTCTGTCAAGAGATTGTGAATCCCCTCCTACATTAGAAGCTGAATTAGAGCGTAGTCTTCGTACTGAATGGGTAGCCGACGCTTCATCTGTACTTATATCTGCACAAGCAAATACTCTTGATCTGATATTGAAACGTGAAATGACGCTTTTTCAATGCGGAGGCAATAGAGGAAAGCACCTAGAAGCTGCTTATAACCATGTGAAGTTCCACCTACAAGTATTGAAGCCGAGCGTGCGTTTTCCGCTGCTGGGTATATGTGTAATAAAATAAGGTCGAATTTAAAAGACGAGACCTTAAATAATTTATTATTCCTTCGGAAATATTATCAAAAAAGTCAATCTAATTAGAAATAAATACGTAGATTTTCTAAATAAAATCGTCTTTTTTACATATAAAATTTTAATATATCTGCTTAAAGGAAATAATATGATTTTTTGTTCAGTGCCGCGAATCCCGCGGATCCACAGGATTGATGACCTCGATACCGCAGGCTTGCGGGATTGCGATTTTTATGCGGGATTGGATTCCCTAATCGTCACTAAGCACGAAAAAAGATGCGAAAAAAAAACTTTGGCGAAAAAAGCCGCGTAAACCTAGTCAAGAACTGTCCCTTCAGTATTATTTCCCAAAACACTTTGGGGAATGTACATACTATTACACCCGCAAACATAGTTTACGCGTTCTACCACGCTTTTTGGAGATCTACCACAGTTTTTATTATTAATCTTCCACTCATTTGGTTTCTGAAGTAACAACACGTATTCTTGCCAGAAGTTACCAATGATTTTTTTTTTAGTATTGACATTAATTTGGTTGATTATGAAAGCGTCGATTGCAGCAATGTTCATCAAATCGAGAAATATTTTAATTGGCCATCGGCGGCAGTTTCTAGGAACACTGATGCACCGCCTATTCAAAGTAACGAAATTATAAAGTCGGAAGACCAATACTCGCGCGGACTACTATGGTAGGCCCGCGATTTTCTCGCCAGTCCACAAAAAGGGCATACGCGTGGAGTCAAGCGCGGTACTCACTCGTCGACAAATTTAATGCGGTAGGCTTTCCTGGAACCGCACAACTCTTACAGAACTGTCAAGGTATCAACAAAAATGTTACCGTGGTCTACTATAGTAGGCCCGAGCCAAAAATATTACGCCCTAAATGGTTTCTTTTTGATAATTGGAACATGGGTTATAACCAATTGCACCAGCGAAATTGTTACGCTTGCGGATATAGGGTTAACGGCATATCGGCATTGGTTAGAAATTATTGGATTCGGTAATTAATTAGCAAAAATTGTGTTAAAAATTATCTTATCGCATTTTTCATACCAAAAATAAAATTTCGTGAAAATTTTATTTATTTTGAAGATTTTTTTTTTTTAATTTTGAATTTATGGACTGGAAAGTACACCCCGAGCCAAAAATTTAGCGCCCTAAAAGGCTTTTGTCGGCCGCTGTGGTGTAGTGGTAAGCAGTGCGCGCATCCACTCCACAGCACCTGGGTTCAAGCCCTGGGCAAAGCAGAATCGCACAAAAATATAGAAAAAAGGTTTGTTCTTAATAAGAGCGGTCGTCCCTCGGCAGACAATGGCAAACCTCCAAGTGTATTTCTGCCATGAAAAACAGCTTCTCATAAAAATACAATCATCGTTCCGAGTCGGCGTAAAACTGTAGGTCCCTCTCCGCTTTGTGTGACAACATCAAGGCGCACGCCACAAATCAGAGGAGAAGCTCGGCCAAACACTAACATATGTGTAAGTGCCAATCTATTATATTATTATTAAAAGGCTTTTTTTGGATAACTAGAACATATATAATTTCAAATTCCGCTACCGAAATCGTTACGAGAGAGAGCTGAGATTTTTTTAATGTAAATTTTATTAGAAATGTTAAAATATAGTCACTAAAACTTTATAATAATTTACCTCATTAATTTTTATCTTTTTAACGGACTTCAGAAAAAGGAGGAAGTTATCAGTTCATCGGAATATTTTTTTATGTATGTTACCGCCTAACTTTGGACCACATTAACCGATTTCCATAATTCTTTATCTGGTGTCTCAGAATAGGTCCCATGCTACTGGTTTAGATCCGATCATTGGGTCATTAAGAAATTAACGGTATATCTAAGTTTTTATATGAGAATTGATGTCGGTTGTGTTTGTTGCTTAAAAATTACTTGTTATTGTAACAACTGAGTTGTCCCGAGCCCTAGAGAGGAATTTTTCTTGCATACAATTTATTATGAACTAGAGCTCTAGATCAGTGCCCGCCAAAAAGAGAAAAGTCTTAAAATGAGAATGTATTAGTTATGAAACAAAAAATGAGAATGTGTTGGTGGTAATGCACGGAAAAAATTTCTGTATTGTATTACTTATTATAAAAACTTTGGTATCTTTTTTTTTGCCGTTTTTTTAATTGTGCGCTATTTTTTAGATCTAAACAACATCGAAACACATAATGAAAGTTAACGGCCCTAAGAAAGGAAAAAGTTGGTAAAATTTTGTATGTATTGTACAAAATTATTATTATTTTTTTATAATTTAAGTGTGGATTTCTGAGCAAAAAAGACAACGTGCTTCGAGCACTCTGAATATTAAAAGAAAATTTCGTTGATTTCAAGTAGAAATAAAATAAAAATATATATATCTAATATATATTTATTTTAAAATTAGGTAAAACTTGACATTTAAGAACAATTTAAAGTAACGATTAAACCAAAAGATAAATAACAAAACATATTGTATATTTTAATTGAGGACTACATAGTCTGGTATTAAAAAAAATACATAATTCACAAAGTTCTTTTAATATGAAGAAAAAGCACGACTACCTATTTCTAGGGGTGTATGAACGAAAAATTGTGTTATAAAATTTGTGAATGAATATTCTTTCATTCTGCTCAGTGTCCCTACTTTATTAATGCGTCATCAACCTGCTTCGCCTATTGTTTGCATGTAACTAAATAAAATTTGTTGCTCTTCTACTCTTTCTGTTGACGTTCGGATTGTGTACGTGTAAGGAGCCGATTGTGTACATGTGAAAGGCCGAATATAGTTCGTTTCCCAGGAAAGTGTTTGGCGGGCACTGCTCTAGATACCCGGTATCGAGCAATGCGAGTAGCTCGATACTCGCTCGAAACTCGTCCATTGCTCAACTGCTCAAATAATTGTTCAAAATTTTCGAGTTTTTCAACAATTTCATAAACAAAAGAAAATTTTTAAATTGTATTTGTCAGCAGCTGCTTTTTAATTCATGTTAAATAAATTATATCTATTATTAAATACCAATGTAACAATCTTTGCATTATATATCAATAATTTGAAAAATTTAAAAAGTTGCTACCAAAAATGTCAATATAATAAAAAAAAGATTACTCAAATTACTCGAAAAAACTCGAATTGCTCGAGCTCATGCTCGAAAATTTTCTTTTCGAAAATGATTTCCACTGAACTTCACAAAAATATATGGTCAAAACGGCACCTTAAAGCGATTAAGAAGTCAACAGTATTTTAGAAATTGGTAGTGATTATTAAAATTATAATTTTTACAAACAAAAATTTATGCCGAAATAAAACTTAAAATGGGAACAAATAATTTTAAACTTTAATCGAGATGTATTACTAAATGCGAGAAATTTAATAAAATCCAAGTAGCAAAAAAAATTAGCTATAATTTCGAAATTAATTCGAATTTCGAAAAATGGTCAAATTAATATTTTTTCATCGTTGTAAACCAAAAAACTTTATTTACCAAAAAAAGCTCGGCCTTCGAAAAATATTGGTATGCTTCAAATATTTTGACTTCAATAGTACTAGCAAACTTACCTTTGGATTCAAACCGGAACCTTGTCGTAGAAAGGTGCCTGTTATGAACCAAAAACTATTCGACACGGAAAACTGATTTTCCACAATATCGGTTTCTTTCATACATGGATGCGGATTATTCCATTCATATGGTGAAAATCGGGCCATCACGAATAAAGTAAACGAAACGAGCACGTAAGCAGCAAGTACATACAACCAAATTTCCATAGCCAAGGGATTCATGAATGAAAAAAAGACGAGTAGGCTGACTGGTAGGAACCTAGGAAAGGTTCATCGTTAATTAATTCTTTGTAAATAGTAATCAAAAAATTTTATGAAAAATATTGATACAAATAAATTTTGCTTTTGAACGTAGGCCTGTTTGTATCGTCACTAGGCACGAAAAAATATGCGTAAAAAAAACTTCGGCGAAAAAAGACGCGTAAACCTAGTCAAGAACTGTCACTTCAGCATTATAGTCCGGTCAAATTAGACCAAAAATAGGAGTGAAGTTACAATAATTCCCACCCAGCTGAAAATTCGTAGGATTGTTCAAAACACCATCATAAATGAAATCTAGAAAGTCCTCATCGATATGATACCTGGAAAAAAGTTACTCGGGGTCAAAGTCACGAAAACGGGTTTTTCGCTATTTTCAGGAAAATGGTAAGTTTATCATAAAATTAGTTTAGACAAAAATTGTAGATCAGATAATAATCTATAAAAAATGTCATCTATATATATAAAAATGAAATGAAAAATAAATAAATAAAAATAAATAAAAAATAAAATGTTTTCCAAATGACGGCGATGCCTGACCAAACCGCTGAACCGATTTCAATTCTGTAAAATGTGCTTTTTTGGACCTTATGTGAAGGTTTTTCTGTTAAAAAAAGCTCAAAACTTTTTGCTGTTGTTGCCAAACAATTAAGAAAGTTGAGATGTCACAATTTCACAATTCCATAGAGTTTTCTGTATATTGTATGTCACTAAACTACTAAGCGACTGGACCGATTTGGTTCATATTAGGAACAGAAATATTTCTACCAAAAATGTGCTTACTAGGTGGCGCGGGGTCAGGATATTCCTAAAAACTGCATTTACTTGTCGATTTGGCTCATATTTAGAACATACACTCTAAAAAATTGTAATGAAGTCATTCCAATTAACCTGCGGGTAGATGAGCTGTGCATGCTAGCTTCAGCCTGGTTCATAGCTCGCCGGATAGGGTGGTTCTTGCTCACTACTTTATACATGTCCATGACCATACAAAAAAATTGCATGCACATCTTATTTTATAAAACAGACAACAGCTAAACGATTAAGATAATGCCCTTAAAACCTAACCTTACGGAAACGGACCGACTTAATATGGAGTGAGAATCATTTGGATCAACCCCCGTGGATTTGCCGCGAAACCGCCTCTCCGCTCTCCCCTACCCAACCTATGAGAGATACATTCCTCTTGCATCGCCGAACCCAACCAATACCTACATAAGGCTCAATCATCCCACAGTAAAATAAATTTAGCACCTCATTATTCCTAGTTAAATAGTACAATTCATTTATTAATTAAGTTGGTAAACATATGTAAATATACAAAAAGAATACAATTTAGAAATTCTTCAAATTCCTTAAGCTTAAATGTAGTTAAATTTCATTGATATGTATTTAAACTTTAGTTATATGTATTTGAATTAGTGTCTAACTTTTCATTTGTTTCGGACCGCTCTAATGCAACTTTCAATATTAACCTCTCTACGGATATATAAACGTAATTTGTCAATTAACATACGCAGATATATAAATATGTACGTTTGCTCTTAATTTATGTTTAGTTAATTAACATATGTATTTAATGTAATTAGCGTTAAGAGAAAACCACTGCAGGTGGAGTAGCATGACGGAATGTGGATCTTTCGAACATGTTACTCTTCTGTTACGCAATTAAAATTCAAAGTAAAACAACTAATGAAAAAAAGGAAGAGAAAAGACAAAAGCACTTACATGCAGTGTTGCCGCGCCGTCTCAAGAAAATGTATCCCTGACCAAGCCAAAAATGTATCCAATTTTTTTTGTTACATATACATCTCATAATTAGTAAGAAAACCAAACATTTTCATGAAAAAGACATAATTTAACCCATCCTAAGGACTTGGAATACATGTGAATAAAATCAAGCATTTGTAATTTCAATTTGTAAAGTACATTTTTTGTGCATAAGTATTTTGCAAAGTAAATATAATAAGTAGCAAGTACACTCTAAAAAAAGCATGTAAAACTACTACTGAAAAGTATCTATTTTTCAACAAGAATCTGTATACGTATAAGATGTTCAGTATTTGATTTTGAACTTGGGATCTTTAAAATATACACATATATAGAATGTTTAAAATTGCAAAAATTTTCAAACTACAAATACATTTGAGTAGTCTACTTGCAAAGTGCGCTATGTAAAATTTTTTCGATTGTTAGTTTTTGGCGGATTACGTACCAGTATTTAAAGTAGTTTCATGTCCACTAACAACAGAGTGCAAAATCTTTTTATATTCTGAAAAAAATAGCATCAAATGTTAAGTCTTCTTCCAAAAGTCGCTATCATATTTATTTATGAACTTTCAAAAGTATCAATCTTCTGATGAACTTAGAAAGCTGCTTTAGATCGTATAGACTGTTAATGTTATCTTATGACATGTTATGTTATGTTACAATTTTATAAAAATTTCAGGTAATAATAAAAAGATTCAATTTAAATGTTACTTGTTGTCGTAATCACTTTTTCAAATTTATAACTTTCTATTATAAAATCACATAACGCTGTTTGCAAGTGGACTACTCATTTCCTACTAATAATAAACATTATTTTGTTTTAAACATTTTATGTGTTATTTTGCTCTTGCGACAAATTTGGTATGTAAGAGTAAACAGGCAATGATTAATTTTATTACACGGCGTGCGAATTTGCACACATTAAAAGAGGAAACTGGTTATCTCTCTTAATATGCGCAAATAAATAAAAAAATTTTAGAGTGTATTTAAAGTCTTTTCAGTAAAATTCATAAAAGTCTCCTTAAATAAATCAAATTTAGTTTTTTGAACTGCATTGAAATCTTCTTTCTTTTTAAATTAACAAATGAAAATATGTGATATGAAAGATATTACTACAGAAAGAGTATAATTTACTTTATATATATATATCGTCGTTTAAAGTACAAAACCGCGTATCGTCATTCTGCCACACCCCGTAACTGACATTTGCTGCCAAAAATTGGATTTGCTCACACAAGCTCTTGGCTCAATACTTATCCATTCGTCCTGAAATATACTATCCAGAAATGCGATTGCTTTATAAAAAAAGAGAACCATTTTGAAATATGAGTGTTTTTACTCTCTAGAAAATAATTTATGCAAAGTCACATACGCGGTTTTTTACTTTAAATGACGATATGTATATTAAGATCTTGTTTAAAGCATCCTTTTAAGCTAATTAAAGCAATTGCGCTTATGCCTATTTTGGTGAGATCTGTTCATATGTTCATTGCTTCGTTCACAAAAAATAAAATGCTTTAATTTCACGCTTAATAGCGATTCTTTATACGTTCAGAAAACGTAATGCTTTCTACTATCTTTAATGAAAATCGATTTTTGAACGAAAAAAACTTTACAGGAAATATAAAATTTTGGCCTATTTAAAAAAGTATCCACATTTATACTGACCGGAAAAAATAAGTATCCCGCAAAAATTCGCCTAAAAATGTATCCAATTGGATCTATTTAGATCCAAACGGCATCCCTGCTTACATGTTCTCCACGCGATGTCAGCAGGCGCCTGATGAGCTGCGTCGGTGAGTTGGGATAATTGCTGTAAGGTTATATATATGGGGCATTTCACCTCAAGTGACCCAACTTTTGAAATCTATGTCTTCCGATCGGGATGAAATTTGCACCAAGGTTAGTCCTAAAAAATAGTAGTTATGACACAAAATTTCAATGGGATCGGTCAAACACACTCCGAGTTGAAGGGTCTAGAATTTTGACATTTTGGTCAAACGGCCATTTTTTCGGATCCATATAACTAATTACCTATTGTATTTAGAAAATTTTTTCTGGAATGTTTTCGATACGTTTCTCTTCAGTCTTTACAAATTTTATTTTTTTTTAATTAAAATGAATTTTTTTTAATTTTTTTTTTAAATAAAAAATAATTTTTATGTTTTTTTTCAAAAAGGGGTATTTTTTTTTTATTTTTTCAAAGAAAGCTTAGGTATTTTTCTTTAAGAGCTTTGTGGTCGCTTAGTGGGATGCAACTTGTGTATCAATCAAAATTAGCGTTTAGTAACTCGAAACAGCGGTTTTTTTAATTTTTAATATATGACCTATTGTCTTCTTTTTTTCGTATTATTGTGTAAGTGTCTCGGAAACCTGAAAATAAAACTTATATGAGAAGGTATATACAATTACCTTTCCAACGGTATATAACACGCCTAACCAAAGTTTCATACCCTCGATACTGCCATTCCCGTAGTTAAGGATGATTAAGATTTTTCGTAGTCTAACACAGCAGGTACTCGATTTTGTGCATCCAAACTCTTTATTAATAGCTTTGCAGAATTTTGAGTATTAGATTTGCATACCTACTAGCACAATATTTAAAAGGTATGAAGAATATGGGATTTTCCGGTAGTTAAGGATGATTAAGATTTTTCTTTGTACCTAACCACAGCAGATTCGTCCAAACCTTTTCTCAATAGATATTCATACCTACTCGCGCAACCTATAGGTAGCTATAATAAATCAGCTATAGTTTATGAAGGCAGTGTATGGTCATTTTGAAGACCACTTTTTTAGAAACAGCGTTAAAATAAAGACTGTGTTATTTACATAATTAATATTTTCAGTAGCTATGGCTCATAAAAAGGCTAAGCTTGATAAAGAAATTTTTGATTCTTTTTGCTTTAATCCCTTCAACAAAAAAACCACGTTTCTTCAGATACACGACGGCTTTCTGACGGCTTAATATCAAAATTCCCTACGCTATCAAAACGGATGCGAATTTGTGGATCGTGCAGGAAAGAGCTCAGCAAATTGAAGGAATTACCGACTTCGAAAAGTAATGAGCCTTGTGAATACGTTATTCCAGATAGAGACCATATTGAATCTGAGAAGGATGACCGAATTTCCGATGACGATGGCTCCAACTTTACTGAAGAAAATATGACTTCAAGGGATGAGTGCCAAAACCAATACCACAAGGATGCGGTAAAAGTACTTGAGCAAATAAAAGAAAAGTACAAAACTTCAACTAGTAGAGCAGAAAAAATTCAACTTCTCACGCTTGCTCCACCGACATGGAGTCGCGCAAAAACAATGGCTGAGTTTGGAACATCAGAAAGAAAAGCCAGGATTGCTAAAAAATTAGTTGCAGAGCATGGCATACTCACACTCCCAAACACAAAGAAAGGAAAACCTTTAGAGTGCAAAACTGAAGCTCTAGTGACTCAGTTTTATCAGCGCGATGATATGAGTCTCCTGATGCCAGGGATGAAAGACTGGGTGTCTGTACGAATTGACGGTAAGAAAGTTCAAATGCAGAAGAGGATAATTCTCTGCAACCTGAATGAGCTGTTCGCGAGCTTTCAATCTGAACACGAGGATATTAAAATTGGATTCACAAAATTTACCCAGCTCAGGCCAAAACATTGCGTCTTGGCAGGAAGCAGCGGAACTCATACAGTATGCGTTTGCATTTATCATGAAAATGTGAAGCTGATGTTGAAGGAAATCAAATTGAATTATTTAACAAATGATTCGCCGGAAGATTTGAACAGTTACCGTGATTGCCTTAAATTGACAATGTGTCCTAATGTATCAACTTCTTGCCACTTGGGTGAATGCTCAAATTGCCCGGGAACTACGTTCATCAAAG
>NW_023458563.1:6362825-6364533 GCF_013731165.1 Rhagoletis pomonella | reverse complement strand
GTACATATACAAAAAGAATACAATTTAGAAATTCTTCAAATTCCTTACGCTTAAATGTAATTAAATTTCAATGATAGGTATCTAAACTTTAGTTATATGTATGTATTTAAATTAGTGTCTAACTTTTCATTCGATAATGTTTCGGACCGCCCTAATGCAACTTTCAATATTAACCTCTCTACAGATATATAAACGTAATTTGTCAATTAACATTCGCAGATATGTAAATATGTACGTTTGCTCTTATTTATGTTTAGGTAAATTAACATATGTATTTAATGTAATTAGCGTTAAGAGAAAACCACTGCAGGTGGAGTAGCATGACGGAATGTGGATCTTTCGAACTCTTACTCTTTACTCTTATGTTACGCAATTAAAATTCAAAGTAAAACAACTAATGAAAAAAAAAGGTAAGAGAAAAGACAAAAGCACTTACATGTTCTCCACGCGATGTCAGCAGGCGCCTGATGAGCTGCGTCGGTGAGTTGGGATAATTGCTGTAAGGTTCTCTTTAAAATTTTGTTGTATATATATATACATATATATATATATATTTTTTTTTTTTTTTTTTTTTGTTTTTTGGAAATTCTACCTACATATAATACTTTTTTACATTTGAGTATGTACCAATTTCAAGTTCAAGGTCAAGCATGCATGAGATTGGACAGACTTTTCTACTCCAGTTACAGCTAGAAATTTACGCACGCCAGTGAGGGCGTCAAAATTCCAAATATAGGGGGTTTGCAAAACTATCGAATGAATGGGCTTGTTGATGCACTTGCATGTTACGAAAATAATTATGTACAATTAGCAAAATTAAGTAACAATATATGTATACATAAGTCTTCAATTAATTTTCCGTTAAACTAATGGGAGGATATTTTAATGAACCATTGGTTTTAAGTTTTTTTTTTTGTTTTTTTTTTTTTATTATTATTTGACAGAGATTTTAAGTGCTTAAAATATACAAAAAAAATGGATAGTGCAATTCAACCCATTCGCTTGGTTGTTCTTAATTTGTTAGTGTCGATATTTACACAGGCACATATTGAATAAATATTTTATTAGATCGGGAATGCCCCGTTATGCAATCAATGCTTAGATACTAAATGGAATAGCCTTTTCTTATGTACATTCAAGTATAGTAGTTATACAAAATGAAGTATTATCAAATTATAGAAATGTCTCCTTGGCTGAAATATGCAACAAAAGGCCCAGCGTCCAAAAAGACCGTAAAAATAGAGAGACAGAAGCCCGCAATTAGCTGGTGAATCTTTACTACTTTCTTTCAGCAATTCCAAAAGTAAAGTATACACTATTCTACCTTTGTAACCTTTCTTATCTATATATATATGTATATATTGAAAACGACATATTATCTTGCTCTCTTGATGGGTTTTAGCTAGGTCCTCTGGATACCCAACGTAGCCAATTGCTGCCTCCAGGTTACGTATGGATTCGTCCAAAACGTGACTGCGACTCGATTAATCCACGAACTTGCCCGCATGTACACCAAAAAAATCGGTCTCAATCGCGTAAATCAATTAATTGACTTTATTTATTTTGCAAAGTATATAATATTTCAGAATTATTCTTAAGAGAATTACATGTATATATTTAACGACCGCGAATGCTGTTGATTATTAGATTTAATTTAATTTTTATTTTTTTTTGCTACTTCAATTTATCACGTCCGACTCGTAGACAA
>NW_023458563.1:6358849-6362725 GCF_013731165.1 Rhagoletis pomonella | reverse complement strand
AGTTTTGCAAACCCCCTATATTTGGAATTTTGACGCCCTCACTGGCGCGCGTAAATTTCTAGCTGTAACTGGAGTAGAAAAGTCTGTCCAATCTCATGCATGCTTGACCTTGAACTTGAAATTGGTACATACTCAAATGTAGATATGTATGTATGTAGGTAGGATTTGCAAATAACCAAAAAAAAAAAAATATATATATATATATGTATATATATACAACAAAATTTTAAAGAGAACCTTACAGCAATTATCCCAACTCACCGTAGGTCTGTAGGTATTGGTTGGGTTCGGCGATGCAAGAGGAATGTATCTCTCATAGGTTGGGTAGGGGAGAGCGGAGAGGCGGTTTCGCGGCAGCTCCACGGGGGTTGATCCAAATGATTTTCACTCCATATTAAGTCGGTCCGTTTCCGTAAGGTTAGGTTTAAGGGCATTATCTTAATCGTTTAGCTGTTGTCTGATTTATAAAATAAGATGTGCATGAATTTTTTTTTTTATGGTCATGGACTTGTATAAAGTAGTGAGCAAGAACCACCCCATCCGGCGAGCTATGAACCGGGCTGAAGCTAGCATGCACAGCTCATCTACCAGCAGGTTAATTGGAATGACTTCATTACAAAATATATTGTAGTCTGTTAACTCCCCGCATATTATAACAGGCAAGAAAATGCGTCTGAATGAAGTTTAGGCCTTTTGCAGCTACTACTTGACCATTCACCGATAATTCTTAGCATGTACATAAGAAAGCACGCTTGAGTTTGTTCCGTAGATGTGTATTTGAATATTTTCCATCAAAATTTAATAGGAAAAATATCTTTTTATATCTTTTAATTTCACTTCTGTTTAAGTTCAAGCACGTTTACATGAAATAGTGAATAGAATATGAAAGAACTTGCTAACTCATTAATCACCTCAAACGAATGTGATGCACCCAAAAAAAATAAAATTACGAATTTTTGTGAGTTAACGCTTCTTAACTGAAAGCTCACAATGAAGAACTACATACAACTTGCTGCATGTTAACTTTTAACTACTAACCTGCAACGCCAGCAACATCATAATCATTTTTCCCCACACATTAGAGTAACAAGCATGACTTCACACGCAACTACATACATATACATATATACTATATATAATGAGGATGGAAAAATGTGAACATCTTTTTGTGAAGCACGCTGATAACTTTCACAGGAAAATCTTGTTTACCGATGAACAGATTTTTACCCTGCATAAAAATTTTAACAAGCAAAATTATAAAATGTATGTACGGCTATCTAAGGAAGTACCCGAACTGATTCCGCGGGTCGAAAAGAGTCATCATTCAGCTCCGGACTTCGCTTGGTGGGGCATCTCTTGCGATGGAGTCACTAACTTGCCTTTCTGCAAACAAGGGGTCAAAACATCGGCGGAAGTTCTTCAATAAACGTTTTGGAAGCTGTTGTAAAGTCGCTTAACCATTTTATTTTTTCCAAAAGCAGTCGTGGACTTTCAACGAACGAGCCCAACTTGGTTCCAAACCAATTTGACAGCATTCATTTTCTATGAAGAAAGTCCTGATTTGAGCCGACTGGAAAAAAAAGGTGAATTTTAGAGGACATGTACCCCAATATTAATTCTCTTAAGACAGCTTTGTTTCATGCTGTGGCCAATTTTTCAATCAACAAAGTGCGTGCGGCTATTGATTACACTGGTCTACAAATTTCAACTTTTTTTCTGCGAATAAGACGGGACCTGGTGTTTCTGAACGGATTTTTCGTGCTGAACACGAATCCGGGGTCAAAAATGTCCCATCACGTCACGTTTTCGAGAAAAAAGGGGTTGAAACCCCTAAAAACAGCGTTTTTGGCCATTTTCGAAAAATTATAGAGCTGAACCCTGACGTGGTACAAATTTTGCATATATCAGAAATTAAAGGCTAAACCGTGCCCTTTCGAAGGAGCCCTATGCCGAATTGATCGCGTGCACCCTTAAAGCAGGGGGTGTATTTGTGTTTAGGGGTGCAGGAAAAATTGATCACAGAAAGAATTTAATCTTAAACGATCATAGAAAATTAATAATGCCAAGGTTTTAACTATATTAAAAGTCGCTGATTACGAATCTGCAGTTAGATTTTAAAAATTTAAGATGACGGGTCGAATATGGTGGATATAAAAATTGGACTCCTAGACACAAATACACCCCCTGATCTAAGGGTGCATGCGATTAATTCGGCATAGGGCTCATTCGAAAGGGCACGATTTAGCCTTTATTTCTGACATATACAAAGTTTGTAGCACGTCAGGGTTCAGCTCTACAATTTTTCAAAAATGGCCAAAAACGCTGTTTTTAGGGGTTTCAACCCCTTTTTTCTCGAAAACGTGACGTGATGGGAAGTTTTGGACCCCAGATTCGTGTTCAGCACGAAAAATCCGTTCGGAAACACCAGGTCCCGTCTTATTCGCAAAACCCTTGTAGACCAGTGTTATTGGCAGGCCGACTTAAGGCGTGCGTGAAGACCAAAGTGGGACATTTCGAATGAGCATTTATTTTTTGTATACATTATATGTACATAACCAAAACCAAACCTTCATTCATTTTATTTTTGTTAGCATAAAATGCGTGTAACAGTATTTATGTACATATATACTTAGCAAGTTTACATTTGTAACTATGCAAACATCGTGGCAATTATGTAAATAAAATATTGATTGACTTTACAGCGTGGCGACGAATAACTGTTACCCAGGTTTTTTTGAGAAATAAAAGGGTCCTTTAAAGATTTTGCGAAAAAAGTATTTTATTGATAATTTTCCACAGATTTTACTTTAGTTGCATTAATTAGTTTTTAAATTTTAATCCTTATTTACATTTGCCAGCAGTGTAAACTTTGAGAGAAAAGTTCATTTGGCACGCAAGTCTTTTTCAGGTGTATTTTTTCTTAGGCTTTGTATAAAAAAAGTACAAAAAAGAAAAAAACTGTATAAGGTTGGTCGAATGAATGACCGTCCTAGTCACCAGTTCCGAGTCTATTCGATTTTTGAGTATGAGGCCTTAGGTTGGACAGAAGATGGAGTATAAGGGACTCAAAATGGAGAAAATTAGCCTACGGTTACAGAAGATATGGAATAAATTAACTGACGAAGACCTGCGTGCCAAATGAACTTTCCTCTCAAAGTTTACACTGCTGGCAGATGTAAATAAGGATTAAAATTTATAAACTAATTAATGCAACTAAAGTAAAATCTGTGGAAAAATAACAATAAAATACTTTTTTCGCAAAATCTATAAAGGACTCTTTTATTTCTCAAAAATATCTGGGTAACAGTTATTCGTCGCCATGCTGTATAGTTTGGCGTAATAATGTAACTTAGTAATTTTCGCGCTGCTTTGTAATTATCGTTATTTTTGTTTTTGTAAAAGCTAGTTTTTTCTTCATAAGTACGTACATATTTATTACCAATATAGCATATAATTTTTAATACTCGCGAGTACTTATAGAAGTACATATATATTTGTAGATTAAAAATACGGAGCCAGCGAAAAGTACACACATATGCATTGCATGCCCGCGCTATTCTAGATTATCCGCGATAATATAAATTTTAAAATAACACATTTTTAATTGCTCAATTATGGCGAATGTAAATTAAAATTTATTTGTTGAAGCTTAAAATAGCGCGCAAACGCACACACGCAAGTAGTCCCACTTTTGTATGTTTATATCTATAGCTTTGCATTGTAATTATATTACGTAAGGTCTTCAACTAATAGAGTTAATTCAATTAATAAATTGCGTACTTAATACATATATATTTGTTAATAAATGTATACGTATTTAGCGTTATTTTTACAACGCTTTTATCAACTTGCAATGTTGTGTTCCAGAAACTTTCA
>NW_023458563.1:6343962-6358749 GCF_013731165.1 Rhagoletis pomonella | reverse complement strand
CCGAAATAGTGCTATAACTTCTACCGCTTAGACTTTGTTGCTTTTTCAATTTTTCCTAATAAACAATCGTGGTACAAAGCTCAATAAAAATATTAAAAATTATAATATTTTTATTTTTCGTCTAAAAATTATTGTAAATGTCAATTTTGAGTGAACTATCTTCAGTAGTTACTAAAATATCGCAGTTTTCGTATTACTGGAAATTACCGTTATATGGAAAGTGGGCGTGGTTACAGTCCGATTTCGCCCATTTTCAATATTAACCTACCTTGGGTTAAGGGAAACCTACGTACCAAATTTCGTTGAGATATTTAAACTTTTGCTCGAGTTATCGTATACACGGACGGACGGACAGACGGACAGACGGACAAACGGACAGATGGCTTAATCGATTTCTTTTTTCATCCTGATCATTTATGTTTACATTTGTCTATATCTATCTCGATTCGTTTTGGCTGTTACAAATAACCGTTATGTGAACAAAATTAATATACCCTTGTACACAAGTGCGCTCGGGTACAGATAAAAATCTTCTAAATGACGACCACATCGTTAAGCTGGCCTGTATCTGGTTTTTGTATTTGACACTGACTTTTGCTATTTGCTACTCTTGCAAATTTGGAATAGTATTTTTGCCTTTCGTTCAAACCATGCAACGAGCAAGACTTTGAGATTACCCCTATTATGATTAAGGTTTTACCCTAAGCCTCCATGTGGCCTTCAAAAGACCAACTAAGAGTATATATATATGAAACCATATCGTCACTAGACACGAATAAAGGCGCGAGCTCAAAAGTTGATCGTGAAAAAGGACGAACAAGCGAAGAAAGGCGTCTAAACCTAGTCGACGGCGAAGAAAGACGAGTAAACTTCTTTTCGCGGTCAACTATGTTTGCGGGTGTAATAGTATGTACTTTCCCCAAAGTGTTTTGGGGAATAATAGTAAGTTTAGACAAAAATTGTAGATCAGATAATTATCTATAAAAATGTCTAAATAGTTTGTTTTATAAGAGCCAACGTTTCCGAGATATAACGACTCAAAAAGTTGGAGGAGTTGTAATCGTCATCTATATATATAAAAATTAAATGTTTTCCGTATGACGGTGATGCCTGACCAAACGGCTGAGCCGATTTCAATTCTGTAAAAAGTGCTTTTTGGACCTTCTGTGTGGAAGGCTTTTCGATTTAAAAAATTTGAAACTTTTTGTTGTTGTTGCCAAAAAATTAGGAAAGTGAGATGTCACAATTTCACAATTCCATAGAGTTTTCTGTATATTGTATGTCATTAAACTACTAAACGGCTAGACCGATTTGGTTCATATTTGGAACATATATCAGTACCTTGGAAAGAAATATTTCTACCAAAAATTTGCTCGTATTCGTGCCAAGTTTCAATTCCCCAGCGTAGTTGGTATAATAGATATATTGGTGACCTCCAAAAAGTGGTTTCAACACTTCATTGTTACGTGTGTATCTATTTATATGTGTAGATATCTATCATTATCCCAGCGTATAAGAATTTTAAGAATGTTACATATCGTGTACATTTTTAGTCCCAATATTTATTTTCAATTGGCTAACATACACTCTAAAAAAAATTGAGTAGATTTCCTACCTAAAAGGTATAGTAGGTTACTGATTTCCTACCTTATTATTCGCGAAATTATATGCTCGATTATTAAACGAATAGCTTGTTTAAATTTCGGACTTTGTAGAGTGTAATATAGCTGCTGTGGTGTACGTAAATTTACTACGAAGGTGTGTACAAGCTACAAAATACACATCTGCTGTTTAATTTCACCCGTAGAATTGTGTAAAGCCGCTAACAAAAAGGATTTTTACACACGAAAATATGTAAATGAGAAAAATGCATACTCATCGTGTAAATTTACCAAAAAAATTTAAAAATAAACAAAAATATACTCGATTAATAGTCGCATTTTTAAACCGATTTTGTGAGCGCGATGACGGTAGATACATGAATAAAACGCGGCTAACTACACTCAAATGCAACCCTAGGTAATGGCAAATGAGTGGCGTTGACAGTATAAGACCACGGATAATCTGTCTACATTCTCGCAAGTGTCAACCTCTACTTCCGCTGATGGGATTCTTTTCTTTCTTTTTGGATGCAGCTTGTCTACGTGTCGGACGTGATAAATTGAAGTAACAAAAAAAAAATTAAATCTAATAATCAACAGCATTCGCGGTCGTTAAATATATACATAGACCGATTTTTTGGTGTACATGCGGGCTAGTTCGTGGATTAATCGAGTCGCAGTCACGTTTTGGACGAATCCATACGTAACCTGGAGGCAGCAGTTGGCTACGTTGGGTATCCAGAGGACCTAACTAAAACCTATCAAGAGAGCAAGGGAGGCAAGATAATATGTATTTTTAAATATATACATATATATATAGATAAGAAAGGTTACAAATGTGGAATAGTGTATACTTTACTTTTGGAATTGCTGAAAGAAAGTATTAAAGATTCACCAGCTAATTGCGGGCTACTGTCTCTCTATTTTTACGGTCTTTTTGGACGCTGGGCTTTTTGTTGCATATTCCAGAATTTCAGAACTATATTCTCCATATTTATTAGACAAGGAGACATTTCTATAATTTGATAATACTTCATTTTGTATAACTACTATACTTGAATGTACAAACGAAAAGGCTATTCCATTTAGTTATCTAAGCATTGATTGCATAACGGGGCATTCCCAATTTAATAAAATATTTATTCAATATGCGCCTGTGTAAATATCGACACTAACAAATTAAGAACAACCAAGCGAATGGGTTGAATTGCACTATTAATTTTTTGTATATTTTAAGCACTTAAAAATCTCTGTCCAATAATAAAAACAAAAAAAAAACCAATGGATCATTAAAATATCCTCCCATTAGTTTAACGGAAAATTAATTGAAGACTTTATATATATCCACACTTATGTATACATATACTGACTTAATTTTGCTAATTGTCCATAATTATTTTCTTAACATGCTTAACATGTTCGAAAGATCCACATTCCGTCATGCTACTCCACCTGCAGTGGTTTTCTCTTAACGCTAATTACATTAAATACATATGTTAATTACCTAAACATAAATTAAGAGCAAACGTACATATTTACATATCTGCGTATGTTAATTGACAAATTACGTTTATATATCCGTATAGAGGTTAATATTGAAAGTTGCATTAGGGCGGTCCGAAACATTATCGAATGAAAAGTTAGACACTAATTTAAATACATATAACTAAAGTTTAAATACATATCAATTACTACATTTAAGCTTAAGGAATTTGAAGAATTTCTAAATTGTATTCTTTTTGTATATTTACATATGTTTACCAACTTAATTAATAAATGAATTGTACTATTTAACTAGGAATAATGAGGTGCTAAATTTCTTTTACTGTGGGATGATTGAGCCTTAGGTCTTTAGGTATTTGTTGGGTTCGGCGATGCAAGAGGAATGTATATCTCATAGGTTGGGTAGGGGAGAGCGGAGAGGCGGTTTCGCGGCAACTCCACGGGGGTTGATCCAAATGATTCTCACTCCATATTAAGTCGGTCCGTTTCCGTAAGGTTAGGTTTTAAGGGCATTATCTTAATCGTTTAGCTGTTGTCTGTTTTATAAAATAAGATGTGCATGAAATTTTTTTGTATGATCATGGACTTGTATAAAGTAGTGAGCAAGAACCACCCCATCGAGCTATGAACCAGGCAGAAGCTAGCATGCACAGCTCATCTTCTTCTTCTTCTTTTTTGGCGCTGTAACCGCCTAAGCGATTTTGGCCGAGTTCAGCAAAGCACGCCAGTCGTTTCTCCTCTGTGCCAACTGACGCCAATTGGAAACGTCAAGTGAAGCCAAGTCCTTCTCCACCTGATCTTTCCATCACAGTGGGGGCCTCCCTCTTCCTCTGCTACCACCAGCGGGTTCCGAGTTGAATACTTTCAGAGCTGGAGCGTCGGTGTCCATTCGAACGACATGACCAAGCCAGCGTAGCCGCTGTATTTTAATTCGCTGCACTATGTCCATATCGTTGTAAAGCTCATACAGCTCATCGTTCCATCGTCTGCGGTACTCGCCGTCGCCAACGCGTAAAGGCCCGTAAATCTTCCGCAAAATCTTTCTCTCAAACACTCCAAGAGCCGCCTCATCGGATGTTGTCATTGTCCATGCTTCTGCGCCATATACCTGAATTGCCTACTCAGTCCAAAGTAGCACTTGTTGGCAAGAGTGATTCTGCGTTGGATTTCAATGCTGACATTATTATCGGTGTTAATGCTGGTTCCCAAGTAAACGAAATTCTCTACTTTCTCGAAATTGTAACTGTCAACAGTGACGTGGGTGCCAAGGTGTGAATGTGCTGACTGTTTGTTTGATGACAGGAGATACTTCGTCTTGTCCTCGTTTACCACCAGACCCATTCGCTTTGCTTCCCTATCCAACTTGGAAAAGGCAGAACAGACTTCGCAGTTTTTGTTACTGATGATGTCGATGTCATCGGCATAAGCCAGCAATAGCACGCTCTTGTAGTAAATTGTTCCTGAGCGGTTCAGTTCTGCAGCTCTTATTATCTTCTCCAACATCAGATTAAAGAAGTCACACGAAAGGGAGTCGCCCTGTCTGAAACCCCGTTTTGTGGCGAACGGCTCGGAGAGGTTTTTTTCCCAATTCTGACGGAGCTGCTGGTATTGCTCAACGTCATTTTACACAGCCGTATAAGTTTTGAGGGGATGCCAAATTCAGACATAGCGTCGTATAGGCAACTCCTTTTAGTGCTGTCAAAGGCGGCTTTAAAGTCGACAAATAGGTGGTGAGTGTCGATCCTTTTCTCGCGGGTCTTTTCCAAGATTTGGCGTATTGTGAATACCTGGTCTATGGTGGATTTTCCAGGTCTAAAGCCACACTGATAAGGCCCAATCAGTTCATTGACGGTGGGCTTAAGTCTTTCACACAGTACGCTCGATAAGACCTTGTAACCTATGCCTAGAAGGCTGATCGCGCGGTAGTTGGCGCGAATGGTCACCTTTCTTGTGGATTGGGCACAGCACACTTAAATTCCAGTCGTCGGGCATGCGTTCATCTGACCATATTCTGCACAAGAGTTGAAGCATGCACCTTATCAACTCCTCGCCGCCGTACTTGAATAGCTCAGCTGGCAGGCTGTCAGCTCCAGCTGCTTTGTTGTTTTTCAGCCGCGTTATTGCTATACGTACCTCGTCATAGTCAGGCGGTAGAACGTCGACTCCGTCATTATCGACTGCGGGCTCGGGTTCTTCTTCTCCACAACTTTCCGTGCTGCTTCCATAATTTAAGTACGCTCTGGACATCAGTTACTAGGTCGCCTTTATTGTTCTTACAGGAGTACGCCCCGGTCTTTAAACCTTCCGTAAGTCGCCTAACTCTCTGGTAAAATTTTCGGGCATTCTTCCTGTTGGCCAGCATTTCAAGCTCTTCGCACTCACGTATTTCGGCCTCTCTCTTCTTATTGCGGCAAATACGTCTCGCTTCCCTCTTCAGATCCCTATAGCGGTCCCACATAGCGCGCGTTGCGCCCGATCGCAGCGTGGCCCCGTAGGCGGCATCTTTTTTTTCTGCAGCTTCCTGACACTCCTCATCGTACCAGTTGTTCTTTCGGGCTCGCTGAAATCCGACTACTTCTTCGGCGGCGGTACTTAATGAGCGGGAAATGTGGTTCCACTGCTCGCATATGTCGGTTTGTTGAAGAGTGCTCTCTGAGAGCAGTTGTGAGAGTCGAGTAGCGAAAGCGCTGGCTGTCGGTTGTGATTGCAGCTTTTCGACGTTAAACTTTCCTTGCATATTTGGGCGCACATTTTTTGCTGCACAGAGGCGGGTGCGTATCTTGGCTGCAAGAAGATAGTAGTCCGAGTCGATGTTTGGGCCTCGGAGTGTGCGTACGTCTAAAACATTGGAAGCGTGCCTTCCGTCTATCACAACATGATCGATTTGGGTGCTCGTTTTTCGAAGGCTGATCGACTTCGCACAGCTCATCTACCAGCATGTTAATTGGAATGACTTCATTACAAAAATGGCGCCCAACGTGGGGCCCTGAAAAGAAAGCTTCAAGGGGTGTCCCATCAATCATTCAGAATTTTACTAGACGTATTTATGTGTATGGAATTGGTTTTAATAAGTAAATATTTTTACTGGCCTACCGACTCATATTGCTTCTACTTATTTTTTTTATTGTGGATATTTGAGTATTGGAATTAGCCCAAAAAGAGGGTTTATTTAAGCAACCAGCTTTGAATGTCAACAATATTTTAATTTTTTTCATATCTAAAGGATTTTATTTGGAATTATTACTTGCGGATGACTATCTACGTTAATAACCCGTAAGATTCCTTTAAATACGCAACATTTTGGGGGAATTTGGTTCAGTCTTAGAGGAAAATCAAATGCTTTCATATTCTGGAAGGTGATTCCCAAGGACCCGAATCAGTTAAATGCAAAGCTACTCTTAGTTTTGTACTTCTTTACATTCGAAAATCTAGATCAACCCTATTACTCCTTGTCACAGATCTAAGGCAATAAATCATGATCCCACAGTACTTACAAAAATAAATTTAATTTTATAAATTATAACCTCAATTATTCACACTGGTTAATAGTATGATTATTTTTATACTTCACTAACTTGGATAGAATCATAAATAGGCAGAACCTGCATTGTGTTCGTTATACATAGTATCACGGTTTTTTTTCGATTTTTTTTTGCTATTGGAACTATGTCGGTTCTACACAGTAACGAGAACTTGCATCAGCTTCAGAATATGACTTCAGCGTGTGGGCTATGCAATGAAGAAGTTTCAGAAAACAATCTTTTAGTTACTCCTTGCCAGCATAACTTCCACCGATTATGTATTTCGGGCTGGCTAAATGAAAACGAGTCGTGTCCAATATGTCATCGCGGCTTTGATACTCAGTCATTAAAGAGTTTTGCTGAACAAGAACAAGTAGAGGGATTTGCAAATCAAGGTGCTAGGCCAAAGGAAAGGCCAAATCCACCGGGGGTTTTAACTCGGTCTAGAAACCAAAATAACTCATTTAACGCAAATTTGAATCGTAGCAGAGGTCGTGGTCGACAGAATAACAATACAAATGGGGCTAATCGTAGTCAAACTCAAAGTATTATACAGGAGAATTTACATAACTTTGAAGATCAGTTCTCGAGACAAATACACGGAGAAATTGGTAGACTAGTCTCAGAATCCCTTGACGCTTATTTTCAGAATTTAAGAGTGACTGAAACGCGTAACCTCGTACAGGTGGCGGACAAAATGAATCGATCAAATGTAAATAATGTGAATAACGCGGACGCCTCAAACCAAGAGCCTAATGTGTTGCATAGTTCAGGGCGATTTCGCGAGGATTATGGTATGATATCTGAATCTGTTTCTAGTAAGATTATTTCTGGTTGGAAGCTTAGTTTCGATGGGTCTCTGACTAGTGTACCTGTGGATGAATTTATTTACCGGGTGAATGCTCTTACCAATACCACATTAAGAGGAGATTGCCATTCGTTGTGCCAAAATGTCCACATTCTTTTTGAAGGGAAAGCTAAGAGATGGTTTTGGCGATACCATCACTCAGTACGTGAGTTAGATTGGGTGGATATCTGCGAGGATTTGCGCAACAATTTCAAAGATTTCCGTACAGACTTTGAGATTAAAGAATCTATTCGGAACTTAAAACAAAAATCTGGTGAATCTTTCGAAAACTACCTCGATCACATTTTATCTACTGCTGATAGTTTAAAACATCCTTTATCAGATCGTGAAATGGTGGAGATTGTTCTAAGGAATTTGCAGCCTGAAATTCGGTTGGAGCTTTTGCATCTCGAGCTAAATTCCATATCCGGTCTTCGAAAGGCATGTCGCCGAAGAGAGAATTTGGTCGCAGAAATGCAAAGTAAACCACAGTTCCAAAAATTAAATAATCAATTTCGTAGGAATGAATCCGAAGTAGACTTTGAGGAAGAAGGAGCTTTTAAGGAAGAAACTATCGCAGGCGTTACAACGAATGGAGCTTCGGCTGAGAGAAAGTGCTGGAGTTGTGATGGTATTGGTCATAATTACAAGAATTGTGCCAAACCGCGCAGAGTACTTTTCTACGGATCTGGGCTAGTGGCCTTTTTCCTACCGAATTGCCCGAAGTGCAATAATCCGGAAAACGCGATCCGGGATGTCAGCAACAAGCTTCGACATCCCAGCAAGAAATCGCATTCAAAGGAATAGTTGAGAATGTTACCGTATTAAAGAACCCAAATTCAGTTCCAAAACAACCAAATCTTTTCCCTATAGTACCTTTTCATGAACGTCTAATAGCTTATCAAAAATCTCGAGCGAAAATTTGTATGCCAGCTCGTTCAGTTAAACGTGCTAAGCAATATTGGGGTAACATTAAAGAAAAACAAAATAAATTGAAATCTGTGTCATCCATTTTTCACAAACCTAACGACATACGACCATATGCTTCCGTCCAACTCATGGGAAAAACTAAACTAGGACTTCTTGACTCAGGTGCGTCTGTAAGTTGTATAGGAGGCGCATTGGCAAGAGAAGTTTTATACACCAAACCTGGGGTTAAGAAACTTACTACTAGTGTACATACAGCCGACGGTGCAAGACAAGAAATATCAGGAGTTGTGTCCTTACAGGTGACTTACAAAAACGAAAACAAAATGATTGAATTTTACATAGTCCCTAACTTAGTACAAGAAATTTATCTCGGAGTAGACTTTTGAAGGACTTTTAATATCGCTAATACCATAATAAGCGAAGCTTAGGTACAAGAGATAGATACCACACTACACAATTTGGACGAATAAAAAAAATATAAGCTTCAACAGGCGATCTCATGCTTCCCGAGTTTCGAACGAAAAGGGCTGGGGAAAACTTCGTTAGCTGAACATATTATTGACGTGGGTAACGCAAATCCTATCAAACAAAGGCACTTCCCCGTATCTCCGGCAGTGGAGAAACTCATGGGGGAAGAGATCGATAGAATGTTGGGTTTAGGGGTTATTGAAGAGTCCAGTAGTCCTTGGTCATCTCAGGTTGTACTTGTGCGTAAGCCAGGTAAAGTGCGTTTATGTTTGGATAGCCGGAAGGTCAATGCGGTAACCGTCAAAGACGCGTATCCACTCCCGCACATTGAGGGAATACTATCTAGACTGCCTCGAGCGGAATCCATTTCGAGCTTGGACTTGAAGGATGCTTTCTGGCAAGTACCTCTCGAAAAGGATTCTCGTGAAAAAACAGCATTTACAGTACCAAATAGACCACTTTATCAATATACCGTAATGCCTTTTGGGCTTTGTAACGCTCCCCAAACCATGTGCAGATTGATGGACCGCGTAATACCTTATAATCTAAAAGAGAAAGTATTCGTCTATCTGGATGACTTATTGTTAGTTTCGGAAAGTTTCGAATCACATTTAGCTCTTTTGAGGGAAGTTGCTGACCACATTACTAAAGCAGGATTAACAATAAACATTGCGAAAATAAATTTTGTATGACTGAAGTTCGATATCTCGGATATATAGTGGGATTAGGAACTTTAAAAACAGATCCAGAAAAGGTGTCAGCGATTGCTGACTATCCGGTCCCTAAGTCAGTAAAACAGCTTCACAGGTTTCTTGGTATGGCCGGGTGGTACCGTCGCTTCGTCTGCTGAGATTACGCATCCGCTTACCGAACTCCTAAACAAGTCAAAATCCTTTGCATTGTCTGAAAGCGCTCAAACATCGTTTGACTCGATAAAAGCTCTGTTGACATCGGCACCCTTTTTAGCGAATCCAGACTTTAAGAAACTATTTTTAATACAATGCGATGCAAGCTCACACGGAATAGGCGCTGTGCTAGCACAAAAAGATGACCATGGCGAAGAGATCCCGATAGCGTACATGTCGCAAAAGCTAAATAGAGCACAACAAAATTACTCGGTCACAGAAAGAGAATGTCTGGCGGCAGTTTTGGCCATAAAGAAATTTAGAGCTTATGTTGGGGGTCAACTATTCACGGTGATAACCGATCACGCAAGTCTGCGCTGGCTAATGAATCAAAGCGACCTGAGCGGACGTTTAGCTCGGTGGGCCCTAAAATTCCAGTCATTCGATTTCAATATTAAGCACCGAAAAGGCAGTGCTAATGTGGTTCCCGACGTGCTTTCTCGCATACATTCGGAAGACTCACAAGTATCAGCAATTTCTGTTGAGTATTTTCCAGTCATAGATATAAACTTCAATGCATTCCATGATACGGAATATGTGGAACTTAGAGGAAAATTGGACGCGCAAGCGGACAAGTTTCCCGATTTTAAGGTATCCGGAAAATTCGTTTACCATAGAACCGAATTTTACACAGGCGATCCTGAAAAAAAAAATGCTTCGTGGAAACTTCTAGTACCCAAATCACTTATGCTTGAAGTTATCAGAAATGCGCATGATATTCCAACTAGTGCTCATGGAGGGATATCGAAAACTGTTGAACGACTACGTAGACACTTGTACTGGCCTGGATTGTTTAAAGATGTTACCGAATACGTTGGTAATTGCGAAGTATGCAAAACAACAAAACATCCTACCAAAGTCTTGCGTCCACCCATGGGGAAATGTGTATCAGTTGAAAGAATTTTTCAGACGTTATATGTTGACATAACAGGGCCTTTCCCAAGGTCAAAAAAATGTCACATAGGTATATTAAT
Organism: Rhagoletis pomonella; assembly: GCF_013731165.1. Lineage (NCBI taxonomy): Eukaryota > Metazoa > Arthropoda > Insecta > Diptera > Tephritidae > Rhagoletis > Rhagoletis pomonella. The sequence continues at coordinate 6,348,000 of NW_023458563.1, read as the reverse complement.
AGTTCTTGATCACATGTCAAAGTTCACTTTTCTTTGTCCGCTGAAAAAACTTCAATCATCTCCAATAATAAACTTTTTGAAAGTAGAAATTTTTGACGTTTTTGGGGTACCGGAGTACATTGTGAGTGACAACGGAAGTCAGTTCAAGGCCAAAGATTTTGAAGCCTTTCTTACCAAATGCGGAGTAAAGCACATTTTTACAGCCATACATTCACCCCAAAGCAACTCTTCTGAAAGAGTCAATAGGTCAATTAATGCTGCCTTGAGGTCATATATAAAAAAGGACCAACGCGAATGGGACTGTCATCACAGCAGTATCAACGCAGCTCTTCGTAACTCAATTCATCAATCCACCGGCTATAGTCCATACTTCGTTGTTTTTGGGCAGCATATGGTTAATCATGGGGATAACTACTCCCTTTTACGTAACTTAGGCATGACGTCTGAGGGCATGGTGGAGTCCAGCACTCGTTTTGACAACCTATTAGCGGTAAGAGATAACGTAAGATCTAACCAAACTAAAGCCCGTGAAGGCAATGAACGCCATTATAATTTAAGGTCACGGGAAATTAAATACAAAGAGGGTCCGGAAGTATTACGTAGAAATTTCGCACAAAGTAATATGAGCAAATCCTACAACGCGAAGTTAGATAAAACCTTTCTCAGGGCAAGGGTTCGAGAAAAGCTGGGATCGTCATACTATGTTCTGGAAGACCAAAACGGTAAATCGATAGGCACCTTCCACGCAAAGGACATGCAACCTTATTGAACCATCGCCTTTTTCAGATGTTTTCAACAAGTCGCTTTCTGAAGGATCCTACCGAAAACACCTGCTTTGTGAGCGCGATGTCGGTAGATACATAAATAAAACGCGGCTAACTACACTCAAATGCAACCCTAGGTAATGGCAATGAGTAGCGTTGACAGTATAAGACCACGGATAATCTGTCTACATTCTCGCAAGTGTCAACCTCTACTTCCGCTGATGGGATTCTTTTCTTTCTTTTTGGATGCAGCTTGTCTACGTGTCGGACGTGATAAATTGAAGTAACAAAAAAAAAAAATTAAATCTAATAATCAACAGCATTCGCGGTCTTTAAATATATACATAGACCGATTTTTTGGTGTACATGCGGGCTAGTTCGTGGATTAATCGAGTCGCAGTCACGTTTTGGACGAATCCATACGTAACCTGGAGGCAGCAATTGGCTACGTTGGGTATCCAGAGGACCTAACTAAAACCTATCAAGAGAGCAAGGGAGGCAAGATAATATGTCTTTTTAAATATATACATATATATATAGATAAGAAAGGTTACACATGTACAATAGTGTATACTTTACTTTTGGAATTGCTGAAAGAAAGTAGTAAAGATTCACCAGCTAATTGCGGGCTTCTGTCTCTCTATTTTTACGGCCTTTTTGGACGCTGGGCCTTTTGTTCCATATTTCAGCATTTCAAAATTATATTCAACATATTTATTAGACCAGGAGACATTTCTATAATTTGATAATACTTCATTTTGTATAACTACTATACTTGAATGTACAAAAGAAAAGGCTATTCCATTTAGTTATCTAAGCATTGATTGCATAACGGGGCATTCCCGATTTAATAAAATATTTATTCAATATGTGCCTGTGTAAATATCGACACTAACAAATTAAGAACAACCAAGCGAATGGGTTGAATTGCACTATTAACTTTTTGTATATTTTAAGCACTTAAAAATCTCTGCCCAATAATAAAAAAAAAAAAACCAATGGTTCATTAAAATATCCTCCCATTAGTTTAACGGAAAATTAATTGAAGACTTTATATATATCCACACTTATGTATACATATATTGACTTAATTTTGCTAATTGTCCATAATTATTTTCTTAACATGCAAGTGCATCACCAATAAGGTATTCCTAAGCCCATTCATTCGATAGCTTTGCAAACCCCCTATATTTTGAATTTTGACGCCCTCACTGGCATGCGTAAATTTCTAGCTGTAACTGGAGTAGAAAAGTCTGTCCAATCTCATGCATGCTTGACCTTGAAGCAGTGATGGGCACACCTAAATACTTTTGTACTTAAAGTACCACTGTGGGTACTAAATACACAAATACTTAGTATTTGGAGATGACTAAATATTCATGTAAAAAGAACTTAGGTATTTGGGAGCTGTTATGTACCCAAGTAAACAATACTTAGGTATTTAGGAGCGTATTTAGTAGTAAAAAATATTTAGCTATTTAGGAGCTATTAGATATTAAAGTAAGAAAAACTTGAGTATTTAGGAGCTGCTAGATACCAAAGTACAAAAATGAAAGTATTTAGCAGGCGCTAAATACTATGGTCCAAAGTACTCAGGTACCTTGGGGATGCAAAATACTTTCACTAGAGTACCAAGGTATTTAGTCCATGGGTAATTACTTTCAAACTAAATACTGTATAATTTAGGAGAAATTTAGAGAACTAACACCTCACCTTACACTCACCTCAACTTACTTTACCACAACTCAATTCACCTCTCCTCAAATCAACTTACCACATACAAACTCACCACTCCTCACCTAAACTCACCACACCAAAATCCACCAAATATTAACTCACCACAGTTGAACTCATCACACCCATTCTCACTACACCTCACCTAAATTCACCACACCTCAATTTGGGAACTGTTTCGGGATTTGAGAGATTCTTCAGATTAAATCAGGATTTTCAAGACTATTCCGGGGTTTTCGGGAATATTTCGGGATTTTCGAAGCTATTTCGTAATTATTTAGGGATTCCCGGAAACTTTGTTTGAGATTTTCGGGATTCTCGGAACTAATATCGGGATTTTCGAAACGACTTTCACAATATTTAGGGACTTTTGGAACTAGTTTCGGAATTTTTTGAACTAGTTTCGGGATTTTTGGGACTTTCAGGATTCTCGAAATTAATAAAAGGTATTTTCGGGAGAATTTGAGATTCTCGGGATTTTTGGGACTCCTGGACTATTATTGGATTTTTAAGACTGATTTCAATTTTTTGGGACTGTCGGGACTGTTTCGGGTTTTTTGGGACTTTCGGGATTCTCGGAACTAATATCGGGATTTTCGGTACTTCCGGCAGTATTTTGCAATTCTCGAGGGTAATTTCGAAATTTTTGGGACTCCGGGACTATTTTTCGATTTTTGGGACTTATATCGGCCTTTGGAAAGTATTTCCAGATTTTTGGGGCTTATTTCGGATTAACGGGGATTTCGGGATTCTCGAGAATAATTTCGGGACTGATGGGACTTTCGGGGCTATTTAGGGATTTTTGGGACTAATTTGGGATTTTTGGGACTCTCGGGACTATTTCGTGATTATCGGGAGTAATTTAGGTATTTTTGGGACTTTCGGGACTATTTCCAGATTTTTGGGACTAATTTAGGATTTTTGGGACTTTCGGGTCTATTTCGAAGTTGTCGGGAGTAAGGATTTTAGGGACTTTCCAGACTCCAGATTTTAGGGACTTATTTTGAATTTTTGGAACATTCGGGTCTATTTCCGGATTGTCGTGAAGAATTTCGGAATTTTTGGAACTTTCGGGAGTATTTCGGAAAATTTGGCACTTTCGGGACTATTTCGGGATTTTTGGGACTAATTTGGGAACTTTGGGACTTTCGGAACTATTTCAGGATTTTCGGACTATTTCGTAATTCGCGGAACTGATTTTGCGTTTTTTGGGACTAATTTCGGGCTTTTGGGGCTTTCGGGAGTATATCGATTATTTGGGACTTCTTTTGGAATTTTGAGACTTTCGGGACCATTTCGGGGTTTTCAGGAGTATTTCGGGATTTTTGGACCAACTTCGGATTTTTGGGACTTTTGGGACTATTCCTCCATTTTTTGGATTAATTTAGGAATTTTGGGACTTATTTCGGATTTTTGGAACTTTCGGGACTATTTCGGGATTCTCGGAACTGTTGGGACTTTCGTAGCCATTTAAGGTTTTTGGGCCTCTCGGGACTATCTCGGGATTATCGGGAGTAATTTAGGTATTTTTTGGGCTTTT
>NW_023458563.1:6340101-6343862 GCF_013731165.1 Rhagoletis pomonella | reverse complement strand
ATTCCGGTAAGTAACACAAAATAATGTCAGGAGCAGGTAATAATGTACCTTTGTACTATTTAGCATGTCATTTGACGGTAACAAGAGCAAATTCAATTTAAATCTATTAAATACATTCTAGCGTGTCTCAGTCCTTTACCCACATAAGCGGCTATAGCTTTTTTTTTTCTATTCAAAACAGTAAGTGTGGCACCTTTCTGAAATCTTTATTAAATGAGGAATTTTTTTATGTAATGTAAAGTTATAGCTCAGTACATTTTTTTTTCACCCGAGATAGTCAAAGTTGGGGAAGAAAATATCAAAAAGTTAAAAATCCAGAAATAGTCCTAATTTTATGATGGTTCCTTAATTTATTTTAACTACATTGCATTTGAGTATGGAGAGGCAACTATCTGGAAGTATTTTACATAAAAAATTTACTAAGTATTGCCCGGTTTGTAGTTGCAGTTAAAGAAAACACATGAAAAGGCACGATTTTTTTTAAATTCGAAAAAATGTAAATATTCCAAAAACGGTGACACTTTTACCTGAAAATTTTTTGTTTATCAGTGAGCTCACCCCCCCACCTACCTTGCCCTAAAGTTTGGCACGTTACTTCTGGGACACCCTGTATATATATATATATACTAGCAGACCCGGCGAACTTCGTCCCGCCCAAAATTAATTTTTTGTTTTGAAACATTTTGGTACAACATTTTTACCAACAGTTCACGTCCATGATTTTCAGTGACGCGTTTATCTTCTAATATTGGTTCTAATTTGGTGGTTGTCGGAAGGCATATTTCCATTACCATCTTAAATAACCTAGCAAAATTGTATATGCATACAAAGATACGTAATAGCTTCAGTACCGTTTGAAAGGCGCCACAACCCCCTTATAAAATAGCCGCAATTTTTTCTAAGAGTATGGGAGTGATTTCTTATATTTCCATACCATGTTCAAGTACTCTACCATGAACACTTCCAGAGATATGCAGTGTGAAATATTCGGTTTGCATGGGAGGTGCCACGCCCCTTTTTCCAATAAGCGAAATTTTTCTTCATGGCCATGCGATTGATTTTATATGTCTTGTACATACCAAGTTCCAGTACTCTATAATGAACACTTGCAGAGATATAAAGTGTGAAAAATTTGGTTTGTTTGGGAGGTGCCACGCCCCCTTCACTTAGCGGTATGAAACATACTTTACACCCTATTGTCATACCTTCGAAATATACACAAAAAATTTCATTCAAATCGGTTAAGCCGTTTCGGAGGAGTTCGACCACAAACACCGTGACACGTTATTTTTATATATTAGATTTTTCATACAAAAATACCAAAAGATCTAAAAAAAAAAATAGGGAAAATTTTTTTTAGGATAGGGACACCCTAATCGCCAAATTCCAGTACTCTATCGTGAACACTGCCAGAGGTATGCAGTATGAAAAAATCGGTTTATATGGGAGGTGCCACGCCTCCTTTTCCAATAACCACAATTTTTCTCCATGAGTATGCGATTGTTTTCATATATCTCCAAACCAGGTTCGAGTACTCTACCACGAACACTTCCAAAGTTAAGCAAAATTAAAAATTCGATTAGTATGGGAGGTGCCCCACCCCCTTTTACGATAACCATAATTTTTCTCCGTGAGTATGCGATTACTTTCATATATCTCCATACCATGTTCGAGTCCTCTTCCATGAACATTTTCCGGGATATGCAGTATGGAAAATTCGGGTTGTATGGGAGGTGCCACACCCCCTTTTCCAATAACCCCAATTTTTCTCCATGAGTATGCGATTGTTTTCGTATATCTCCATACCATTTTCGAGTACTGTACCATGAACACTTCCAGAGATTTGCAGTATGAAAAATTTGGTTTGTATGGGAGGTGCCACGCTCCCTGTACCTTACGGAATGAAATATACTTTACATCCGATTCTCATACCTACCATATATGCACAAAAAATTTCATAATGATCGGTCAAGCCGTTTAGGAGGAGTTCGACCACTAACACCGTGACACGAGATTTTTATATATTAGATATACTAGCAGACCCGGCGAACTTCGTCCCGCCCAAAATTTGTATATATTTTATTGAAACTTTTTGGTCCAACATTTTCACCAACAATTCACGTTTACGATTTTCATTGGCACATTCGTCTGCTAAGATTATGGTTTGGTGGTCATTTGCCGCTTTAAATAACCTAAGGAAAGTGTTATATCCATGAAGAAGTTCTTGAAATTCTCCAGTTGTGCAGCATTTCATAGCACGGTTATTCGTAAAGCGAAATAAATTTTTTCCTCTTCACTCCCTGGCGGCAACAATGACCCGGTTCTATAGTGAATGTTCAAAATGGGTGCGAATTGTTCTACAGAAATGCAATATACATATACTTATTTCAGACGAAATACCTTAAAAGTTTGAACGCATAATAATATTGGAAAATCACATCGATTTACTCAATGGTGCAACAGGTCAATCAAATCTGACCTTCACGGCCCCTTTTCTCACTTGGCTATTTTTAGTAATAGCTCGACTTCATCACCACTTGGCAGCACGATTTTGCAATAGTATGCATACATATTTAAAACATTAGCCAAATCGGATCATAAATAAGATTTTTAGTAATAACTCAACTACAGCACCAACTGTCGGATTAAATTGTGAAACTAAACCATCCAGAGACCCACTCAAATACACAAAAAGTTTCGTTAAAATCCGTACAACCATTTAGGAGGATTTCACTCACAAACACACCTACAGAAGAATTAAATTAATTCAATGCTAATAATAGCTAAAGGCCTCACACCCCTATTCAAATAGCCCAAATTTTCTCCATGAGTATGGGCTTGATTTCAACTATATACATATCTCCATAGGAAGTTCCAGTACTGTACCATGAATACTTTCAGAGATATGCAGTATAAAAATTCGATTTATATGGGAGGTGCCACGCCCCCCTTTCCAACAGCTGCCCTCTTTCTTCATGAGTATGCGATTGATTTCGTATATCACCCTACCAAGTTCCAGAACTCTACCATGAACACTTCCAAAGATAGGCAGTATGAAAAATTCGGTTTGTATTGAAGATGCCACGCCCCCTTTTCCAATAGTTCCAATTTTTCTCCAAGAGTATGCGATTTATTTCGTACATCTCCATACAAAACTCTAGAACCCTACCAAAAAATTTCCAGAGATAAGCAGTATGAAAAATTCGGTTTGTATGGGAGATGTCACACCCCTTTTTACAATAGCTAAAATTTTTCTCCAAGGGTATGCGATTGATTTCGTATATTTCCATACCAATTTCCAAAACTCTACCATGCACACTTTCAGAGATATGTGGCATGAGAAATTCGGTTTGTATGGGAAGTGCCACGCCCCCTTTACATATAGATTTTTTTCAGCCTAAAACCATCCTTGGGACACCCGCGGCAGGTGGCAGTTTCAAAAAAATCGGTTAAGACGCTCTCGAACCTTGCGAAAACTAACAAACGGCTTTCTAAATATATATTAGTTGAGATATATTAAATATTATTGTTACGATTATCCTCGAAACCTTGAGGGATTTCCCAAATGTACTCGGGCTCGTATCGCCGGATTGTTAAATTAATGCTAACGATGACCAAATTGTAGTACAATTAACTTTATTGTACAACAAACAATTTACAATACTTGCTAATACAGTAAAAACACTTTACAATACTTGTTAAAGCAATAACAATGCTTTACTACTTGTTAACACAATTAAACTTATAGCTTGCTTATTCGC
>NW_023458563.1:6338749-6339850 GCF_013731165.1 Rhagoletis pomonella | reverse complement strand
TCGAATAGATCAGTCCCTGGTCCACTTCTCGGAAAAGATGGACCATATATCCTAATATATGCTAAAAAACTACTTACGTACCGAATTTTAAGCAAATCGGACCATAAATGCGATTTTTTGGAATAGATCCGTCCCTGGTCCACTTCTCGGAAAAAATTGATCACATATGCTAATACATGCTAAAAAGCTACCTACGTACCGAATTTTGAGCAAATCGGACCGTAAATACGATTTTTTTCGAATAGATCAGTCCCTGGTCCACTTCTCGGAAAAGATGGACCATACATCCTAATATATGCTAAAAAACTACTTACGTACCGAATTTTAAGTAAATCGGACCATAAATGCGATTTTTTCGAATAGATCGGTCCCTGGACCACTTCCCGGAAAAAATGGGTCATATATGCTAATATATGCTAAAAAGCTACTTACGTACTAAATTTTAAGTACATCGGACTATAATAAGATTTTTTCGGATAGACCGGTCCCTGGTCCACCTACCCGAAATAAAGTAAAATTTTTTTTGCCTAAAACATGGTGGTTACCGAAAGCTATTTGTATACAAAATTTCATGAAAATCGGACCAGCCGTTCGCGAGATTACCTGTTACAAAAAAAGGGACTTCTCTTTATATAATTAGTATAGATTAGTATAGATTAGCACCAATAGCAGACTCCTTTAAAAAGCAGATAAGGCAAAATACTCGCCAGGGTAATTTTTTAATTTTGCGTGTATCAAAAAATAAATAATAAGTATTCAAAGTCTAAAAAAATACATTTTTAGCATAAAATCGTTTAATGTGCAACTATAAAACTTGACATAAAGGTTTCCTAATAGTTGAAAACTTAAATTTTAAAGTGCACGCAATCCTTTCATAGTAAGGGGTCAAAATCCGATGCTCACTGCATAACATAATACCTTTTCAAACACAATATTTGACTGGCATTTTTTTACAACGCTTTTATCAACTTGCAATGTTGTGTGTCCAGAAACTTTCAATGTTGTGGATCCAGAAACTTTCAATGTTGTGTGTCCGACATCATAAAACCTTTGATTTGAAAAGTTCCTATAAAAAAGCATAGTGCATAGGGCGACATCTGT
>NW_023458563.1:6335459-6338649 GCF_013731165.1 Rhagoletis pomonella | reverse complement strand
CCTTCGGATTTCTTCTACCAGATCTCTTTTGTATCCGTTATTAGCCGCTATGGCATATACTTGCGCCGTGTATTTAATGTTCGGCTCCGCCCGAACTTAGACTTTTTTACTTGTTTTTTTTTTACTTTTCCAGAAATTTATTGGGCTTCTAAAAGATTTTTATATATGTGTTGATGTTTCCACTTTTAGCAATTAAATTGTTTTTTAAAGTGTGGCAACTTTGCTTAAATTAATTACTTATGTATGTCAGAAACGAATAATAAGTTGACAGATTTTATTTTTAATTCCAGTTCTCTTCCTTTTTTCCTTTTCGCTCTCACTAAAAGGCTCGCTTAAGGTGAACACGTTTCTTTATCAGTTCTTTTGTATATTACCAAATTGTAATCGATTTTCATCCAACTATTAGTTTAATTAAACCACAAATTGCTTATCAAAAACGTTGTCGTTATTACTCACTTGAGATTGTTTTACTTTGCGTTTTGTTTGGGCGGTTCTGGGAATACCTCCAAAAAGTTCCACAGGTTACGGGCCCAGAGTCCTAACTGCAACATCATTACTTCAGACATCTAGAGTCCTATATAGAAAGTGAACAATCTCTGTTTCCCGTCGATTTAGCAATTCGAGCGGAGCTGATGGAAAATTCGACCGACAACATTGGTAGCCACAGCAATATTAAACCTGAGTTTCAAGATATCGCGGAGACAAGAATGAGTGAATCAAAGGTATATCACATACATCGGTTCAATGGACAGAACTATCAACTATGGCGAAGACAAGTGGAAATATACATGACCGAGAATAAGCTTAAGAAATACATCCTGGGAGCGGAGAGGAGAACCGAAGCCCGCTACACAATGGGACGAAAAAGACGCGGAAGCGCAAGCATTTATTATGAGGGCTATAGAGCTTAAACAATTAAACTATCTTACTGAATGCACGACGGCAGCACAAATGTGGTCCAAACTAAAAGCTGTCCATGCTGAGAAAAGCGAACAATCGGCGCAGGTTCTACTAGAAAAATTTATGAGCGCTAAAATGACCGATGATGAGGTAGTAGTCGATTACGTCGCAAATATAACTTCCATAGCACAACGACTCAAAGACATGCAATTGGAGCAGAAGGAACCAATGGTTATTGCGAAAATTCTAAGTAGTTTCAAAGCTAAACTTGATCATGTACGCACAGCTTGGTATGCAGTTTCACGCGAAACCAAAGTATTGAACGTTTAACCGAGCATTTAGTAAACGAAGAAAGTCTAATGAATTTACGATCAAATTTAGAGAACGGCATACGCCCAATTCAGTCTACTCAACAAGTAAAAGCAAAGGTAACAGCAGAAACTACTCAACAAATAAAGGTAAAAACAACAATTATGGTAAACGTAAAGGCAATTGTAACTATTGCCATAAGCCTGGTCATTGGGCTCGAGAATGCCGAAAACGTCAAAAGCATCACCAAAGCGTACTAGATAACAAGTAAAAAAGTCTAAGTTCGGGCGGAGCCGAACATTAAATACCCGGCGCAAGTATTAAATATATATTGAAATTTCAAGCATTTATGAAATTTACAGTTATATGAAAAGCGGCCGTAATTTTAGTCAGATTTCATTAATTTTCAACGGTTTGCTTTTATGTGGCAAGCACAATAACCATACCGAGTTTGGTACAAATTGCTAAAACGGTTAGCGAGATACATATATGTGATCATAAGTGGGCGGTGCCACGCCCGTTTTCCAAAATTTTATCATAAACGTATTTATTGGTAAAGAATTGTTGCAACAAACCAGTTCGAAAAATTAGCTTTATCATTAACTGATTTATCGAGGATTTCGTATTTCTCTAAATTACCGTTATATGGGATGTGGGCGTGGTTATTGTCAGATTTTAAAAATTTTCGGCCGTTTGGTATGCTGTGCCAGGGCCAACAACTGTGCCAAGTTTGGAAGAAATGTGTGCAGCGGTTACCAAGATATACACATGGTACCATAAGTGGGCGTGGCTACGCCCATTTTCCAAAAATTTTCAATATTCTTATTTTTCGTCTAACAATCATTGTAAATATCAATTTTGTGTGAATTACCTTCTGTAGTTACTAAAATATCGCAGTTTTCGTATTTCTGAAAATTACCGTTATATGGGAGGTAGGCGTGGTTATTGTCCGCTTTCGCCCATTTTCAATAGCGTCCGTCCTGTGCCCAAAGGAAGTGCACGTACCAAGTTTCGTAAAGATATCTCAATTTTTACTCTAGTTATCTTGTGCACAGACGGACGGACAGACAGTCACCGCTTAATCGACTTCTCTTTTCATTCTGATCATTTATGTATACATTTGTCTATATCTATCTCGATTCGTTTTGCCTGTTACAAACAACCGTTATGTGAACAAAGTTATAATACCCTCGTGCACAAGTGCGCTCGGGTATAAAAAGAGCGAACCCTAAAGTCTATTACTTGAAAGTAAAGCGAATGAGAAACAAGTAAGAAAGTCTAAGTTCGGGCGGAGCCGAACATTAAATACCCGGCGCAATTTTTAAATATATGTTTTCCACCTTTCCGAAAGCTACCGCTACACGATAAGCCGGGGTGTATAAATTTTAAGTAAATTAGCGTCCTTAAATTTCGAAATATTGCAGTTTCAAGCATTTCTGAAATATACCGTTATATGAAAAGCGGTCGTAATTTTAGTCCGAATTCAATAATTTTCAACGCTTTGCTTTTATGTGGCAAGCACAATAACCATACCGAGTTTGGTTCAAATTGCTAGAACGGTTAGAGAGATACATATATGTGATCATAAGTGGGCGGTGCCACGCCCATTTTCCAAAATTGTATCATAAGCGTATTTCTTGGTAAAAAATTGTTGCAACGATCAATTTTGAATAAATTAGCTTTAATATTTACTGATTTATCAAGGATTTCGTATTTTTCTAAATTACCGTTACATGGGATGTGGGCGTGGTTATTGTCCGATTTTAAAAATTTTCGGCCATTTGGTATGTTGTGGAAGGACCAACAACTGTGCCAAGTTTGGAAGAAATTGGTGCAGCGGTTACCAAGATATACACATGTAACCATAAGTAGGCGTGGCTACGCCCATTTGCCAAAATTTTTTAATATTCTTATTTTTCGTCTAAAACTCATTGAAATATCAATTTTGAGTGAATTATCTTCAGTAGTTACTAAAATATCG
>NW_023458563.1:6310877-6335449 GCF_013731165.1 Rhagoletis pomonella | reverse complement strand
ATTTTATTCCTATTTCACGTGAAAAAGCTGTTAAATTGCATATAAAATTTCTTTCTGTGAAATAAGTGTGAAATTCCACAACATTTCCTCAGCAAAGTAATATTCTGTTCATGCTGTGAAAAAGCTTGCAACATTTTTGCAAAATGAAGCTAGCAACACAATTTTCATGACATTTTTAAATACACATGTAGATTTTAAATTGTGTGAAAATTGACAGTTTATAGTAACGTAATCCCTCAAGGTTTAGCTTAACATGGTTCTAGGGATACACCCTGTGTGTGTTACTTTCCAGAAGGTGTCGCGCCCGTTTTTCTGTACATATTTCCATTGGAAATGCTTCCAGAGGTATCTATGCGTTACCAGAATTTTAGTTTATATGGCTTATACCACTAGCTCTCGTAGCTGGCTACGAGATCGTTTTCATATAACCCCATTTTTCATAGGTTTTGGATTGATTTCATTTACCTCTATTCCAAGTTCTACGGTGGCACGCTGCATTTTCCAATAAACCCATATTTTTCCATGAGCTTGAGATTGACTTCATACACATACGTATATCCATACCAAGTTCCAGAACTCTACCATAAATACTTCCAGAGATATGCACTACGAAAAATTCGATTTGTATGGGAGGTTCCACACCCCATTAGATATCGGTTTTGTTTTAGCCTATAACCATTCTTGGAAGATTTGTGTCCGAAATTTCAAAAAAAAATCGGTATAGCTGGTATGGGCATGTGACTCCTCAAGGGAAATGAACTAATGATTGCAAAAAATGAAATCAAACGCCGTAGTTGACCAAAAACGAACATCAGACTTCATTCTCTCAACTTCTAAGAATGTAGAAAAGCTAAGAAATATATAATAAGATAGGATATATTAAAACAGTCTCCAGAACATTTACCAAAAGACGCCCCTGAACTACACAAATTAGGTTGATTGAAAATTAGGTTTTATATATTTCATTTACACTTCACTTTTGGGTGTGTCAAAATTTCATCTGAAAACAATATGTGTTGTGAAAAAATTTGGCGGCCATGGCTCCCAAAATAAATTCCATTTGCTGTTAAATGGACAAAGACAATATGTATTAAATAACACGTCGAAATGTATAATTTCATTTGAATTATATCAGAATCATCGTATCAGATATGGAAAACTACATTGTGAAATAATCAGATGACATGAGGACACTGAAAAAATTTTAAAATATGTTCACTAATTGTATTAATATTAAAATAATGATTTGGCAAGTTGTTATCGAATTTAATGTAAAATTTAAACGTTTTTAAGATAAGATATTAATTATTTTTAAAAGGTAAATATTAACACAACTATTTTACTTATAATCCCAAATTTAGGATATAAATCACCCACACCAAAAAACTTACAGTTGGGTAACGCCGCTTCGAATTTTTCACAACTGATCAATTGTCAAAAATCTGCTTTTTAATCAAAAAGTTGTTTATTGAAACTACCTTCTTTTTTGTATCATGTTTAATATTATTTCATTATGCTTATAAACATTTAACATTTGTCGTTACCAGAGACTGAAACTAAAAGTTATTTTAAAATTTTTGATATCAAAAAGGCATAGTGAAAAAATTATGCTATAGCTTATGCATTAGACTCGTCTCTCATTATAGATTCTGATTCCTCCATGACTTTTAAAAATATGACTTTTATCATTTTGAGCAAATAATACCGACTATTTCTCCTCTTTATTTCTTTAAGGCAAAAATAAACGTCAAAATTTGCGTTTTATTTTTTTGAGCAGAAAATAATCGGTAGTTGTTGACTTTTATTTTTTCAGGCAAAAATAAAAGTCAAAGTTAAAAATCAAGTATTCCAGAGCTATATATATTAGAATGTGATAGTTTTGAAGCTTCCACATGGATTTTAATAACCCCTATACCCAAATACCAGGGTTAGTTCACATATATATACATATGTATACATAAAATACATGAAGGGAATTTTTGTTAACGGCATCAGATCTGCACCGATTATTCGATTTTCAAAACTGAGGTGCAAAATTAAAGGGCTTCGCCTCTAGATGTATGTACCATAAGGCATGCCTTTTTTGAATAGGGTTGCCACCTTTTTTTAAATTATAACCGCTCGTTGTATTAAAACAGAAGAGGTGCCAAATTAAAGGGCTAGGCCTGTATATGTGCAAGAAAGTCTCACTTTTTTGAATAGGGTTGCCACCTGCTTCTAAAATAGAAGAATTACACCGTTCGTTGTATTAAAATAGAATAGGTACAAATAAAAGGGCTGGGCCTGTAGATGTGCAAGAAGGTTTCAGTTTTTTGAATAGGGTTACCACCTGCTTCTAAAATCATAAGACTTACACCGTTCGCGCAATTTAAAAAATAAGGTGCCATGTAAACGGGCTTGATCTAAAGATTTACAAGAAAGAACGTCTTATTTTTTTGAAAAGTCTTGCCGCCTAATAAATTTTTATTTTTGGGAAGAGCATCAGATTTACACCGTTCTGTCGCGTTTCCAAATGAGACGTCAGATTAAAAATATTGACTTACAGACCGGTTTTGGTTTTTGAAAGGGTTGCCGCCTAATTAAAAATGCATTGTCTAAATATGATAGTCAGTAAAAGGTCACAATATAGGCAGCAAGAGAAAGGGGTGTGAGACTAAATTAATATGTTGGTGTTTTTACCACTTATTAAACAAATTTATAACTATGATTGGTAAGTGTCGAAGACATGGATGATGATGAATAATTAGTTAACCTCTTATACATATATATTTGAAATGTAATAGAATTACTTATAATGAATTAACATGAAGAATTAGTCACCCTTTACTTTATATACATATTTGATTTGTAATAGAATTACTTAATTCGAAACTGAACATACTCACTATCCGTAAATATATATATAAAAAATGGTACTAGAATTCCTTTTTGAAAATATGTATTTTTTTCCGAATGTGAGCTCTCGGCACCCGCAGGGGCAATCGCAATCGAATCGTCGACTAGACCAGTTATTAATTTCAATTTAATTATACAGTCCACTATATTTTCTCATTTTTGAATAAACTCGGAAGAATTTGTATTACCTTAAAATTTACTTTACTTATTCAATTAAATATACTCAAACACACCCCTTTACGTTGCCAAAGAGCAACATATGGTCCTTACGCGCCATCGAAAAGAATTCGCAGCACTTAACGCGCAAAGCACTCTAAACAAAGCTGGAGTATCGCCATATATTTTTTCTGCTCGAAAAAACGAAAAAGTTATTCGATTAAATAAAATAAAATAATAAATTAAATTAAATAAATCATTCCACAACAACAAACAGTGAAAGGTGAAATAAAGAACTGAAAACTGAAGACATTTAATAAACATTAATTGCAAAATCAAAAATTGAACATTGAAAAACACACAAAATTTTGAGGACCAGGTGGTCCACTGGGTCGTAGTTTTAAAGTATGAGCACAAGGATCAGGTTGCATACTAGTAACTTGTTATGCTGACCTGGACCACTTCAAAGGTAAAAAACTGATGTATGTGTTGAACACCACCTCTTCGTGGCCGATCGGCAATATGATTCGGTTGCCGAATGTGCCATGGTTCAAAAGGAGTAGTTGTCTCGGTGGCCCCATGTTACGCAGTGGTGGACCAAAAGTGGTCCCATGTTATGCAGCGTTGGACCAGAGGTGGTCAGGTCCAATGACATCGCAATGTTAATGTAACCATATTTTCTCCATATATTTGGACCATTTTGGTTACTAGTGTTGGTTACAAGGTAGTGTGGTCCTGTACTAGTACTTAACCTAGTCCCACTTTTTGCAGGGTTGTTTACACGCGCACACATCTTTACGCATATATTTTATTGCTTTTGCGCAAAACAAAAACAGCCCATAGTTGCTATTGCACTCCGACAATACAGTGATCCTATAAATTTCGCACCAACGCAAATACAGTGTGGTGCAGTAAATTCCGATTCCCAAAAACTTAGCAAATAAAACCAAGTTAAAGTGTTTTAAATCAAAATAAAATGTATTAAGCATATCCCAAGTACTAAATTTGAGTTAATCCTCTTAAATAACCTCCAGCTCCCAATAAATTTTACGAAAAGCCCCAATAAAGATAAACTTATAAAAAAAAATCTCGAAAACTCAATCTCTCTCAATTTAATTAAATAATTGATTTAATCAAATCGATCCATAGCAGCAAAGCTACCTCAATTTCTCCTATAAACTTCGTTCCCCAAAAAATTAAATAATGACGGAAGAAAAACAGGAAAAACTCACATCCCTCCAGGCACCTCCTCAGGGAGTAAAGACACGGTCAAAATCTCAAACGGACGATGAGGAATTGACCCAAACTCAAAAAAAAAAATTCCTCTTCGAAATCTCAAAGCTGGAAAAATATTGTGCGAAATGGTGGAAGATAAACGAAACGAATCACTCGGAAGCCGGACTCAAGCTTTATGTGGAGGAACTCACCAAACACCTAGCATGGGTTGAACAGGCATACGAGCTTGTACACATGTGTTGCAGTGACGAAAGGTATAGGAAGGTATACGAAACGAAATATGACGCAGCCATCGATATGTGCCACAATACTAGGACCCGAATAAACCAACTGCGCCACCACCATTTCAGCAGCCCCAACCCCACCCCTAACTCAAAACTACTTAAAAGTACCTGCCTGTGACACTGATTTCTTTTATGGCGGCTACGAAGATTGGCCGTCCTTCAGTGACATGTTCACAGCAAACAACACCCCCAACTCTCTCAAGCCCAAAAATTTTACTACTTAAAGCTAAAAACCCGAGGTAAAGCGGCACTTTTAATAAAAAATTATGAGATGAATGACCAAAACTTTGAGCTCGCGTGGGATGCATTATGAAAATCGCAGACTCTTTGTCGACAACCAACTCAAAACCCTCTTTAATATTCAGCCCATTCAAATCAAAAATGGGGAAAAAAATCAGGTAATTCAGACAACAATAAACAAATGCCTCTCGACTCTGAAATCAAATGGCGTACCCACAGAAAACCGGGACCCCATATTAATACATATCTGCTCCTCAAAACCCCCAGATGAAACCCTAGCGTTATGGGAACAGTCACTCGACTCTAGAAAAGAGTTACCCCTCTGGCCAGAAATGAATAAATTTCTGACAACCCGATACGAAATCGTAGGGAGACTTAGTACGTACAGCCGAAATAAACCCAATGCCTCAGCTCCAAATTATACACCACGCTCATCAACCCCTACTCATACTTATTCCTTCGGCTATAAAAACAGGACTCACTCATTTAACACTGAGTTAAAACAACAGGTATCTTGCAAATTATGCAACTCAAATCACTCTCTGATGACCTGTGTCAAATTCAAGGTGCTCTCAGTTCTAGAACGCAATAAGTTCATAAGAGACAACAGCTATTGTAAAAACTGTTTGGCCTGTTCTCACTCAGAAACTGAGTGCCACAGCAAGCTTACCTGCGTTTATTGCCAAAAACGGCATCACTCTCTTCTCCATTACCCCGCTAGATCACAAGCAGCAAATACAGGCACCAGGTCTAAAACAAATCAGGCACGAGTCCCATCTCCAGGGAATAGCGACCCAAATGAAGCACCAACCTCAAAGGCAGCTCAACAAACTCTCTCATATTTTGCGAGTAGTAGAGAAAAAGCCCTACTTCCTACCGCAAAAATCTCAATCCTGCATAATGGAGAAATTTTCAAAATTCGAGCTCTTGTAGATCAAAGATCTCAGAAAACATTCATAGCGTCTCGCATACAAAAACTGTTTGGCCTCCCGACAAAAGCGACTAGTTATGAAATTATGGGAATGGGTGGCCGCGTACTGCAAAATGTGAACATAATCTGCCCGATTACCATTTGTTCTGCTCACTCAACTAACGACAAACGCGATAATACTCCCGCAACTGACTCATTTCTTGCCATCGTTCAATACATATATTGAACTGCAAGAATACTCATCCCTTCCCCCTATCAGACCCCCACTGTTTTACTCCAGCTCGAATAGACATGGTATTAGGAAGCGATGTCATTCCGCAAGTGTTACTCCCAGGCCTAAACACCAATGTCGGCGGCCCAGTGACGGAGCAAGTATCATCATTCTCGACCCAGGTAGTTGAAAGCACAACAAACTCTCTCAATTATCTGCTCAAGAAGTTCTGGGAACAGGAGGAAGTACCAGCAACCTCATCCATCACCGACGATGATGCATTTAGTGAAGATCTCTATAAAAAGTCCACAACTCGAAGAGATGACGGTCGTTACGTTGTAAAACTTCCGTTTAAAACTACTTTCCCGGACACGATTGCACTGGGACACTCCAAGCCTGCAGCACAACAACAATATCTCAGTATCGAGAGATCGCATGAAAGGAAGCCGGAACTGCAACAAACATACTCGAAGGCCCTGGAAGAATACCTCACATTGGGTCACATGGAACCCACATCGCCCCGAGAAATAATACGTGAAGGCAAATATTTCTCATTCTATCTACCCCATCACGCAGTAATAAAGCCACATAGTAAAACTGCCAAGGTACGAGTGGTTTTAAACGCGTCGAAACTTTCGCATTCGGGTATCTCTCTTAATGACATCCTCCACACAGGCCCAATACTCCAAAATGATCTTATGCTCGTTCTACTCAAATGGCGTTTGTACAAATACGTTTTCAATGGCGACATTGAGAAAATGTACCGCCAGATATACATTCCCCCAGAGGATCAAGAATTCCAAAGGATACTTTTCCGCAGAACCTCTCAAAGTTCGGTTCAAATTCCATGATTCCAGTTCAACAAAAATTCTCGGCGTAACATGGAATGCACTCAGCGATGAATTCTCATACTCTATTGACCCCCTGCCAGACTCCACAACAGCCTCTAAAACACAGATTTTGTCCTCCGTGGCGAAACTTTTCGACCCGGCAGGGTGGCTATTGCCAATGATGGTCCAGGCGAAAATCTTACTCTGGATGGAAGGTACCGATTGGAGCGAGAACGTCAATAAAACCATTCTGCTCCATGGATTCTCAGACGCATCTGAAAAAGCTTTCTGCGCATGCGTTTACCTCCGAGTGGAACACTGTGAAAACTTGGCATCATCTCATTTGCTCGTAGCAAAAAGTAAAGTCGCACCCCACCAAACAGTGAGTCTGCCCCGCCTGGAACTATGTGGAGCGGTCCTTCTCTCCAAACTTGTGAAGCATATTCGATCCCAACTTAATCTGCCGACCCATGAGCACATACTCTGGTCAGACTCCTCTATCTTGCTGGCCTGGCTAGAAAAACCACCATGGGAGACACGTATCGAGCTTAGACAATCCCGCAGATTTAGGCACTCGAGGATGCAAGCCACAAGATCTAGCGTCATGTTCCCTATGGTGGAATGGCAGCGAGCTGGCCAAAGAATGCGCCTCAAACCCTCTCTCCCCCTGAAAAAAATCCATGGAATCTTATCTCACAATAGAGAATGAAGACCCTCTCACTCGATTCTCGTCATTTCCCCGCACCCTTAGGGAAATCGCTTACGTGTATCGGTTCATCCGCAGCGCACGAAAGGAACCAATACCCACGTCGCACGCAATCACCCACGACGAAATCAGTTACGTCAAAACCCGGCTCATCATATGCGCCCAACACAACCATTACGCAGAGGCGGTCGCACAACTGGAAGCCTCGAAACCGGTAAATAAAAAAAGCTCGCTGCTATCGTTGAACCCCATGCTAGATAAAAGTGGCATAATGCGTGTAAACGGCCGCCTTAAGCACGCCGTTCTCACCTATAATGAACGACACCCCATCATAATACCCGAAAACTCCAAGTTCTTTTCTCTCTTCATAGATTTTCTCCACACAACTCTACTCCACGCGGGAAAACAGCTAATGGTCCGGATGGTTCAACAAGAGTATTACGTCCCAAGACTTAAGCAGAAGGTTAAAAAATGCAATTTCCACTGCAAGGTGTGCACCATACACAGGCGAGAAATGCGATCGCAGATAATGGCGGCCTTGCCTCCCGCACGAGCAACCTACTCGTTACCATTTCACACCACGGGAATAGACTTCGCGGGCCCATTCCTGGTGAAAACTTCTTTACTGCGTCGCGCCTCACAGACAAAAGCATATGTATGCGTGTTTGTCTGCTTCTCCACCAGATCCATACATCTAGAACTCTTCTCAGACCTGACAATAGAAGCCTTCAAGGCCTGCTGTGCCAGATTCGTTGGTTAACGTGGTCTCCCCCATAAAATCATGTCGGACAAGGGGAAAGCTTTCGTAGGCGCTCAAAGGTCAATCCACCGAGAACTTTCCACTTTTCTTAAGGAAGCCGCCTCAGATATCACTGAAAAATACACCGTTCATGGCCTCTCCTGGCAATTTATACCACCATACGCTCCTCATATGGGAGGCCTGTGGGAAGCAGCGGTTAAAAGTTTTAAGACGCACTTCAACAAAGTCGCTGGGAATCACAAATTTACATTTGAAGAATTCACCACACTGCTCATACGAATCGGAGCGGTACTCAATTCCAGACCGCCGTCGCCTTTGTCCTAGCGATTTACAGCCTCTTACTCCCGGTCACTTCTTAAGAGGAGCACCACTTGTCTCTCTGCCAGAACCTAACGCAGAAAACCTGTCTCTTCGAAACAGGTGGCAGAAGCTCAAGGTACTTCACTATCAATTCAGCACCCGATGGAAAATTGAATATTTGCAAGAGCTATACAAACGGCATAAGTGGAAAGGCAAAGAACCCAATATTGCAGTGGAAGACCTCGTCGTCATCAAAGAAGACAACCTCCCACCAAATGAGTGGCGCCTCGGACGCATTGTTAAGCTCTATCCCGGTCCCGACCGAAACGTTCGCGTGGCTGACATCCGAACCCAAAAAGGAATTATAACACGCAACATTGTATAATTATGGTTGTTCCCACCTCCAGCCAGCACAATGGATGCTTACCGTATCAAACTTTATTCAAAATTCTCTTTTCTTTAGACCTCAATATATAGACTCAATGGTTAACCACAGAACACATTTTCACACCCATTCCCTCCGTATTTACGCAGAAAAACTAATGTTTGGTTTCAAATTTAATTTCTTCATAGGACAAGCGAAGCATCCATGGAGCTCAGCAAATGTCGCCTTTGTTGCCGCACCCATTCGTTGCGCTACTGTAAAGCTTTTCTCGCCATGACGACGGCAGAAAGGCATGAGTCAGCCCGAGTACATAAATATTGTGTAAATTGCCTGGCTACCTCCCATGTCACCGGGGCCTGTGACTCTCCAGCCAGCTGTCATCAGTGTGGTAGGGCACACCACACGCTGCTACATCGAACGCCGGCGAAGTCGTCAACGATCCGACGTAGGGAAAGCACTCGTTATGCTAGCCGTCGGGCAATCCGGCGTACTCGAGGTCTGCAAAGTCCCACCGCTGCCAGGAGTCGTAAAATGCGTGAGCTGCTCAATAAAGCGCAAGACATTATCAAGCAGCTGACGGCGCTAGTATCCGCTTCTACGCGGCCGGCCGGGCGTGATGTCGAACACATGGATGATGATGAATATTTAGTTAACCTTTACTTTATACATATATATTTGAAATGTAATAGAATTACTTATAATGAATTAACATGAAGAATTAGTCACCCTTTACTTTATATACATATTTGAAATGTAACAGAATTACTTAGTTCGAAACTGAACATACTCGCTATCCTTATATAGATATATATATTTAAAATTGTACTAGAACTCCTTTTTGAAAATATGTATTTTTTCCGAATGTAAGCTCTCGGCACCCGTAGGGGCACTCGCAATCGAATCGTCGACTAGACCAATTATTAATTTCAATTTAATCAACAGTCCACTATGTTTTCTCATTTTTGAATAAACTCGGAAGAATTTGTATTACCTTAAAATTTGCTGTAATTATTCAATTAAATATACTCAAACACACCCTTTTACGTTGCCAAAGAGCAACAGTAAGTAATGTGTTAAGGACATTCTATATTTCTATCAAACGAAAGCTGGTTTGAGAGGCCTTTTGTGTAATTGTATGCGAATTTTCGATAGTTGTCATATAGTTTCTAATTTGTCGATTGAAATATTCTAGTTAATTAATATGTTACAAAGTGGGCTTCAGACGAAAAGATTTTAAACTAAATTAATATGATCGTGTTTTTAATATACGTATGTAGTTGCCACCTACCCTCTTCCTAAGTAGGAATTGTTCTTCCTAAGTAGGAATTGTTCGAACCTTCGAACAATTCCTGCTTCTATATATATGTGACCTATATATATTTTTTATTTTTCCAAAAACTTGTATGTATCGTAATATAAATAAATATTTAATAATCAATTATCGTTTACTTTCAGTAAATTTTTAACTAAGTGGCAACCTTCGAACAATTCCTACTTCTATGTGTATGAAACCTATATATATTTTTTATTTTTTCAAAAACTTGTATGTATCGTAATATAAATAAATATTTAGTAACGAACAAATATATCTTTGTAAAACATCACTTCTTTTCCTTTTCGTTTGATATATAATTGGATATCATTAATAATTTACTTACCGTTCATAGTTATAAACTTTTTAAATAAATATCGCAGAAGCTCGCCTAATTTCCTTTCGTTTGATACCAAAAATAGATATCTTTAAATATTATTTCAATACGTGCACCATTTTTTTAAGTACGTGGCAACTACATACCGTCGCCTGGGTGAAAGGTTGTCGTAAGCGCAATTTTGACGATTTTTAGTTATAGATGCTGTTATAATCTTGAAATAAGGTCTTTCATTCGGTGTTATCAGTTTTCAGATATCTCCTTTAGTTTCCGAGATATTGAATACATTTTTTTCTATAATTTAGTAAACATTTAGCTAATGATGCAGTTATATTAAGCTAATCAATATATTAAAAATGGCGTTCTCCATTTTTGGATATCTCCTTTAGTTTCCGAGATATTGAGTAAGAAGTGTCTTTAATTTAGTAGAAATTTTGATCACAATTTGTCGTATTTCATTCAAAGTGGCTGCCAAATTGTGGACAAATGACGCTTACGACAGAATTTTACTAAAGAAAATCCTTCATAAACTCAAAGCTAATTAACATTAAACGTTAAGAATGAAAAATTTAAGAATTTTGTGAACTAGTAACATTTTCAGAGACTTTGGAGAATATCTATCATCGCGTTTTTGAGAAATTGCATTCCAAACTTCAATCGCGATTTCCGACAACCTGCCCAAATCAACATACGACAATATTTTACCCAGGCGACGATACGTATATTAAAAACGCGATCATATTTATTTAGTTTAAAATCTTTTCGTCTGAAGCCTACTTTATTTAATATGTTATAAAGTAGGCTTCAGACGAAAAGACTAGAATATTTCAATCAATAAATTAGAAACTATATGACAACCATCGAAAATTCGCATACAATTACGCAAAAGCCCTCTCAACCAGCTTTCGTTTGATAGCAATATCGAATGTCCTTAACAAATTACTTACCATTCATAGTTATAAATTTGTTTAATAAGTGGTAACTCTATTAAAAACACCAACATATTAATTTAGTCTCACACCCCTTTCGCTTGATGCCCATATTGTAACATTTTACTGACTATCATATTTAGACAATGCATTTCTAATTAGGCGGCAACCCTTTCAAAAACCAAAACAGGTCTGTAAGTCAATATTTTTAATCTGACGTCTCATTTGGAAACGCGACAGAACGGTGTAAATCTGATGCTCTTCCCAAAAATAAAAATTTATTAGGCGGCAAGACTTTTCAAAAAAATAAGACGTTCTTTCTTGCAAATCTTTAGATCAAGCCCGTTTACATGGCACCTTATTTTTTAAATTGCGCGAACGGTGTAAAACTTATGAATTTAGAAGCAGGTGGTAACCCTATTCAAAAAAATGAAACCTTCTTGCACATCTACAGGCCCAGCCCTTCTATTTGTCACCTCTTCTATTTTAATACAACGAACGGTGTAATTCTTCTATTTTAGAGGCAGGTGGCAACGCTATTCAAAAAACTGAGACCTTCTTGCATATCTACAGGCCTCGCCCTGTAATTTGGCACCTCTTCTGTTTTAATACAACGAACGGTGCAAATTTTATAATTTAAAAAAAGGTGACAACCCTATTCAAAAAATGTGACAACCCTATTCAAAAAAGGCATGCTTTATGGTACATACCATGATAAAAACATAGCAAGGTATAACCGTTCTCTCAATTTGTCGGCCATGATTTTTTTTTGAAGTTTGCCAACATTTTAAAATCATATAAAAGTGAAAATAAAAAATTGAAGTTGTTCGAAATTGTTGTTGCTTGAGATAGAAAATGAAAATGTGTGTGTGAGTTTGTGAGTAAATTTAAAAATTAAATTGTTTGGAAACGTCAAGAATTTTAAAAGTGACTCTCAGCGGTTCTACCTTACTATATTTTTATCATGGTACATACTTTAATTTTGCACCTCAGTTTTGAAAATCGAATAATCGGTGCAGATCTGATGCCGTTAACAAAAATTCCCTTCATGTATTTTATGTATACATATGTATATAGATTTGAACTAACCCTAGTATTTGGGTATAGGGGTTATTAAAAACCATGTAGGAGCTTCAAAACTATCATATTCCTATATACACAGCTCTGGAATACTTAATTTTTATACCCGAGCGCACTTGTGCACAAGGGTATTATAAGTTTGTGCACATAACGGTTGTTTGTAACAGCCAAAACGAATCGAGATAGATATAGACAAATGTTTCCATAAATGACCAGAATGAAAAGAGAAATCGATTACGCGGTGACTGTCCGTCCGTCCGTCTGTCCGTCTGTCTGTCCGTAAACACGATAACTGAAAATATTGAGATATGTCAGCAAAATTTGGTAAGTAGGTTTGGATTGAAAATGGGCAGAATCGGACAATAACCACGCCCACCTCCCATATAACGGCATTTTCGAAATATGCAAAAACTACGATATTTCCGCAAATACTGGATCCAAATTGTTGAAAGTTGGTATGCGAAGTAGAAATTTGGCATAAAATAAGACGGTTATGTAATTTTTGGAAAATGGGCGTGGCCACGCCCACTTATGATAAAAAGCTGTATCTCTGTAGTCCCTTAACCAATCCCCACCAAACTCGCTGAGAACATTACTTAGGGCTTGACTAAGAAACCTGTTGAAAATTTTTGAAATCCGAAAAGAACCACGCCCACCTCCCATATAACGGTAATTTAAAGAAATACGAGAACTGCGATAAATAAGTAACTATTTAAGCTAATTTACTCAAAATCGATATATGCAATAACCTCTTAGTGGAAAATTACAATTAGGGACATTTTTGGAAAATGGGTGTGGCACCGCCCACTTATGCCTACATATGTGTGTCTCGGTAACCGGTTTACCAATTTCTACCAAACTCGGCACATTTATCAACCTTGGCGTGAAAAAGAAATATGCTGACAATTTTTGAAATCGGACTAAAATTACTGCCACTTACCATACGGTACGGTACATTTCAGAAATACGAAAACTCCGATTTTTTAATAAGCTGAGACGCCAACTTACAACAATCACTTAACAAGACAGAAGATGATTGATTACTTACTACGTAAGTGTATATTGATAACCGCCTTACCGATTTCCACCAAACTTGGTCCAATTATTTCAATAAATTATGGTAAATTATCAAAATGTTTGGAAAAATAATCTTGCTTATCATGCAGTTTACTGAAAGGTGAAAAAACGATATTTAATATGTGCGCCGGGTATATAATGTTCGGTTTCGCCCGAACTTATACTTCTTTACTTTTTCACTTTGTCTTTTATTTTTGCCTGAAAAAATAAAAGTCAACAATTACCGCTTATTTTCTGCTCAAAAAAATAAAAGACAAATTTTAACTTTTATTTTTGCCTTAAAAAAATAAAAAGCAGAAATAACCGGTATTATTTGCTCAAAATAATAAAAGTCAAAAAATAACGTAAATTTTTTGACTTTTATTATAAAATGCGTAACCGATACGGTCTCTGGTCGTTACTTCCGAATCTTCCGAAAATGTTTTTTGAAGGCTTCCCAAAAGAACAGAAAAAAAACTGACACTGTTTAAATCAATTAATACATTTTGCTGTGATGTAGACGTCTACATTTTGAGACATTTTACAACGCTTTTATCAACTTGCAATGTTGTGTGTCCAGAAACTTTCAATGTTGTGGATCCAGAAACTTTCAATGTTGTGTGTCCGACATCATAAAACCTTTGCTTTGAAAAGTTCCTATAAAAAAGCATAGTGCATAGGGCGACATCTGTAGTGAATAGGGCGAGGTAGATGACATCTAGATGTCGCCCTATGTACTACGTTTGCTACAGCGGAAATAGACGACACGCCATTTCTTTAAATAAAATTAATTGGTGCTCGTTTGTATGTACATACATATGTAAATGCATGTGTGTGCACCTTTCTATTAATATCGTTGAATTATTTTAATATCTATTGCAAAATTTTATTCAGATAGGACTAAAAAGTAGAAAATAAATAATATAAAAAAATTTTTAATATACAACGCTTTTATAAATGGACTAAAAAGTAGAAAATAATATTTCTCAGTCCCATAGAATTTGTTTTGATAACTTTTGATTTTGAAATTTTAGCAAAAGTCATTATAAACAATCTATGAAATTGAAAATGAAAAACGTGGAGCGCATGCAATACAAAGCATTCGATTTAATTGACAATAGTCAAACTACATAACGTAGACCTAAAATTTCTACAGCGAAAGTAGAACTTTGAAATCGATTTTAAGCGGTCGTTATTCATATACCCACATACATACATTCATATATTACTTTTCATATCAATTCAAGTGTATTACATGCGCCCCACGCTTTTCATTTTCAATTTCATAGATTGTTTATAATGACTTTTGCTAAAATTTCAAAATCAAAAGTTATCAAAACAAATTCTATGGGACTGAGAAATATTATTTTCTACTTTTTAGTCCATTTATAAAAGCGTTGTATATTAAAAAGTTTTTTTTATATTATTTATTTAGCATCAAACTGTGAGCACTCCTTTCTAGCAGTCGCGAAAAATCGTCGCAAAACTTTACTAGTAATGCCAGACAATTCTTCTTTGCGACCATTTTTTATATGTCGCCTTTCGATGGTTCTGGAAAATTGTAATTGTTTAACTTTATTACCAATTGCCAATATTGGTTCTTTCTTTTCTTTGATTTGTTTGTTTTCTGCAGCCATTGCACTCAAATCAAATGCAATTACGGAAAACATCCCCAATAAAGTAAAAAAATATGATTGGTTTCAGAGTTGCCACTTTGGTAAATTATTACCAAAATTTTTAGAAAAAATTTGGATTGGTAGAAAGGGTAAATTTTTGTTCATTTTGGTAGATTTTTGTTAAAGTATTTTGTTTGAAAAACAAATAAAACTTTTCGTTCCCGCTTTATTTCTCGTAGTTATCTTTATATTATAAATTTCTTTCTACATTGTTTGTTATAATAAACTTCCATCGACTATAAAACTGCATACCAAAAAATTAAAATTAAAAAACTCGAAATTTAGACGAAAATTTTTGTAATTTTTCTAAATGTTTTATATAGCTTGAATCCTTGATTTTTATGGGTTTGGTTTAATCGCAAGCAATATTATGCAATCAAAAATAGCAAAAAAATTACTTGAACAACACTGTGAATATAAGAAAAATCACCAAGGGGTTTTTTGAGTCGCTGTATTTGTCTATAATAAATCCAGTTGAAGTTTTTTTCAAATGATGAAGTTTCGTTGTTGCCTTTGTTTCATCACTTCCGACAAGATGAAAATGTAGACGGCGTCG
Source organism: Rhagoletis pomonella (assembly GCF_013731165.1). Classification (NCBI taxonomy): domain Eukaryota; kingdom Metazoa; phylum Arthropoda; class Insecta; order Diptera; family Tephritidae; genus Rhagoletis; species Rhagoletis pomonella. The sequence continues at coordinate 6,319,569 of NW_023458563.1, read as the reverse complement.
TTTTCCAATTTTGTAAGGGAAACAACAACACCACACATTTTACGGTTGGAAAACGTCTTAAAATGTAGACGTCTACATTTTGAGACATTATTTGGAACGAACTGTGAACAGCCCAATTTTCTTTCGATGCATCGAAAATATCGATGTTTTTATACAATACATCGACATGCACCGATGCTACATTTCGATGCATCAAATCGAAAAGAACATCGATGTATTTTTTTGACTTGCATCCCTACAAGAACCCTCAATATATAATAAATATAATAATAAACAAATTTCTACACTTAGATCTAAGCAAATCTGGTGGAATTTGGTTATTAGTTTATATAATTGATTCAGAGGCGTTTTCTTTATATAAATTAAAATTAATCACAATGCTTACATTCGCCCAAAAAAACTTTGGAAGGTAACATATTTATTTAATAAATATTTTTTTTTTGTCAAACTTATTTTCATGTTTTTATTCCAAAACCGAAACCGAAACCGGAACGATACCGAAACCAAAACCGAAATAAATTTTGAAGAACGAAACCAAAACCGAAACCGAAACACTTGGCAAAACCGAAACCCAAACCGGAAACTTATTTTGAATCGGTTTCATTCCTTGGTTTTTTATGTTCAAATGATGAGTATATGTATGTGTTTAAGTATCACTTGACACAAGTTATTTTCTTACCATACGCAACCCCCTCCCCCTTGAAATGAGCTGCATAATAAAATAAGTATGTTCATATGTACATAATTGATTTCATCTAGCCATTAATTATGGCATTTACGAAATTCGTAAATTTAAAAAAAATTTACTAAATGTCTCGCAGATATGCCTTGAGGAGAGATTCATAAGGCAGTTAGTCTTCTTAAAACACTTCATTTTCACTTAAGGTTTCAGTATTCCCCAATTCTCCACCGATATTATTTATACAGTACAATTTCTTTACTACTTCAATGAGCAAGGAATCTGAATCCTTATGAAAACAAATAATAGAGAAGCACTTACCACGTAGAAATTACTGCAAGTGAAATTTGTTCCGAATGGTATCTAATTATCTATATCTATCTATACTATATATGAAATTAAAGCCCAAAAAAAACGTGAGAGCAAAACAGCCGATATACTGGGTCGATTTCTATGATTCAAGTTTTAAAATGATATATTTCTACCACAGTAGGACACAGTGGTATTTTTTAAATAAAATGTTAATAACAAGTATGTTTAATCAACAATAACACGCTTTGCTAGACCATTTGTCCTTCACGCGTTTGTGTTTAGAGAGCAGGGCAGCATAACTATATAAACAAAAAAATTTCGTTTAGTTATTTATTAAAAAAATACTTATAAAAAATTTCATTTGCTTATTATCAATAAACAAAATATGAAAAGAAAAATGGTTTCGTTAGTTATCAAAAAATGTTAACAAAAAAATTTCGTTTCGTTGATTATCAAAAAGGAAATGTCAGTAGTTATTTTGTTTCATTATTTTAAAAAAATTTGGCTATTAAAAATAATAGATAATTTTTACACTTACATATAGTATTTATACATATACTTACCCATATTTGTAGTAATATTAGTATGCCACAACATATATATGTATACTTATGTATATATACAAGTCTGACGGATTTCGTAAAAAAATTATGTCATGTCTCCGGTTCGCTTTAAATTGCTTTATGTAATAAATTTAATTGTTTATGAAATAAGGACAACTATTTATTTGCTCTCAAAACATTTTTGCCGGAGAGGGTGCTGAGGTCCGCCAAAAACCCACAAAAACCACGAAAAATGCAATGGGGGGGCCAATAAAAAATCGTTTGTATTAAAAAATAGTTAAATAAATAATTGGGAATTGTTATGAAAGTCTCCTGAAGAGAACCAGAGCTCTCCGATCGAAAAATATTGATTTACAAGAATTCCATATCATTTCTACGAAAAGTTGTTTTCTCCCCATATAAAAATACATGGAAAACTTTGAACGCTTTGAGCGACCTCAAAATATTTTTTGATTTCAAAATAAAAAGATGGGGGTATACTTTTTTCGATATAGTAAAATTCTAAGGGGCGAGAGCATTACAATACCGACTTTACTGTTATTGGACCACCCTAATGTACATATTCAGCGCGTGGCGAAGCCTCGCGCATCCGTGGCCGGCTAGTTTGGTAATAACTCGTATATTAGTGAACTAGGTGTACCTTTATCGAAATGTAGAATTGCTTAGTACTTTATACTTAAATTTAAAAAAGAAAACCTATTTTTGCTGTAAAAATGTCCACCCGTGACGATGGAATACTCCATATGTAAAAAATTAAAAAAAGTTTTTTTTTCCTTCAATACCCATCCTACTATGCAAAACAAAAACAAAAAATATAACGTGATTTAATACTTACAAAGCATGTATGTTAAGATTAATAGCAAACCCTAATCGTTATTTTTACCTGTAAGGTTATTTTATGTTTACAACTAAAAAAAAAAAAACTAAATCAGGAGGAGACCCGTGACCGCCGTTTGCCTTAGTACTCCCGCAGCACACAAGAGCCTCGGGGCTCATAGATCCTAAATCCGGCACTGATCGTATTCGCATTTCGTAGTAACGAGAAAATGACATTTTTGGAATTGAATTTAATTTAAGCAAAGGTCATTTCTCTTGACCCAGCTAGATAGTCTTTTTAGGTCATCATTTAACCTGCTCACTAAATCCTCGCCACGACCAATAGGACGGGAAAGGAAGAGCTGGGTATCATCAGCATATACAGTGGCATTCAAAAATGTTTCGTTTTTAATATTTACAATGTTTTTCAAGCTAAAATTTTTTAAAATACTTTTATAAAAAATATGGTCCATGCTTTGAAAAAACCACAAAAGCCGTCGGCTAAAAAAAAAATTAAAAGTCAATACGATTTTTTACTGCATACCCGAAAAATTTCTAATTTTCTGGTTAAAAAGCTCGAAATTAAGATAAAAATGTATGGAATTTCTCCAAGTTCTGTACAAAATTTGAAAGTGTGACTTATATAGTTTTTGTTAAAGCATGAACCATATTTTTATAAAAAAATATTAAACAAATTTTAGCTTGTAAATATTAAAAACTAAACACCATTCATCCATTTTTGACCGTCACTGTAAGTGTATGTGGCAGCAGTTGACAATATCGCTAATAAAGATGGTGAATTGTATGGGACCCAGGATTGAACCCTGAGGTACACCAGAGGAAATCTTGCTGCGCTGCGAAGTGATGTTGCGCAATTGCTACACTGTACTTGTTGTAGCTTATTCAAGAGATAGCTTTTTATTATTTTTATTTTTTTTGAGTTGAAACCAAAATAATATTGTAATTTTGTTAGTAAAATATTATGATAAACTGAATCAAAAGTTTTGAAAAATCCAAGAGGACTAATATTGTGAGCATTTTATTATCAAAAGCGGGGCGGATATCATTCATTACCTTAAGTATTGCTGTAGTACAACTATGCCCAGATCGAAAGCCAGATCGGTACTCAGATAAAAGGTTATGTTTATTCAAGTGAAATAATATTTATTTACAAATAAGTTTTTCAAAAACTTTTGACAGCGCTGGTATTATACTGATATGCCTATAGTTTTGGGGGGAGTCATATAGCTTGCCTTTAGGGGTCGGAAAAACGTTTGCGATTTTCCCTGACTAGGAAATTTTGAAGAGGTCGAAATGAAGTTGAAAATATGGCTAATTGGAGGGGAGTGCGGAAGAAAGAATTCGTTTTAGAAAGCGTAGGCTAAGACCATCCACGCCAATTGTATTCGATTTTATGGCATATATGCAGTAGATAATTTCATTTTCAGTGGCTGAATTAAATATAAATTTAACTGTGGGATGAAAGGCCAGACTTTGGTTAATTTTAAGGGATGACTCACTTGTTTGCTGCCCATTTACTTCTAAAAAGTATGAGTTCATTACATTGGAATCAATCGTGCAGGCTTTCTTGTCTTTCACGCAGACTCCCAACGGCTTGAGAAATCTTTCGAAATCTTTCGTGGAAACTGTTTCATTAAATTTACCCTGAAGATACAATCTTTTATTCGTGCGTAAATTTTTCGTTACTCTGTTTCGTAAATCCCTGTATGTATTCCAGCGTTCAGCTCATACAGCCCAATACTCATACGCTTTATTTCGGTTCTTTATAAGATTTAAAATTGATTTGGAGAACCAGGGCTTTCTGTTGTCAGTTATTTTAATTTTACGGAGAGGGACATACTTATCAAACAAATATTTTACCAGTATAGTAAAATGATCTAATTTTTCGTCAATATCTGAGAGGAGCCAGCACAAATTCGAGACCAGAGAATTCGATTCATCATTTAAGGCTGAAATATTTATATTTTTGAAATAAGTCAAGTGGGGTATTTGTTGTTCTTTCTTGAATTGTATATTGTAACATAAATACATTATTAATAAATTCGTGGTCAATTCCAGCTAATGGAAATTGATCCACATGGTTTACATTACTAAACCCACTGGCGTCAAAGAGATCCATTAATTGAATTACTATATCAATATTTGGAATGTCTAAAGCTCTCTCATTATCCATCCACGTCTCTAAAAGAATTACAAAATTCGACAATGATGCTATTCTGTCTAATTGAAGATCCTGTACGTGAACGCGTAAACTTTAGCAATTGAAGATAAACAGAGTCAACCCTTTGCTTGCATTATAACATCATATACAAATTTTTCAATAGTTTCAAATCGATCCACATGCAGCCTTTGAAATTCAGCTCGCAACTCAGTTGAGGATACTGTTGCTCTCCAACCATGATAAAATTTTCTGTACTTTTATTCACTTTTGTTTATTTATTTTATTTTTGAAACGAGATGTAGCTGTTGAGCGTATACGAGGAACCCAGACCAGAGGAAAATGGTCACGCTTTACCATTACGGTTTTATCAGGCTATGGAGGATGTCTTGCGATCTATTGGTACCACCAGTGGAGAAATATTGTTGTCTTGTATTGATACCGCTGCTTTTCTTATGATTTGTTTGCCAGTTTTGGGAGAATCAGACAATTCCAGCCACAAAATGTTCCTCTGTGATGCAGGAGCGGCCCAACTCGTGTCTCTAATGCAGGGCTGGAGTATATGGTCCTGCCATAGGACTTCGCAGTGTTAATTGGACCACATTTTTATATCGTCACCTGAAATGCAAATGGACGTAACAAACATCATCGTTCAAATGGAGAAAGTCATAACTAGTAAAAAATTCAAAATTCACCTTTTGATTTATATGATGGATTTCATCGAATTACAACTCCCCACATCATTTTATGAAAAAATAAATAAAATATTAGTCACGACTTTTTCCATTTCATTTGCGGTGATGTTACTTCTTTTTGCATTTCATTATTATTATTATATTTATTGTAAAAAGGTTAATATATATTTAGCCTTAACAATATAGAAATTAGCTTTAGCGACTGAGGCCATCAGCTTCTTGTATACAACTTTACTAAGTTAATTACTTACTAATTATATATTTATGCATATGAAATAAGGTTATCACACTTAAAAAAATATATGCTTAGTTTAGATACATATTTAACTACATCTTTTACATTTGAATGTGCTACAGTTTTAAGCGATTCTCCCAGACTACGATGGCTCGTTTCTTGACGTATTTGTTCTAATGATGAGCATCCTTCCATTATGTGGGGAACGGTAAGGTAGTTGCTATTACAGTGTGTAGATGTAGGTGGTGAAATTTTTTCAAGATAGTGTTTGTGTGTAATTCTGGTGTGACCAAGGCGGAGGCGTGTGTAAATTATGCAATGTTTTCTTGGTAATGTGGATGGAAAAATTACGGGTTGTTTTATAGTGATGATTATATTCGGACCATTGTGCATTTGCTGATTTTTCGCAGTGTTGTGAAACTAACTTTTTTATGTTCAGTTTGTTTGCTGTTCTAATGAGTTCCAGAGATTTGGTAGCCAATTTGGCTGCAGAATCGGCTAGCGTATTGCCATGTATCCCTACGTGACTCGGTACCCACAGAAGCTTAATTTTTCCTAACTTAGAAATCAGAATATCTCTTATTTGACCAACTGTTGAGTCCTGGTAGTTCACATTCGAGATGGCTAACAGCGACGATAGAGAATCACTGCAGATTTGGTGTTTGTGTCTGCTTTTTGCTGCTATTTGGCAAGCGTGAAGTATTGCAGTAGCTTCCGCAGTAAAAATTGATGCATAGGAAGGTATTATGGCAGCCATAACAGTAGAATTGTCGTCTACAACACTAAAAGCGACCGTCCTTCCTGACTTTGAGCAAAACGTGTACAAAGTTTTCCATCCACTATGTGTATTGCATATTTTTAAAAATTCCTGCATATAGATGGTAGGTGAAGTTTCTTCTTTTTTGTAATTGGACAAATTGAGAATAATTGAGTAGTTTTGCAGTGCCCATGGGGTTGTTCGCAGGCGGAGGTTTGGAAAGGTGTTGATTGAATAGTCTATTTCCTTTGCTAAATCTATCACATTTTGGAGTGCAGATTTTTTCTCATTGCTCGTTTTCTCCTGAGTCGGTTTTTTAGAAGGGCGTATCCATCCGAATGTACCAATTTTGGGAGCATGCGACCAGTCATATAAGTTAACCTCTGTTTTAATCAGAGCTGAACTATATAAACAAAAAAATTTCGTTTCGTTGTTTATTAAAAAAAAAACTTCAAAAATTTCATTTGCTTATTATCAATAAACAAAATATGAAAAGAAAAATACTTTCGTTAGTTATCAAAAAAATGTTACCAAAAAAAATTTCGTTTCGTTGATTCTCAAAAAGGAAATATCAGTAGTTATTTTGTTTCATTATTAAAAAAAAAAAAATTTTGGCCATAGATTTGCATCTTTTTACAAAAATTAAAAAATAACCGATCATTGTTACACTTACATATAGTTTTTATACATATACTTACACATATGTGTAGTAATATTAGTATGCCACAGCATATATATACTTATGTATATATACAAGTCGGATGGATTTCATAAAAAAATTATGTCATGTCTCCGATTCGCTTTAAAGTGTTTTATGGGTTCCATATATGAAATAAAGGCGGGTTCACCGTTCGTGTCCGGACAACTTTTTATTTGCTCTCAAAACATTTTTGCCGGAGAGGGTGCTGAAGTACGGTCCACTGTTCAGTTCGGCACATTTTATTTTTTTTGAAGCAAACAGCTGATGATATTGTTGCCGTTCTGCGTTATCGTGAAGTGAAGTGAAAAGTATAAAATTAACACCGAAAAAAATGCAATAACGCAGAGCGAGAAGTGACCCTCTGGATGGTATGCGCGGCACATATTATAACTACAATTGACTCTACTACTACTTTTCAACGACCCATTGATCCCGCAATTGCTTCAAATAATAAAATTTGTCTGTATATTAAATTTTTTGGTTGCAGCAGAAACAATTATTCTTTTTTAACCGAATTCCAAAAAGGGAGGTTATCAGTTCGTCGGAATATTTTTTTTTTTTTTTATGTATGTTACCGCATAACTTTGGACCACGTCAACCGATTTCGATAATTCTTTTTGCATCGGAAACGTAGTGTCTCAGAGGTGGTTCCATACCAATGTGGTTAAGATCCGATCAGTGGATCATGAGATATATATATATATATATTGTTTATATGCGAGTTGAAGTCGGTTTTTTTTTGCTAAAAATTAATTGTTGATATTTTTTTTGATAATCAACGAAACAAAATTCTTGTTAACATATTTTTCTGATAGTTAACAAAACGATTTTTTTTTTTGATAAACACATAATTTTAACATTATCGATATAAAAAACAAAAACGATTTTGTATTTTCGTTTATTGATAAAATTAACGTTAATGTGCAGCCCTGGTTTTAATTGAGGAAATCCACATTCAGCTTAAATGTTTTTGATGGGTGTTGTTCGAAAGGCTCCGATTGATATTCGATCGGCAGAAAGGTATATTGATCCTATTTTTGCCAGATTTCTTTGTGAAGTTAAATCATATATTGGGACGTCATAGCCTATAGCTAAAATTTTTTTTGATATTTTTTTATAAAAATATGGTTCATGCTTTAACAAAAACTATATAAGTCACACTTTCAAATTTTGTACAGAACTTAGAAAAATTCCACAAATTTTTATCTTAATTTCGAGCTTTTTAACCAGAATTTTTAGCTTATAAAATTCTAGTAAAATAAATGCAAGTTTTGAGCGGCTAAAACATCGTATTGACTTTTAAATATTTTTTGCTGTCGGCTTTTGTGGTTTTTTCAAAGCATGAACCATATTTTTTATAAAAAAATTAAAAAAAAAAATTTTAACTTGAAAAACATTGTAAATATATTAAATATTAAAAACTAAACACCATTCATCCATTTTTGACCGTCACTGTAAGTATATGTGACAGCAGTTGACAATATCGTTAATAAAGATGATGAATAGTATGGGACCCAGGATTGAACCCGGAGGTACAGCAGAGGAAATCTTGCTGCGCTGCGAAGTGATGTTGCTACACTGTACTTGTTGTATCTTATCCAAGAGATAGCTTTTTATTAATTTTACTGACGTTGAGTTGAAACCAAAATAATATTGTAATTTTGCTAGTAAAATAATATGATACACAGAATCAAATGTTTGGATATACATGGATATGGATATATATATATATATATATATATATATATATATATAT
>NW_023458563.1:6306609-6310867 GCF_013731165.1 Rhagoletis pomonella | reverse complement strand
ATATATATATATATATATATATATATATATATATATATTAGGGCGGGTCAATTTGTATGGATCGATTTTTTCGACATTGTTCCTAGCATATTCTGATTCTTCATAAAATTCTAAGAAAAAAATTCCTCCAGACCATAGCTCTAAAGTCAATTTCGAGCCTGCGCATTTTTAAAAGAAGATATCTTATATATAAAATTGGATTGCTGTCCGTTAGCCTCGCTAAGACTTGAAAACAGCTTGTCCGTTTTGAATATTTTTATTTTTTTGGTTTGTTTTTTATAATATCCGGATTGTTAAAACCAGAAAAAAATAGAGAGTTGCCACCTGTTTAAAAATCCCAATATAAGTAAATTAATTACATAAATTAGATATTGCAATATGGCTGTCAAAAGAAAGAGGTTATGAAGGCTTACAGGAAAAAATATTTTTGAGGGGGGTTGCCACCTGTTTCAAAATTTAGTTAAATAAAATTGATAAGATAAATTAAATATTGCAATATGGGTATCAAATTAAAAGGGTTTAAAAAGGCTTACTACTGAAAATATTTTAGAGTCGAGTTGCCACCAATTTCGAAAATTTAATTCAATTAAGTTAATAAGATAAAGTATGTATTATAATATAGGTGTCGAGCGAAAAGTATTTGAAAAATTATTGATTAAGAAATATTTTCTATAGGCCTGCCACCTACCTGAGCGGTAAAAACCGGTAAAAAACGGTAAAAAGCCATACTCGCAAATATTGTTCAAAACTTTTGAGGCTCGCATCAATGTAGAATACTGTAACTCCGTCTAGATAGTGTTTATTGATGGCAAACAAAGTACTATCATGTTTGGCAATGATATCACCCCATCGAACAATGCTCTCAGCCTCGATATAAAAAGAGAACAAAAGCCGAAGTATTAGCCGAAGCAGTTCATACAAATGTTCCACAATTGAACTAACAAAAAAATATGGCCTACGACTCTTTTATAGAAGCTGTGGACACTGGAGTAAAATTTAAACAAAAAAACAAAACCGACTTCAATTCTCATATACAAATTTAAAAGTACCGTTATTTTCTTCATGGCCTAATTATCGGATCTACACTCAATTAGTAGGATACTACCTACCTATGTGTAAACTTTGTGAAAAACTCAGGAAAATTCAATAAATCTGCATACTAATTTGCAATTTTATATTCAGATTTTCAAGCAACTTCAAACCTGCACTTTGATAAACTAAAATTGAATGGATTATTAAACTGCATACTTGGAATTTTTCTAAAAAATACTTTGCCTATATTGCGTAAAATTTACTGTGCCAATACTTTTGTTCGTTACTGTAAGTTTAAGGGTTTATTTACCCTTAACTTTAAAAAACCAAAAAAAAATTTACAATATTTTAAAATTATTTTTCGAATCATAAATTTTTTTAAGATTAACAATGTATTTATATTTTTTTTTGGTTTTAGATCCTTTTTGCTTTCAACACGAGGTATCTTTTTTCTAGTTTCTATTGTCATAGCCATAACTCACTCTCTATTTTTATCAATCAATCAATCAATGAATCAATTTTATAATTTTTTTCGGCATTTTTTTCTAATTACAAGTAGAGCTTTATAAAACTTTTATAACACCAAATGTTTATCAAGCTTGGGATTTTATGTTATCCGGGCAGGCTTATTAATTTAGTCAGAGAATATGTTTTCTTTATAAAGTTTACCCAGTTACCCATTTTAAACAGCTACCTGTACTGTATCAGCGGTTAAAACTTGTTAAGTTTTTATTTAAAATTTTCGGTAAGGAATAAGCGAGTGGATGAAAAATATATAAACCGTAAGAACGGCCCATATATATGTATATGAAAGAATACACACATGCGACGACTCTAGCCATTTGTGTCATTCCTTTAAATTATAGTTATTTTATTCGTATTGTATTAAAAAATAAAGTTTGTAACACTTTATTAAATATTAATCCGTATATTAACTGAGTATATATTAAAGACTAGAAGATGACCCGGTGAATTTCATATCATCTATAATTTATTATACCTTTCATGAGCATGAAATGGTATTATAACTTTGGTCCGATGTTTGTAAGTACCAGAACAAAAAGAGATAGACCCATTAAAATGTATACTTTTATGATCAGAACGTCGAGCTGAGTTGATTTAACCATGTCCGTCTGTCCGTCTGTCTGTCTGTTTGTATGCAATCTAGTCTCTCAGGTTTCGAGATATCCGTATCAAATTTGGTATGTGGGTGTATTTTTATAATGTATTAATCATTTGTCGGAACCGGAAGAATCGGACCACTATAACATATAGCTCCCATACAACAGATTGTTCAGATATGAGATTTTTCGTTATAACTTCTCCATTTATGCAGCTACGAACATGAAATTTTGCAGTACTTGCACCCATTATCAACAGAATACTTACTTAATTACAAAGATCGGGTCACTATAACCTATAGCACCCATACAACTGATTGTTCAGATATAAAATTTTGCGTTATAACTCCTCCATTTATATAGCTAGGAACATGAAATTCCGCACTGTTTTCAATAATTATCAACAGAAAACTAAAAAGATCGATGAAAATTAAAAAGATCGGGTAACTATAACCTATAGCTCCCATACAACTGATTGTTCAGATATGCGATTTTTCGTTATAATTCATCCATTTATGTAGCTAGGACCATGAAATTTCGCGCTGTTTTCACTCATTATCAACAGAAGACTTACAGTGAAAATAACAAAGATCGGGTAACTATAACCTGCAGACGCCATACAACTGATTGTTCAGATATGAGGTCTTTTATCATAACTCCTCCATTTATGCAGCTAGGAACATGAAATTTCGCACCATTTTCACTCATTATTTACAGAATACTTGCAGTGAAAATAAAAAGGATAGGGTGACTACAACATATATCTTCCATACATCTGATTGTTCAGATATGGGATTTTACGGTAAAACTCCTTTATTTGAACAGCTAAAACCGATAAATTTCGTAAGATATTTTATAAATAATAATACAAAGTCTACTGAGAAAATCATCAAAATCTATGCTGTATAAGCTTTATCTCCTATAGCACTGATTGTTCAGATACCAGTTTTTGCCATATATCTCCTTTATGTAGGAAACTAAACCCAATAAATTGTGTTACCGGTTTACATACCGATCACATAGCAGTGAAAATCACTTAGATTGGTGCCATATAAAGTATATCTTCCATACCTCTGATTATTTAGATGCGATTTTTTATATAAGTATGTAACTCCTCTATCGATGTATGCAGATGTATTCAAAAGCAGTAATCTGTCAAAGTAAAATTTGCAGATGTTCATAAAAGGTATAAAGCCTTCGGCATAGCCGAAAACAGCGCTGCTCTTACTTGTTTTAATTTAACTTTGATCAATTATAACAAATCTTCAAAATCCAATACAATGAGATCACTAATACTGCCTGCTGTTATAGCTGATAAAAGATTCCACACCTATAAGATGTGCCACGCCCCTTTTTACAAACTCATTTATATACATGTATCTTTCCATAAGCACCTAACATAGGTATCTGTGCATTTCAAATTTCGAGTTCATGTGACTATAATTCCGAAGTTAGAGCTGATTAAAAATTTTCACTATGGGAGGTATCCCTCATCCCCTCCCCCCTTGGCGAGTTTCAAGTTTTTTACCCTATTATAGGTCCAGGAGTCATGGCAATACTTTGGCAAAATTTTATTCGATTCTATACATCCGTTCAGGCTACAACCTGGTACATACATACATACATACTTCCACAAATATATAGTAGATTTGCTTTGAAGCGCCATCTTGCGGTTCTTTAAATAAAAAATAGATATCAGAAATGAATTTTTCATATCACAAAACTCCCGAGCACAATTCTTTATTACAAAAAAAAAAAACATTCCTAACGTTTTAGTAAATATTAATCTGATTATGGACTTAGTATTAATTAAAAATAATTTCTTTTAAAATTGCGCAGGCTCGAAATTGATTTTAGAGCTATGGTCTAAAGGGCTTTTTTTCTTAGAATTTCATGTAGAATCCGAATCTGCTAGGAACGATGTCGAAAAAAAATTTACCCGCCCTAATATACAGGGTGACCCAGAAGTAACGTGCCAAACTTTAGGGAAAGGTAGGCGGGGGGGGTGAGCTCACTGATAAACAAAAAATTTTCAGGTAAAAGTGTCACCGTTTTTGAAATATTTACATTTTTTCGAATTTAAAAAAAATCGTGCCTTTTCATGT
>NW_023458563.1:6279675-6301609 GCF_013731165.1 Rhagoletis pomonella | reverse complement strand
CTTCATCTGGCCATGACTTCTGGATTTCGGCCCCTTAGCTGTAATACCCTCCGCGCAGTTAGCAATCCACTCTGCGACCGATTGCCGACAACCAACCCAATAGAACCTCTGCTTAACCTTCTCCAGGGTCTTCGTGATTCCCAGGTGCCCTTCACTAGGACCATTGTGGAATTCCTTGAGTACATCCGGAATTCTTACCGTTGGAACTACTATCAGGTTGCGGGAGCACTGGCCATCTTCGCTTTCCCATACCCTATGCAAACAGCCAGATATTAATTTTAAGCTGTTCCATTGTGCCCAGTAGGCTTTGCGATGGGGCTTTCCGCTGCCATTTGCTCCTTAGTTGGCCTCCTGTCCACCTCCAGTCCGTGCATCAAAAGCTCCAGATCTGGATCTTCCTGCTGACACTTTCGTAGCTGTTCTTCCTTCCACTCTTCCGCTGGTGTTATTGTTGTAGGACGAACGTCTATAATGTCCTCTTTTCTCTCAGCTTTTGAGCAGTGTTTACATTCCAGGCTACATGGTCGGCGGGACATGGCATCAGCATTACCGTGGACACTTCCCTTGCGGTGCTCAATAGCGAAGTCATAACTTTGCAGTCTCTCAATCCACCGAGCTAGCTGTCCTTCTGGATTCTTAAACTGTAGTAGCCACTTCAGCGCTGCATGGTCCGTTCGAACTCGGAAATGTTGCCCATAGAGGTACTTGTGGAAATATTTGACGCACTCCACCAACGCTAGTAGTTCTCTCCGAGTTAGGCAGTAGTTCCTTTCTGGTTTTCCAATCGACCGGCTATAGTAGGCAACCACCTTCTCCTGACCATCAATTACCTGCGACAGTACGCCTCCTATGGCATAACCACTAGCATCCGTATCCAAAATATACGTTGCACCTGGAACGGAATACGCTAGCATAGGTGCAGTACATAGTCGTTCCTTCAGAGTCTGGAAAGCCTCCTCCTGCTCCTTGTTCCACTCGAAGGCTCTATTTTTCCTAGTGAGCTCGTGGAGGCTATTAGCAACGCTGGCGAAATTCGGAACAAATCGGCGGTAGTAGGTGCATAGCCCAAGAAAACTTCGTAGTTCGTGCAGGTTCCTAGGTCTTGGCCAATCCTTTACTGCTTCTATCTTTTCCTTCGCAGTACAGATGCCCTCCGTTGTCACCTTGTGCCCTAAGTAGTTCACCTCCTTCCTGAACAGTGAGCACTTTTTAGGACTTAGCTTCAGACCAGCGCCAGCTATCCTCTGGAAAACTTCTTCCAAATTGTTCAGGTGTTCCTCAAAGCTTTTACCCAATAAGATAATGTCGTCTAGATACACCAAACTTGTTTTCCAATGCAGTCCTTTGAGCACATGGTCCATAAGTCGTTCGAAAGTGGCAGGAGCGTTGCATAATCCAAAGGGCATCACCGTGAATTGCCACAGACCGTCTCCAACGCTGAAAGCTGTCTTCTCCTTATCCTCGTCACTTACCTCCACTTGCCAATAACCGCTCTTAAGGTCGAGTGTTGAGAACCACTTTGTTCCAGTCAACGAGTCCAGAGTATCATCGATCCTGGGAAGAGGATAGCTGTCCTTTTTCGTCACATCGTTTAGTTTCCGATAGTCTACGCAGAACCGCATTTGACCATCATTCTTCTTCGCAAGTACTACCGGCGAACTCCATGGACTCGCTGATGGTTCAATCACACCACTCTCGCTCATTTCTTTTATTATTTGGCCAACAGTTTCACGTTTGGCAAGTGGAACACTCCGAGGAGCTTGACGGATTGGCCTTGCATCGCCAGTATCAATGCGATGTTTCACAACGTTAGTCCTGCCTGGTTTGTCGCCATCCTCGTCGAATATGTTGCAGTATCTTCGGAGAAGTTCCTTAGCCTTGTGCTGGTATTTTTCTTCCAACCCTTCCGTCCATGCATTAATGTCTTCCGCAATGTCATTCTCGCCAATGGAATCGCTTTCAGGTAACTTTTCGCAGTTGAAGATTGCCTCTACCTCTCGACATTGCCCCAGTACAGTTCCTCTTCGGAGTTTGACTGGTGATTTGAACTCATTGAGCACTCGAACTGAGATGCGTCCATCCTTTTGCGTCTTAGCCAAGGTTTTAGCAATAAGTACGTCCGGTGTAGAATTTTGTGTTGCTTCAACAACCCACAATTTGTTTGTCCCACAATCTCCATCAATCTTTGCCCACACAACTGCTTCTGACTTCGGTGGAATCTGCTCGCCTTCCTCTAAGATCACTCGCTTGCTGCTGTACGGACCATCTTACCCAAACAGAAGGGGCACTTCCATGTTGTTATACGTCATAATCCTGTTCTTCATGTTGATCTTCATACCTTGATCAAGCATGAAGTCTAATCCAATGATGACTTCATCCATAATCGCCGCGACTATGAACTTGTGTAACACCGTCACATTCCCTATTGCGACTTTGAATGTCACCTCCCCTACAACTTGGGTGTCCTCACCAGTTGCTGTCCTCAACCTTGCTCCAGGTAATGGCCTTACCTCTTTAGTGACCAAATCAGATCGAATGATGGAATGTGATGCGCCCGTATCCACAGTTAGTACTCGCTCATGTCCGTCCACATATCCACCAACAGTAACGTTGCTCGCTTTTCTGCCAATTCGCGAGACGGAGATTATGGGGCATTCAATTTCGGGAGCCAGCGCGCGCCCCTTGCTGCTGGCTCGTTTTAGTTTAACGACTGATTGGAGTTGGTTTCGTCTCCTTCAGCCCTGCGTTTGCGTCCTTCTGAATTGTTGTGACCATTTAAAACATTTGCCAGAACCATGCTTTTTCTCGCCCAGCAGTCGGATAATCTTCTTCAGCATTTCATTTGTCTCGTCCGGTGTTTCCACTTCCACGCGATGTGCTTTGTAGGCTGGTCTACTTAGCATCGCCGCCGTTTCACGCGTCTGAGCATACGAGACAGTTTCAGCAAATGTTGGCTTGGGATTCGCGTACGTCTCTCGCTTGGTATACACGTCCCGCATTCCGTTGATGAACCTCTGGATTTTTACTCTTTCGAGGTGCTCACCAGATGCATCTCCAATTGCCAAATGCGCCAACCTTTCGATCTCGGAGGCGAATTCCTGTAAAGTCTCGTTGGATTTCTGGCAGCGATTCTCCAGCTCCATCTGGTAAATCTGTCTCCTGTGCTCGCTACCATAACGTCTTTCCACTGCACCCATTAACGCATCGTAACTGTTCCTTTCACAATCAGGAATAGTCTGCAAGATTTCCGCTGCAGGTCCTTTAAATGCAACTAACAGTGCAGCGGATTTATCCTCCATGCTCCAGTGATTTGCTGTAGCTGTCTTCTCAAACTGGAGTTTAAAGACTTGGAAAGGAATCGTGCCGTCAAAGCATGGAGTCTTTACCTTGGGCGCGCTGGTCGAAGAAGGTGGGCGATTCAACTGCATATCTCGGAGGCGACCTTCCAACTCTTCTACCTTAGCCTCGACTTTCTCCTG
Source organism: Rhagoletis pomonella (assembly GCF_013731165.1). Lineage (NCBI taxonomy): Eukaryota > Metazoa > Arthropoda > Insecta > Diptera > Tephritidae > Rhagoletis > Rhagoletis pomonella. The sequence continues at coordinate 6,298,130 of NW_023458563.1, read as the reverse complement.
TCTCTCTTCAAGTTTGTCCTGTATTTGTGTAATTTTATCATCCTGTGCTTCCAGCTGATATGCGTGCCTCCTGTGCCTGTAGCTGAGTTTCCAACCGGGATGACACCTGCGCTGATACCTCGGAAGATATACGTGTTTCCAAGGCTTGCATCTGTGAGGAAACGTCTGACGACAACTGCGACCTCTGTTCCTGCATCATCTGTGACATGGCAGCCAATAACGTGTTCCTGTCCGTACCTGTTGATGAACAAGGAGCATTTTGCTGTTCTTCAACCTTCCCGGATGTTTGCTGCACATCCTTTGGTGAACAAGCGGCCTCATCCTTCTGTTCGTCCTTTGCGGATGCATCGTCGGATTTACCCTGGAAGTCGTATTTGTCCACGTCTATGCCTTCAGCTTCCATAGCCTCCCGCAAACGGGATAATAATTCCACTTTTCTTCCGGAGGTGGCCAAATTACGCTTTTCCAACTCCTGTTTTAGTTCCTCAATCTTTAAGTCCTGAATTTTCGCCATTTTCAGTAGTTTATCCTTCGGGATTTATTTAACAATCCCACTTCTGACACCAATTGTTACGATTATCCTCGAAACCTTGAGGGATTTCCCAAATGTACTCGGGCTCGTATCGCTGGATTGTTAAATGAATGCTAACGATGACCAAATTGTAGTACAATTAACTTTATTGTACAACAAACAATTTACAATGCTTGCTAATACAGTAAAAACACTTTACAATACTTGTTAAAGCAATAACAACGCTTTACTACTTGTTAACACAATTAAACTTATAGCTTGCTTATTCGCAACTCAATTCTCCGCTCACTTTACTTGTAGCTTGCTGACTTGTAACTGTCTCACTTCGCTGTGGCGGCGCCCTTATATACCTGCGCTGGCACTTATGGCAACTCTAGAACATTCTGAAGTTTATCGCTCATTCTCTTTCTTTCGCTGTTCGCAGTGTTCATCCAACTTGACGTTTTTCTTTGTGGAACATTCTACGTAATTTCTCGAACATGCTGCCTATTTCTCGTTGTTCGCTTTGTGTTGCCGCAGTATTCGCCACATTATAATTACATTTTGACAGTGTCCGTTGTTTCTGACTGGCGCAAAAAATCTTGCCTAGTGACGAATTCGCCCCTTGATATGGTCGTTACTTAAAGCTATTTATATTCGAAATTGCGTGAAAATTGGAAAACAGGAATCTATAAGCTTATCCAGGCAAAAAGCTACCTACGTACCGAATTTTAAGTAAATCGGACCGTAAATACGATTTTTTGGAATAGATCGGTCCCTGGTCCACTTCTCGAAAAAAATTGATCACATATGCTAATACATGCTAAAAAGCTACCTGCGCACCGAATTTTAAGCAAATCGGACCGTAAATTCAATTTTTTCGAATAGATCGGACCCTGGACCACTTCCCGGAAAAAATGGGTCATATATGCTAATATATGCTAAAAGCTACTTACGTACTAAATTTTAAGCAAATCGGACTATAATAAGATTTTTTTGAATAGACCGGTCCCTGGTCCACCTACCCGAAAAAACGTAAAATTTTATTAGCCTAAAACATGGTGGTTACTGAAAGCTATTTGTATGCAAAATTTCATGAAAATCGGACCAGCCGTTCGCGAGATTACCTGTTACAAAAAAAAGGGACTTCTCTTTTTATAATTAGTATAGATGTATGTGTGTATGGATATATATATCGTCACCTGAAATGCAAAATAACGTATCGTAATGTATATATATATATATATATATATATGTATGTATGGATATACATATCGTCACCTGAAATGCAAAATAACGTATCATCATCGTCACTTGAAATGCAAAAAGTCGTAGCTTATAAAAAATTTAATACTCACTTTTGGATTGCTATGATAGATTTTATCAAATTACAACTTCCCACCTGTAGAGACCAGCACTCGTTATAGTAGCTGCGGTGTGAGAGTCGATGATGTTAGAGTGGCGAGCAGTTGGTTGGTTAGTTAGTTGAATACCCAACGTGAACTTGTAAAGTCGCATTTACATATCAGCTAATAAATATACACGTATGGTGGTACACTGCATTACAGAATAAGAATTGTATTATTTTTGAACCATCGGAAATCAAGTAAACGGGTGAGTTATTACAGTGGCGACGATAATGGTATCAAGAAACACCGAAAATTTGTCTCACGAGTGGAAAAAATGTTTGCAAGCCGCAGGTGGCGGGCACAAATATTGCGGCGGTTGCAGCCATTTTTGTTTTCGCTGTTCTTCGGGTTGACTCGTAAAATTGGAAATTGCTCGTTTCCGTGCTGAGTAACGAGTACATGTTTCATTCCAGATTTGCGATAATGTGACTCATTGGATTGTGTTATTAGTACAGGGTGTACGTAAACGAGTACACGGGCAATTGGAAAATCCTTTCAATCAAAGTAAGTACAAAGAAGCGCATTTGATTGTGCACATAAAACAGATAGTGGTGACATTAAAATTTTGTCGGAAAAACTATATATATAGAGCAAGCACATTTGATTGTGCATATAAGTATGTATATATAAATGTGTATAAATACATATAATTGTACATATGAATATATATATATACGATTACATTTCAGATTTCAGATCAGATAGTGACGAATTCAATTTTGTCAGCAATCAATACACTGAGGGTGACAAATTAAATTTTGTCAGCAACATCAGGCGTAGCGACATTCTAACAAGAGCATATACATTAATCCGAGGTGTAAAGAAACCCTCAAGTACAAATTTGGCTAGTAGTACGTAAAGTACGAAATAGAACTAATGGAAATTCGTCCATTTTTGTGTGACAATATAGACAAAGCACTTGTACGGTCAGAATGGTAAAAGTGGTTTCGATCCTTTTCCCTATATCTCCAGGCCGAAGACATAAGTGATGTGGTGAAGAAGAAGAATAAATTACTGCATCTGGGCGGCCCACAACTGCAAGAAGTAGCCTTTAACATTCCTGGTGCTTTAGTCGAGGGGAACGAGGAAGTAGACCCCTTTGAAGTATTGGTGGCTAAGCTTAACGAATATTTCTCGACAAAACGCAACTCCACTTTCGAGAGACACCTATTCCGGAATCTCTCACCTGTTGAAGGTGAAAACTTTAATAAATACTTGTTACGTCTTCGACATCAGGTGTCAAAGTGTGAGTTTGGCAAAACGACAGCGGAAATAAATGAAATTTTTATATAAGATAAAATTATAGACTCATGGGCTCCAGTCGACCTGAAGAAAAAAATGTTAGAGAAAGAACAGAGTTTAGACGAGATTGTGGATACCTGCCAAATTTATGAACGAATTTGCAAACAGTCGGGGACAATGTTTGCAAAGCCAGTCGATGGGACTGTTAATCGAATTTGTGCAAAAGTGCGCGGGGCGAAACATGACAATGATGAGTTTGGCAGATGCGGCCAAAAGGGACATCTTAGTAACGACTCGAAGTGTCCGGCGAAGTTTTCGAAATGCAACAAATGTGGTCTGGTGGGACATTTTGCGAGGAAATGTAAAACAAAGAAACGTAAAGGCACGGGCGACGTACAAGGTTCCCCTAAGAAGAGGCGCTACAAACAAAGTACGAAATGTGGAAAAGGATGAAGAAGAGTCATATTGTTTCAAAGTTTTCAATAACACATCTGGGGACGAAAAACTCCTATGCGGCATCGGAGGTTGTACCATATCAATGATAATTGATTCGGGTACACGTCTTAACTTACTGAGCGAAAGTGACTGGGGAATATTACGAAGGTATGCAGTAGCGCTATGGAATGACCGGGAAGATTCGTCAACTCAATTCAAGGCCTACGCTTCAAATCAGGCTTTAAATATTCTTCGAGTATTTGAGGCACCAATAACAGTAAATGGCAGTCAGAGAAAATCGTTACCTTCTATGTAATCAAGAACGGATGCCAGTCATTATTGGGACGTGACTCAGCTAAGAAACTTGGAGTTTTGAAATTAGGGTTGCATGTAAATCGTGTAGAAATTGGACAACCTTTCCCGAAGATGCTAGGAGTTAAGATCAAATTAGCAATAGATTCTACATGGAAACCGGTACAACAACCGATGCGTCGCATACCTATAGCGTTGGAGGAAAAAGTAGAAAAGAAAATAAACGAAATGCTTGCCCTGGATATTATCGAAACTTCGGGGCCCTCCTCATGGATATCACCGATTGTTATAGTCTATAAAGAAGGGGGAAATAAGGTTGTGCATAGACATGCGACGAGCAAACAAAGCGGTGCTGCGCGAAAACTACGCGCTTCCAACTTTTGAATCATTTATGACAAAGTGACCGTTATATGGGAGGTAGGCGTGGTTATTGTCCGATTTCGCCCATTTTCAATACCATCCGTCCTACGCCCAAAAGAAGTTCACGTACTAAGTTTCGTTAAGATATCTCAATTTTTACTCGAGTTGTGCACAGACGGACGGACGGACGGACGGACTATATGAAAGGAGTTACTCAAACTATAATGAAAATTACTAACAATTTGTACTAATTTACTTCGTTTTTAAAAAAGCTTGTCGACGAATTCAGCGTATATGCATAATTGGTTAGATATGTATGTATGTGTATGTATGCAGATATTTAAATGCCGCCTTGCTATTCGCGCGACAAACTTTTTCAAAAACGAAGTAAATTAGTACAAATTATTAGTAATTTTCATTAGAGTTTGAGTAACTCCTTTTACTAAATGGCTTTTAGTAACTTTAACGAGACCTTAACTTATTTTATTTTATTCATTTTAGTGCAGTTTTGACAAAATTTTCTTGCTAAAAAATCTTTTACTACACTACTTTATTTTATTCCTTTGATTGTACAAGATAAATAGAAAGCTTGTTTTTAAAAAATATTTTTTTTACATTGTTTTATTTTACTTTAGGTTGTACCATTTCCAAACCCATATGGAGGTTAATTCTTTTCAAATTTACAAGACAGATTTTCGTAGTCTATTATCTTTTTTGCATTGTTTAACTCGTCAGTGGAGAGAAAAATTCGTTAGCATTGTAACGGCGTAATCCTCAAATTTTTCGGGCAAGTACTAAATATTTTATTATATATTGAAGCAAAGCATATTTCAATGTCACGCCCGTCACAAAATACATTATTTTTTAAAGGAAAACACATCTTGGACAGTGTAAAAAAGCTGACGAAAGTAACGCTATGACACAGGGGAATATGTGCGAATTGCTTTTAGGTATTTAATGCTTTTATTTTCGAAAAAAGAACCGATTATATTGGTCACGCCCGTCACATGTCACACCCGTCACAATTTAAAGTTTAACAAACTTCAATAAATTCGGCCAGGGACTGCTACCCTTACTTATCTGCTAATCTGAAATGTGTCATATATCCGTTTGTGATCAGCGATGATAAAGAAAATCATAAAGATATGTTGCTTGAGCGATGGAAATACTTAAGCTATGCTGGCACGGATAAAAAGAAACCATTACTTCGCTTGCCAGGGCAAAAACAGTATCTAAAACGGTTTTTACAGGTTACGGCCTCGGTTTGACAGGTAACAGCCTCATACTATTTAAAAACAAGGTACTTTACAATTACTCAGGCATACAATGGAGATGAAGAGTCCGATCAAGGATTATACCGTCTTTAGGTGGCAGAATCTTGTATGTGTTCGTAAAATCCGTTTTTTTTTTTGGAAATAAAGTTAGTTTAGTTGTCTAATAATGTGTATTTATGTATTTATGCTCAACTTGTCACACCCGTCACAAAGTCAAGTCACACCCGTCACAGTTGAATTTGGAACATATAATATATAATTTCCAATAGAGGAAAGCAACTTCGGCGTAAATGTTGAGAATGTTTATTTAATTATACAACGAACTATTTAAAATAATAAGCAGAAGACATAATTAGCAGAAAAACTCTGACGCAAGTAAGTAGTAGCTAATTTGGTTTGCGTACTCATCACACCCGTCACAGTGACTAAAATTTAGATAACTCGTTCGGATTAAATTGTTTTTGAAATTTTTTTTTAGGCATTTTGTATATTCTTTTCTTGAACGTGAATGCGTTGGAAGTGAGAGAAGCAGACAAAAAGTATGTGTGTGTATGTATTTTAGATTTGAGCAACAGATGGCGGAATATTTATAACCTAATCGCAGCGTATGTATGTAAATACATACATACGTGTATATATTGATTGCAGTTAATGTTAATCAGTTTTTCTTTTAATAATAATAATAAGTATGTATGTAAACACATATGAATGCATAATACGCAAAAACTCTTTCGTCATATCAGATTTGTACCGTTCGTTCGATTTTACAAAATGAGGTATCAAATTAAAGGGATTGGCCTGCGGATGTGCAATTACTTCTTACTTTTTTTACAAAAGAGTTGCCACCTGATAAAAAAATTCGTACCCCCTTTTCCAAAAACAAAAAAAAAAACACATAGTGGACAAATCGAAATCACACACACAAGCGGTACATTAGGGTGGCGTGCAAGAACCGAACAAAAAAAAATGCGTGTGTAACACCGTACACATGATAAAATTGAAACTTCTTAAAAAAGGTGTGAGTACCAGGTACCTACTCACGAAATTGGATGTGTAAACATATGTTTACGGTTCGGCAAACCATTAGGCGATTGAGTTACATACATAGGTTTGGTTAGAAATCAAACAATAATTTCATTTCATCTTATTAATTTTCTGATATACATATAATTTATTTATTCATTTTCCGGTACACCACGTTATATGAATTCGCGCTTCTAGCATCCATAGGACCGGGTTGTAATGGAAGTACTTAAAAGAACCCGCTTAAGCACCCCGATACGGGTACTTAAGCGAACATATTTATTGATGTAGTTACATTTTCTTGTTAACATACTTACATAAATATGTAAATACTTGAATAACGCATGAACATTTATTGACGTATACATTAGGCTGGGTCGATTTTGTATGGGGGAAAATAAAAATCATTTGACCGCATTGTAATAGTAATATTATGATGTCTTAGGTCTCAGCCAATTGTTATTGGCCACGAAAGATCAATTTAAAACTTATCTTTAGCCCGCGCAATTGAATCAAAGTGTATGAATTTTGTAAATGAAACTTTGGCTTGTAATATCTATGGATTGCGTTATTGTTATAAACAGGACGATATATCAAATTAAGGGCTATTAAATTTAGTACCTCACGTTCATTTATCATTTTTTCAATAAGTCTACACGTTTTTAAGATATTAAGATAAAACTTACAAAAACTATAATTTTCCCTTATGAATTTTCAATTCTTCATTACTTCAGCAACCAAGTGAAAAATACAAAAAAGTGAGACGAGATTTATTTCAAGCCTTTTAATGTTTTCGGATGTTTATATAATATTAAAATGACCATGGACTTTGTCACGCCGATTTGGTCAGTTTTCAAGATCGTGGTGAATGAATGTATTGTCAAAGATTAGGAATCGTTCGACAAGGTAATAGTAGTTTAAAACATATAAGTATTTACATACATTACAATTAGGGTGAGAAACGCCCATTTTTAGTCCATTTTTGCAGTCTTGGAAACTGGTGCGGAAGGGTTTCATTAGTCGCCGCATAAGCACATTTTTCGCGGTTTCTAAATTTGCCGTTATATGAAAGTAGGGGACGTGCAATAAGTGTTTAGCTATACATAAATATTTTAGTTAATTCCATTATGTGAAAAAGTGTCTATAGGTAAATGCAATAGTCTTTAACATATCCTGGTAAATCCTTTTGAGGACTCTCCAATTGGACGATATTGCTTTGCATTCAGCTTGAACGAAAAAAGTCACTCGCTGGCACAGTTTTCTGTAATCCGGTTCTTTTATTTAAAGGTTATTTATACAATTGAAGAGAAATTTTTTAGAAAAAAACTGGAAATCCACTTAAGTTTTTCGATATAACTTTGGTAAATGTTACTCGATCGGTGCGTAGTAATTAACAAATTGAAGGCGAGACTTAATGTTACTAATTTTTGATAATAATATGACTAAAATAGTTCAGATTATAAACAAATTATTTTAAAATAAAAAAAATCTTGAACACAATTTTTTATCATTTTCTTATATTTGCAATTTTTATATTGTATGCATAAACACAAGTAAACCAATTAGTGTGTCTAGAAGTTGTGCCTGTTCAGTGTTTCCATACTAATTTGCATAAACAAAATTTTTCCGCGATGATGGAAAATAATGGCTATTCTATTAGAGCTACCGATATTGTTCCTACATTTGCAAAAATTCTCAAACTATAGCTAATATTAAAAAAGGATTAGAATATTTCGAACTAGCGATCTAAATGCACGCCAGCAATATTAATGTTGTTCTTTACATCTTTTGACTATAGGCCAGTGCAATTATCAAGAGAACAATTAATATTTTCCTGAAAATAGATGAGTTTGAGATTAACGATAAGATAAAGGGCTGCGCGAAATGATACTTGCCTTTATCTTTTGTGTTAAAGGATTCATTATCTAATAATATGCACCAAAATTTTTGGCTAAACCCAGAATTTTTAACAAGAATTGGTCTTATTCCACTAGTGTGCTGTGGGTCACTTGGCGGTCGATGCGCGGGCTCTTACAATTAAAATGAAAGACTAATATTTCGCAGGCTTGTTGTTGACTTCATGATACAATATATTTTCACTATTACCAAGGGATTTGAGAAAAATTAGATTTTCGACCCGCCCTAGTATACATAGTTTAAAACCCAGATCGTAGCATTATTTAAACACATACACAAATAGAGAAAAACTTTATTTAAACAAGTAAGAAAGTCTAAGTTCGGGCGGAGCCGAACATTAAATACCCGGCGCAAGTATTAAATATATGTTTTTTCACCCTTCCGAAACCTTCCGCTAGATGGTAAGCCGAGGTGTATCAATTTTGAGTAAATTAGCGTCCTTCAATTTCGAAATATTGAAGTTTCAAGCATTTCTTAAATTTACCGTTATATGAGAATCGGTCGTTATTTTAGTCCGATTTCAATAATTTTCAACGTTTTGCTTACACGTGGCCAGTACAATAACCATACCGAGTTTGGTACAAATTGGTAGAACGGTTACCGATATACTTATGTGTGATCATAAGTGGGCGGTGCCACGCCCATTTTCCAAAATTTTACCATAATCGTATTTCTTGGTAAAGAATTGTTGCAAGCATCAACTTTGAATAAATTAGCTTCAATATTTAATGATTTATCGAAGATTTTGTATTTCTCTAAATTACCGTTATATGGGATGTGGGCGTGGTTATTGTCCGATTTTAAAAATTTTCGGCGGTTTTTTATGCTGTACCAAGGCCAACAACTGTGCCAAGTTTGGAAGAAATTGGTGCAGCGGTTACCAAGATATACGCATGTAACCATAAGTGGGCGTGGCTACGCCCATTTTCCAAAAATTTATAATATTCTTATTTTTCGTTTAAAACTTATTAAAAATATCAATTTTGAGTGAATAATCTCCAGTAGTTACTAAAATATCGCAGTTTTCGTATTTCTGAAAATTACCGTTATATGGGAAGTAGGCGTGGTTATTGAGCGATTTTAAAAATTTTCGGCCATTTGGTATGTTATGCGAAGGCCAACAACTGTGCCAAGTTTGGAAGAAATTGGTGCAGCGGTTACCAAGATATACACATGTAACCATAAGTGGGCGTGGCTACGCCCATTTTCCAAAAATTTATAATATTCTTATTTTTCGTCTAAAAATTATTGTAAATATCAATTTTGAGTGAATTATCTTCAGTAGTTACTAAAATATCGCAGTTTTCGTATTTCTGGAAATTACCGGTATATGGGAAGTGGGCGTGGTGAAAGTCCGATTTCGCCCATTTTCAATACCAACCTACCTTGGATTAAGGGAAACCTACATACCAAATTTCGTTGAGATATCTCAATTTTTGCTCGAGTTATCGTGTACACGGACGGACGGACAGACGGACAGACGGACAGATGGACGGACAGACAGACATGGCTTAATCGATTTCTTTTTTCATCCTGATCATTTATGTATACATTTGTCTATATCTATCTCGTTTCGTTTTGGCTGTTACAAACAACCGTTATGTGAACAAAATTAATATACCCTTGTGCACAAGTGCGCTCGGGTATAAAAATATATATAATGCAATGGTATGTCATTTTAAAAAGAATTAAATTCTTTAAAAAGTCAAAGTTCGATATATCATTTTGGACCAAATTCAATATGATATTGTTTGCCACTTATGTTTATTTATTAATTTTTAAGATTTTTCAATCAATTAAAATTCAGTTTATTCCCTAACTTATACCATATAAACCTACGCTTAAGATTTTGTAGAACACTTAAAACAAAAATCATCAAAATTTCAAAATTTTTTCTCAGAAGTGTTTTTTGAGTGTACAGTTTTATAGTCCATTCAATTTTATTGTAATATTGTGCAAGCTTCAAGTAGCTAAAAATTACCGTTGATTTTTTAGATTTTTATGTTAATATTTTAAGGAATTTCAAAAGAGCACTTAAAGGGGAAAATTATAAGTAAAATGGTAAATAGGGCAGAACAAATTTAGGTACTTAGGTGGGTTGGGTAAATAAGCGGGGAGGTACTTAAGAGAGGGATTTTCTTCAGATTATATTAAAAAAATCACGGTGCCCAAAAATGTTGGTTACTTAAGCGGGTTTACGGTTGCCAGACGTACTGATTTTATCAGTACAGTACTGATTTTTCAACTCTTGTACTGATTTTATTAATTTCTCCATTCAGTCCGCTAATGTCCTGATTTTTCAAAATTTGTACTGATTTGTACTGAATTTTCTATTCAAAGAAAATACTTTAGTATCTTCTTAAGGTTTTTACATAACGTTGGAACTTCCTTAAACTGTACTGTAAAAAATAAGAAGAAAATAATTTAATTATAGTTGACATGTTTTAGATAATGTTTGATATACCCAAGACATTAATTCAACAAAAAGATCAATCGTTTTATGGGCATATGGCCGGATCGTTACGTACCAGTTGCGATAATATGATGGAGCTTAAATGATGTAAAAAGCTGGCTTAAATTTTTGTCGAGTGTTGTTAGTTAACTTGAAAATAACTTTCAGTTTAATAACAATATTTTTCAATATTCTAATAATATAACTTACAACTCCTTTTTCTCAATTTACTGACTTTGTGAAAGAGTTTTGCATACAAGACATAGAGTTAGATACTCTTTTTAGCGAATTCTTTAGGTTGGTTTCTCCAACTCAACTTAACTGAGTTAAGCCAATTTTCTTGACTTAGTCAAGAATAAGCTGTGTAAAACGTAGGCTAATTTTGACTTAAGTCCGAAAAGTGGCTAAACTAAGTAAAGTTGAGTTGGAGAAACCAGCCCTTAGTCTTTCTTAGTTTTTGCGTAGTTGAAAAATAATTTAAGCCATGAGGAAATATAGATGAACTCCTTAAAAAGTGGTACCTTTTCACAGTATGAGAGGATCTTAAGAATAAAGTTTGTTTCCTGGCGCAAAGAGAGCAACCGGCTTCTAATTACAATTTTTCAAAGTGAACTTCAAACTAAAAGTAATCTTAAAATGAAATGTATAGAATTCTTTGACTATTTAGACACTGAAAATGGGAATGATCTCATTATTGCTATTCAAAAAGTCACAAATATAAAATGTAATAAAAAAGTAAAATGTAAAATAAATGTGTATAAAAAATGTGTTGGCATAACAAAAATGAAAATTGTGTAATAAAGCAAACGATAATTTACAAGACGTACTTAGCACGGTGCATAGGCAACTAGCAGAGTCAGTGGGATCGTCGGTTCGAAGCCTACTGAAAGAAGTCTGATGAGGAAATGTGGTGATATCCGAAATAGCTATCGCCTCTACCATTTTTTCAAATTATTGTTGCTTTTCCACAATAAATTTTCATTAAAAAACGGCCTCGAGCTCAATAAAAATTGTTGAATATAATTTTTATAAGGCCAAAAAATAGCAAAAACTAATAACAAATATAAAATAATTTATATGCTCCTGTGTATAATGATGTGTACGCTCATGTTAGAATGAAAAACACTTTTATTTTTTATGAACTATATTTTATTTATATATCAAAATATTGTTAAAAACAAGAACTCAGGCGTTTTAAATTATTTTCTGTTACTTATATTCATTATTTTGCTTTGAATAAAAATTTACTGAAAAGTACTGATTTTTTAGCATGAAAAAGTCTAATGTACTGATTTCGCGCATAAAAAATCTGGCAACCCTAAGCGGGTTAGGTACTTAACCGGGGTGTACTTAAGCGGGTTGCACTGTAATTGTATGTTTAACAAATAAATGAAAATGTTTATAATGCAATCGATAGATCCTTACGAATTCGCCATTACCAAGGCACTAAGTAACGTACGCTCTTTTGTTTGCAAAATGCATTTATTTAAGTTGAAAGAAGACAAATTCCTTTGTTCGGCATTTATTCTTACTCGCTTTCTATCTTCCAAGGCGAATTCACATATATTCTTATCACGAATTTATATATTCATGTGGTAGCAAGAGTATAAAAACATAAAATTACCTTATAAATGAAAAGCATAAGTATCACATGTATGCGTAGTCCAATTCATTTCATCGATCTGAGTAAAAACTAAGTGCATAAACTCTATTTTGCGTTAATTGTTATCATGAAATGGTGTTCATTCATTCAGATTCTACTCAAACGCATGAAATGATTTCATGAATTGGCCTACGCATAATGGTAGTAAATGACAGAATGAATTACAACAAACACATCCTTTTGACATAATGCAAGCCGAAAACGTTAGTTCAAATCAATCCGCAATCAAATTGGACGTTTTGCCCACAAACATTGCAATTTTGCGAGCACTCTCATTTTAAAATCTCATTTTTACAATTTCATAGTTTCGGCTGACATTTATAAAATTCAACGAAAGCACGTACCTATTTCGGCTGAGTTATCCATTTTCGGTTATTTAGTGTACAAAATTAACGCAAATTAAATGAGTTTGTACAACATGGCCATTAATGTAGCGATAAGTTGCACAACTTGCCAGAAAATCCAAATTTTTTGATCTTTCATACAACCAAGACATAAATTCATTCAACAGGCTCACAAACGGTGCAATCTAGAGCAAAACAACACCAAGTTGAACCAACGGTCGCTATGTTTATGGCTTTCTTTAAGAAACATCGGGCGAAAATTTCAACTGCTCCTGTAACACTACCTTATATAAGTTGGCCTTGCTATCATCCTCACATATGTTCATCAGAGTATACCAACGAAGGACCAGTTAATACAAGGAGATAGCGATAGCACAAAACTACTCTAGAAAATTACACGCTCAATGACAAACATGAACAAATGTACAATAAACACATAGGTTTTGACAATCAGTACAGTTCGCATTTATATCAACGAGCAGCTTATTAGATTTGTTTTCGTTTGTACTACATATGTGCATATATACATACATATATGCAAACGTCAAGCTGTGAAGCTGTGTTTTTCTGTGATCTGTTTAAATTTTGTGTTTGATAAAGCTGTTTACGCTTATTAAAGTAAAAAATTAAAAAAAGTGTTAATAAACTTCTGGTGCACAATTTAAAGATAAGTAAAACATCAAAATTTCCCGTAAATTTGATTAATTTAACTTGATATTCTTAATTGCATGTGCCGAGTATTTTGTTTCATATAATATATTGTTGTTGTACAATTGTTTTTGTTTGTGCACATTGATTTGGCTCTTTTTGTCTTTTTGTCATTTCTGCTGTTTCATCTTTGTCACAGCTGTTTGCGTTGTGTTTATTAGGTGTCAAATATACAGTGCATCTAAAACTGTTCGCTAACTGATATTTACCAGCTGATTGGTTCACTGATTAATACATCGTTTTCAAAACCGTTTTTGCTTTTTTGCTTCTAAAACCTAAAAATAAATATAATTTTAAACATGTCGTGTATTTACACCAATTGCCACGTTAAAAGCGACTCCTATGTGTCATGCTGGCTCTGCGATGGGATTGCCCATATAAAATGTGCTGGTTTGAGCGGTAGAGTTTTAGACGCTATTAACGAGGGTAAGGGTCTTCGTTGGTCTTGTCAAAAATGTAGATCAACCGAAGTTGATTTATTTAAATTCTTCAGGCAGTCCAGAAATGGTTTTTCTGAGATCGGGAAGGATCTGTCGGCGCTTGTTGAGAAATTTAAGCATTACGAAAAAATGTTTAGGTCTTTCACTTGTCTCGACGACCCTCCACACTCTGAGGATAGCCGAGAAAATAAAGGTGGGCATGTTATTAGTCCACCTAAAAAGACAGCCACGGATTCTAGTAAAAAAAATCCTTCATCCCAGTCCTTAGAACTTATTAATTTATCTTCTCCATGCCCTCAGGCATTGGAGCCTCCAATTTCTAAAGCCATATCCACTAGGTCTACTTCTAAAAATAGTCAAACCGTTGATTTAACAGTGTTGCCATCAACATCTCAAACTCCACTGTCTAACTTAGTTCCTCCGAATAATTCGGAGCCCCGCACATCAGACATCATTACCAAAAAGTTGGTTGTAATTCCTCCGAGAAGATCAATCTTTGTCTCTAGATTTGCTAAAGATACTTCTTCGGATGATATAAAGTCATACATATCGACTAAAATTAGAACTAAAGATGTATTTATTCGTAAATTTAATTTTAAATACGATCGCGATATTTCATCTTTTAAAATTGATGTAGCTTCCGAACATTTTGATTCACTACTAAATAGTTCATTTTGGCCGACCGGGGCGTTTGTTCGCGAGTTTGAGTATAAACCTAATAAAAGTAATAATAACGTAGCTAAAATTTCTAATCTTAATTCGGATTCAAAAAACTAACTCGCAAGTCTAATTTAAGTATTTACTATCAAAACGTTAGAGGTTTGAATACCAAATTAACTGACTTATAATTAAAAGGTTTTGACTGCAATTATAATATTATTTCTTTGACCGAAACATGGCTCAAACCTCATATTTTTAATTCCGAAATTCTTCCAAATGAATATCAAATATACAGGAGTGACCGCGTGGGCAGAATCGGCGGTGGTGTTCTTTTTGCGGTGCATTCATCGATACCATCCGAGGAAGTTAGTCATCCTGTCATTGAATATACCGAATTTAAATGTATACGTGTACAGGCTGGAAAGACTTATATTTATTTAGCTCTTTGCTACATCCCTCCTAATTCTGCCATATCGGTATATATGCAGCTAGTTTCTTTACTTGAGACCGTAAATGCAATGCTTACGGCATCCGATTCTATGATTGTTTTGGGCGATTTAAATCTGCCACATATTTCATGGAACATCATTGACACCGATGTTGTACCAGTTTCATCTAGAGATAGTTACAATAGGGGTATTCTCCAAATCTTGCAAAGCCATTGCACGTAGCACGGATTGCATGGATTGCATAACTTTCAAACACACAACAACAAAATACATGAGAAACAACATTTCCTATCGCTGCAAAATATGCAACGTCGAAACCCATGTATATATTTTGCAAAATAGCATAGCAAAATAAATGCGACCCTGTGCTAGTTGTTTTGTTATTGGAATTGCTGCATATTTCTCTCATTCCTCTCATCTCGCTCACTTCATTTTTTTTTTGCTGTTTCTTGTTATTGTAGTTGATACATAATTTCGCTCCTTGCTACCCATGCATGCTACCACTTTGCAATAGGGTGCTCTCATACTCTTCGAAATTTGGAATACTATTTTTGCATTTCGTGCAATCCGTGCATCGTACAAGACTTCGAGAATACCCCTAATGTATTTCTGGAGGAAATGGCTGAACTTTGCCTCAAACAAATAAATATATGTCCAAATAAGTTTGGAAAGGTCTTGGATCTCGTTTACGTTGATGATGTTCCGAAGGCCTCTATTAATCGGTGTGATCCCCTAGTTTTGCCGGAAGATGCATACCATCCTGCTCTTGAGTTAAGCTACGAAATCATAAATGAAATACATAATAATAAGTCAAGTTCAAGTACTAGATATGTTTTTGCGAAAGCAAATTTCAGGAAAATTAACAAAGAACTTTCAAAGTTATCTTGGCCAATATATAGAGATGACGTGGAGCGTAGCGTTGAGCACTTTAATGATACTGTTTTCAATTTGTTTCGAAAGTATGTGCCAATACGTAATATTGTTCATGAAGAACCAATACAATTATGGTTCACTAAAGAGCTTAAAAAATTGAAAAATAAAAAGTCGCACTCTTTTAAACTGTATAAAAGAACGGGCTTACACAGTGATTACCTAAGGTACTCAGTTTTGCGGCATAGCTACTTTGCATTAAATAAGAAATGTTATAATTCATATTTATGTAAAATTAAGAAGAATTTAATTAACAATCCTAAATCATTTTATGGTTTCGTAAATTCAAAGCGTAAGGCACATGGTTTTCCGTCCGCTATGCATTATCGCAACACTGTATCTAGCGACAGCCAACTCATTGCCAACATGTTTGCTCGGTTCTTTAGGTCCAATTATTCTGTAGACTTCCCTATAAGTGGAGACTATCCGTACGAGCTTTGTCCAATCAACTCTGCTTATATTCCAGTAATATCTTCCGATGAAGTTTTACACTCTTTAAAAACCTTAAAAGCGTCATTTAGGCCTGGACCTGATCATATTCCGACCTGTTTTCTTAAAAACTGCGCTGAGAACATCTGCGAGCCTTTAACAACTCTATTCAATTTGTCACTTAAACAGTGCGTTTTTCCGTCAGCCTGGAAGGAGTCTTTCATAATACCACTTCACAAAAACGGCAGCAGGTCGTCTATAGAAAACTATCGAGGCATAGCGAAACTCTCCGCTATCCCCAAATTATTCGAAGCAATTATTGTTAACTGACATATTCTATATCTTCTTCAATTACACAATCTCAACACGGGTTTTCTAAAGGAAAATCTACTATTACTAATTTATTGGAGTTTACAACTCATGTCTCAAACGGTTTTAGAGAAAATGCTCATACCGACGTGATTTACACCGATTTCAGTAAAGCTTTTGACAAAGTATGTCACTCGTTACTCATCCGTAAACTCGACCTAATCGGCTTTCAGCCCAGTCTTCTTCAATGGATCTCATCTTACCTCTCTGATAGAACACAAAGAGTTATTGTTAATAATTGTTCTTCCAACATCATTAAAGTTTCTTCAGGAGTTCCTCAGGGAAGCCACCTTGGTCCGATTCTGTTCCTGATATTCATTAATGATATTTCTTCTATAATAAAACATTCAAAAATTTTAATGTATGCCGATGATATGAAACTTTTTAAAACATTGTCCTCTATCGAAGAAAGGTCTTTGTTACAAGCGGATCTGAACAACGTGGTTAGTTGGTGTAATACAAACTATATGCCACTAAACCTTCAAAAATGTAAAGTAATGTGTTTCTCTCGGAGGGCTGTTCAACCAGCTGTTTATTCAATATCAAATTATAATCTGGAGCAAGTATCCAATTTTGTCGATCTTGGTATCACAATGGACTCCAAACTGAATTTCAACCATCATATTAATGTTACAGTCAATAAAGCCAAAGGCGTGTTTGCATTTGTAAGGCGATGGTCAAAAGAGTTCAAAGATCCTTATGTTACAAAAGCTCTTTTTACCAGTTTAGTTAGACCTATACTAGAATACGGATCTATTGTTTGGAATCCCCGCTACCAAGTTCATTCAGAAAGGATTGAATCAATTCAAAAACAATTCTTGCTTTTTGCATTGCGTAATTTTAACTGGGATTCAGATTACAATCTCCCCCCTTACACAAGTCGTCTAAAGCTCATAAATTTGCCTACACTCGCAAGTCGTAGAGAAATGCTGGGTATAATATTTATCGTAAAATTAATGACAGGCTTGATTAATAGCCCGGCCCTCCTGGCTGAGGTAAATTTTAATGTTCCTTCTCGAATGTCAAGACACTTTCGACCTCTATTTTTAAAGCCATGCAAAACTAATTTTGAACTAAACGAATCATTCCGTGGTTTATGTCAAGATTTTAACTGTCATTCCAGCACGTTTGACGTATCGGACTCGATTTTTACTATAAAGAAAACTATTATTTCCACTCTCAATAATTGAAATACTATCTTTAGCATATCCAATCAGCTGATGAATTTGATTCTGTAGCTGAATAGTTTTAGATCTCGACACTTAACAAACTCCTGTTTCCACTACTCGGCACGAAAAAACTAAAACAAAAAAAAAAAAAAAGGTTCCGTACGTCATGCGGACTGCGCCCCTCGTGTCGGTTGGGCGGGAATGGAGGGTAAAAAGCCGTTGGGATTAATTAATTAATATATGTGCACAAACATATGTACATACATGAAAACATTGCTGTCCATAAGTACATACATATGCCCATCAGTACATCAACGAAGCCCGTTTGCTTCATCATAAATATATCCATACAAACATAT
>NW_023458563.1:6233888-6279665 GCF_013731165.1 Rhagoletis pomonella | reverse complement strand
ATATGTATGTACGTATGTACGAATGGATTTAGGTTCGCGAAGCACGCTTGTATCATTTATATACCGTGCAGGGAAACCGCGGACTAGTGAATCAAATTTCTATTTTCGTACTAGGTCTTTATCGCCAAAAAGGAACTAGACCGATATGAACTATATCTCCACCAGTCCGAAATCGGCGAAAAGTGGTACTTTTAAAATACTAATTTTTTTCAGATTTTTTCACTAGAAATCGATATCTAAAGTGACGAATTTAGAAATGGTTCGGAGCTATCGAATAAGGGATGCAGCGGGGGGCTTGTTTACTTTACATAGATATGTCTTCGGCGGCTTTTTCGTTCAAATGCGCTTCTATTCTGCGCTTCGCAGATGCTTTTTCATAGCTCGGTAATACAAAACTAAAGTTGGTGTTAACATTTCAACATCTTGCGACCGTCTCGAATCTAAGAAATAACAGCGAGCACCTCTGCAAACTCAGCTACAGCTAAAGGTATGTAAACGTACATTTCTTACAATCATTCAACCAAATTTAATTTCAAATTGAAAACACATTCCTTACAAAATAACTTAAAATCGCACACACGGAAGAACCAAAAAGATTGAAAAATCATGATACTTTTTTCTTTCGTCTGTCGATTTTAGAGCTGGTTCGGAACTATAGAATTTAGGACTAGTTCGGAACTATCGAAAAAGGGATGCAGCGGGTGGCAATTGGCACTTCCTAAGACATCGCCATGTTAAATTCGCCAGTTGCTTGCATGCAAAAGAGATTTATCGCGAACCAGTACTGGGTCTAAATGTACTATAAGCGCATCAGTTCAGAACTGGAGATTTTCCCCACAGGGTATATATTGCTCATACATACATATATACATATGTATACATATACATATATATATGTATACATACATACGTGCATTCAAACATACATATGTAGGTACTCGTACCCGTCATGCGTCGCTTTATTTATTTTTTTCCCTTCCCTATACTACCCACGGTGGAGAGAATACAGAGGTGGCGCCGATGACGATACCGCTACTCGGCTCTCAGTGATTTTGACAGAATCAGCTGTTTTGGTGACGTCATTGTAGAGAAGACAGCAGTAGTGATGTGCTCAGTCAATACTTTCAAGTATTGATCGATATTCGGTAACGATTTAAAATGTATCAAATACTCTCGATATTCGGTACCAAAACATTTAGATTTCAAATAAAAGCGCACACAGGCCAAAGATATGGAAAAAAAACGGCTCAGGGGAGACTCGCCAATAGAGCCAATAGAGCTTTTAATACTGATTCAAATGAAAGATGTATATATGTCGGTTCCAGGCCATAACGCAGAGAAACTCTCACTTGTTTGAAGCATTTTTGTTCCAGCCGAATCGGACGATATCATTTTTGAAGGCCTAGGGGCAGATTCTATAACCAGTTAGCGACAATTTTCGAATCGGTATCGGGTTTGTTGACCTATGATATGAAATATTGTTACACCAACAAGTACGATATCGATCCGAAACTTGTCGCTAACTGGTTAGATCTCCCCCCTGAAAAGCTTCTTCATCCGTCAAAACATTTTTCTTGAACCTTGGATCAACTAAGGTTAAAACTGATAAAATAATATTTTTCTGTGGCGATAAGTTCAAGTGTTTTAGCCGATATCATATAAATTAGTAATGAAAGTTTTTTCTAAACCTGAAATGCATATAATGGCGAGGGTTTAATGTAAATAATCGGTATCGGATACCGAAAAGGAAGTATAGGGTACCGAACTCTTTTTAAAGTATTGGGTACCGAGTATTGGGGACAATTCAGCACATCACTAGTCGCCCTCATTCTCGCCGCTCTCAGTTGTCAACTCTACGATGACGTCACGCTAAAATTACTCTCACGAATTCTGCTGCAATCGGCGCAATCTTGTATTCTATCATTCTTGTATACTACCTATATCTTCCTTCTCACTCATGTAACGTTTTCAGTTTCAAAAATTTCACTCTCCATTTTTTGCGATACCGCCGCCTAAGAAGTTTCACTTCAAAAACTAAATTAAATTCTAACATTTTTACAACATTACTCGTTTTACGGCGCTAGCAGCGATACCTGCGACCCCCCTTCCCCCTAAAAATTTTATTTCTTGCGGCGGAAGTAGCGACACCCGTGCAAATTTCCTGATGGATCATACATTAGATGTTTGACAGCAGCAAGATAACAAGCGAGCAAATCGGTAGCAACTACAACAACAGGTCACAGACAAAAGGCAACCGTGCATACGCGCTGAAAAAAGGCGGTACATACCCATATTGAATTCAAGTAAGTGCGCACAAGTTTACCTTAATGTTCTCATATTCATAGATACATATATATAAGTATGTATGTAAATTACATAGCGATCTTACAGCACGGTAGAATTGAAGTAGCTGCATTTTAAATTTACCAGTAAGTACAAAAAAAAATTAATAATAATAATAATAAAAATTAAAAATATCAAACTTACAAACATATACCCTGAATATATGTACACACATGTAACCCTACCCATTTTCATATTTCCCCTCGGAAAAACCGCCACAAAAATTTTGCATACGTAACAACATTAACCTAAATACCCAATCTCATTTCCATAGGCCACTCATATTTATATAAGTCTAGAATTTCCTACCGGGCTTTTTTTTTCCCTTGTCCAATAAGTACGTTTAGATAAATTTATACATATGCTCGCTCACATTTGATGATCCTCCGGTGCTAAAAAAAAAAATTGCATGCAGAATATATGTATGTACACACTGGTACATATTTACATACATTACATCCCTAAGCCCTGTATGCAGCCCTCAAGAAAACGGTCAAGAAAAAATTGCCATTATTTCGTGTGTGTGTCCAAGGAATTTTGACATTTTTGATACCTCACAGCCTGTTGCCTCACTCTTTCCTCTATAAATAATGGAACGGGCATATATTTCTGTTGCAAACCTGGGTTGGCTTGTGCTCTTTTTTCACAAAAAACTTTAAGAAACCGTAGTAGAAAGCGTAGTAAATTTCTTAAGAACTGCGTACTGCCTTAAGGAAATTTGACTCAAGAAAATTTCTTAGCCATTTCTTGTACGTCATTTTATGTGGAGTTTTTGCTTTTCTTGGGAGCTGTATGCAGGCCTTTACGCGTTTGCTTAATTACCCGCTAACTCAGTCGCGCAGCAAAGAAATTCGCTGGCGACATATGTACAGTCGTATACACTCGAACACACATTCTTTTACCCGGCTTCTCGTTCTCTGCCTATCATTTATTGCGCAGTCGAGAAGCAAAACAATTTGCTTGAGCCAAATGCACATGTGCATACGTATGTGTGCACATTAGGGTGGTCCAAAAAAAAGTAAAGTCGGAAATTTAATGCTCTCACCCCCTAGGATGGTTCTATATCGAAAAAAAGTATACCCATGTTTTTTTATTTTAAAATCAAAATATATTTAGAGGTCGCTCAAAGCGCTCAAAGTTTCCCATGTATTTTGTATGGGGAAAAAAAAGACTTTTCGTAGAAATGGCATAGAATCCACAAAAATCGAAAGTTTTCAATCTAAAAACTCTGCTTTGTTTAAATAAACAATTGGGCATTATTCTCTGAAGTCCTCTGAAGAGAAGAAGAGTTTTCAGATTGAAAAATTTTGATTTTCATGGATTCTATGCCATTTCTACGAAAAGTATTTTTTTCCCCATACAAAATACATGGGAAACTTTGAGCGCGTTGAGCGACCTCTAAATATATTTTGATTTTAAAATCAAAAAACAGGCGTATACTTTTTTCGGTATAGAACAATCCTAGGGGGTGAGAGCATTAAATTTCCGATTTTACTTTTCTCCCATACAGTTTTGGACCACCCTAATGTACATACATCCGTACACAAACATTAATGCAAACGTACGCTCGTAAATAAAATATTATGCTCTTATTGCGTTTATACACGCTATGGTAAGACAGTGTCTCACAAAACCAGTAATAAATAAATTAAGTTCACTCTGCATTAATATTTTTGGCCTATGTATACATATTGCACATCTAAATATACACATTGTTATCTCATATCCACATTTTGATTTCGCGAACTAATGAAAACACGCCTCATTCTAATAATAGCAAAGCTACTCCTTTTGACATACATACATACATACGCGCTTTTCCTTATCTCTTTCTCCTCTTTCGATATCGCATATTGAACGCTGCATATTTACATATATACAACTGTGACTTAAATAAAAAATCCCCAACTCTGTTAGCTTTTGCACTGCACTTACAAAGCCCTGTTGCTGTACTTAGACGCGCTAGGACAGCACAGTGTCTCAAGAACATAAAATAGCACAGTGGTACAAAATAATAAACACACATAAATTAAAGAAACGTAATTAAATAAAATACACTTTTAAATAAAAATAGATAAAATATTCTTTTTACTACAAACACCATACATATTATTAAACAACAAATAAAATAAAAATGGAAATAAATCCAGAATTTTCACATTTCACGGCCGAAACAAGGGTATTACTTCAGGACTTTAAATTCGAAAGCCGCAAATTCGACCTATTTTGCCAACGATGGTCTTCCACCTCAATAGCGAACCTCTCAGTGACGCTGGTAAAAGTAAAAATGGACCGAAATTGGGAGAGTCTCGTGGCTTCATTTCATCAACTCTCCCACTCATACTCTTTTCTAGTAATCCGTACTTCGGTTTCCCCAACACTTGAAAAAAAACTCGACTCAATATTGCCAATGCAAAGCTGAAATGGAGAAAGCTTTAGAGTTCCTTACTACCAACTCAGCAGGTCCACAAATTCCAAATTTTACCTCCAAGCTAACAAAATCTTTAGCCCCTGATGAAGAAACCCCAATTATACAGTCCACTACTCAGGTGTCTTCTCCTATAGACACAACCCAAAAATCCCCCATACCAAGTTCTACTCCAAAGAACAAAGACACCATAGAATCTCTCAATGATTTCCTCAAATGCTCACGAATAAAAACCACTCCCACTATATATCTACCCCAAAACTGATCAGAGACGGTAACTTCCGGCCCGGCAGGGGCTCTACCGCCAATGAAAACTCAGAATAGTCATTTACTCGACGAAAGCATAAATTCAACTCTCAACCCCAAAGACGTTGAAGGATATTCAAAAGTTGGCGAAACCACAAATACGTCAGCTCCAAGGCGTAGGTATTCATTTCCAATACCATCCACTAACCCCTCTACACCAGTTATTCCTAACGACTCAATCCCATAAGCAAGTACAAGGATCCACAAGGTCATCACATTCTCCGAACCGGCACAACTCACACAAGGACGAATGTACATTTTGCGATCCCAAGCAGCCAGGTATATATTTCTCTGCGGCACCCAGCAAGCGAGACTCTCCGTCGACTTGGGATCCTTCATATCGAATTAAGAAGTTCCAGAAAGTCAAAGAAATGCATTCTGCATTCCCACCTGCGGCTTCATCAATACTCCCACCTGCCGGTAAATCTGCGGATAGCTCGAAGCTTACTACAAATATTCACAACCAACGTTGTGCTTCAACTCTATCAATTTCGCAACCTCCAGCAGCAAACAACGCGACAACCTCGAAGCAAAAAGATATAAAGGACACCCAGTCGGCCACTTCGTCCCCATATGCAAGTAGCTGTAATGAGCAACAACAATATTATCAAAAGAAGTCATCTCCAACTAGTTGCTTCAGGTCCTGTGTCATTTTGTACCCCATATCTCCCAACGGTGATGCCACAGTCTCCACTCTGAGGGCACACCTACAACAGAATATACATAGGAATCTCGCAGTACCGAAAGATTTATTAAATCATAAGCCATTCACCCTGAATGGGCATTGTCGTTATCCACATAGGAAATGTGGCCGTATTCTTCCTCTCAGAACAGTCAATCCGCAGCTAAACTCAACGACTAGCGGGCCTATTCCTACCCACCAACAATATTCCACAACTAAACCTCCACACCCTAATATACGATCTACCCATTTTTAATGCTATAACACGTGCATATTTAACGCAACCCACATCCGTTATGCTTCACAACTAATGCAGTTTACGACTTTATTTCACAGGCTAACCAAGATGTGTCGATCCCATCGTAGTTTTGGTTTCCTCCTCTTCTGTCACGGATCGCGGGTGAGGCCCCCTGAAGACCAAATGTCACCGTCATCGCAGCCGCAATTGACAAGCAACAGAATCAACGTCTGCGGGCCCAGCATGTTGAGGACATGGACAATAATTACGTCTCTTCCCGATACCGTTTCATATATGTTAATTTACTAGTGTAAATTAATTTCGCTTTCGAATAATATTGTACACATGGTCACCTCATCTTGCTTTGTATTTTCGAAATTGCATTGTAGTAGGCGAATGTATTGTAAGCGAGTATGCGGTGGGACTCTTCCTCTCCGATGAAGCGGTACTCACTCACTTTATAAACGCCGCCGCAACCGCATCGCCAAAGTTTTTATACCGCCACTCGGGCAAATTAAGTAGCTCTTAATCGAACTTTGTACGAACTCTATCGGACTAAATAAACTTGTGAATAAGCATTTGAATTAAAATACAATATCATCTGTTGTTTTAATTAAAATTATCGGAACTCCTGCGGCGCACCCTGCGCGATTTCATCTACTCCCCAAAGTTTAAACAAGTAGAATTTAATTAAATGAAATATTAAAACATGACGTGAAGCGAGGGTGGTAAGATATCCTTAGTTTAAATATTAATAATATTAAAGAGAGTTGCCACCTGCTTAAAAAGGTAAACTCAAATTATTTAATAAGTGAAAGCAATCACTAAAAATATAGGTATCAAATGAAAAGCTTTATTTCTGAACTATATTTAGGAGCGTTGCCACGTATTTAAAAAATAAAGTTTAACCTAATTCATCAGACACATGAAATATGTAAGTATCACAATATCACTGATGGTAAATATGATTGAAGTTAATGTGGATCTGCTTCTCTATTGTTCAGTATTAATATTTTGCAATTCATATTGATTTATTAAATTCAATTCAATACAATCAAAACGAATATTTCGTGTACCGTTTCAAATTTGAATGTGATCTTAATAACATCACGTATTCTACGTTTAAGTTTAGCGGCTGTGTCGGAGGTCAAGACGAAGGCGCTGGACTGATCCTTTTTATATGCATTTTTCCAAACGCACTTCTGCACGTTGCATTTGAATGCAATGAAATTTCGAATGAGCCTTAATGATTTTCAAGTTTGTTTAGACGAGCTATGTATGTCTGGCTAACACTAACTACAGGTTAAACATGGATATCGACTACTGTTATCACGTCGACAGCGATGTCTATACTGCAGTTAGTGTTAACCAAACATTGAGTAACGGGCCCTAAGAGTGGCTGGAGTTGAGTTATTTATGGAAAACTTATTTCAAATTTAGCTATTCTTTGGGGAAACCATAGAACGTCAGAAAAGATCTTGTGTATTGATGTCTGATCCGAAAGGTTATCTGCAATAGAATACTTGTACGCAGATACAAATATCTTTGTCACTTAAAGGCTATTTATTGGATTGAATTTATAAGTTAGGAGAACTTCTAGATTTCCTTAGTTGGAACTTTTGGGGTAATTGTTAATATTAATAAACAAACAAACCAAATGAAAACAGAAAGCGATGAGTCAAGCTCAAATCCGAGCTCAGAAGCAACGCGAGCAAAATGAGCGCCGGCTTTCAGTTCAACGCAACAACGCATATTTCTCTATTCGGTCCCAGAGTGACAGCGAAACCGCAAAGCCAAATCCATCGACCACCCTCAAACCGCCTCAAGATTCAGGTCAGCGGACTTGTCCTCCAAACTTACCATTGACGACTCCGAAGTCTTGGAGTGAAGAGTGCGCTTCACCTGTGCCGTATCACATTTCACGCCCAACGCTTACATCAAATTCGGTAAGCGATAACATATCCCCAAATATAGCGGCAACAACAACTAGTACAGTGACATGTTTTACTACCTCTATCGCGCCAACAACAACAACAAACACACCGGTACCTGCCGACTGCACAGCGGTGTCAACAGCCCGGCCTATTCTTGCTGCACAAGCACAAATTAACTTGAGTGCAAGCACTGGCAACAAAGGTAAAGCGCAAGAAAGGTTGAAAAACGAAACAACTAAAAATGCGGCCATACAGACTGGAATGGACCGCTATGTTACAATAAAAAGAAAAGTTAGTCCGCAAAATTCAACGGGCAGTAAGACAAAAATAAACCGCCTTACCTCAACTCAGCAAGTCAGTACGAATAGATTTGCACTGCTAAGTGACAATGCCGATGATGTGAATAGCCAAATTTCTGAAGGTGCTGCAAAAGCTACTAATGCCAAACCTCCGCCCATTTTTATAAGAGAAGAGAATCCAAGCGCTCTTGTAAAAAAATTCACACAGCTAATCGGTAGTAATAAGTTTCATATTATCCCACTATCTAAGGGAAATATTCGCGAAACTAAAGTACAAATTTATTCCGAACAGGATTTTCGAACAGTGTCCAAATACCTGAATGACACAAACAAAAAATTTTATACATACCAACTTAAAAGTGCAAAAGATCTACAATTTGTAATTAAAGGTATCGAACCAAGCGTTGAAGCTGTGGAAGTTTCGGAAGCACTTAAAGAACAAGGTTTCAATCCAAATGCTGCTGTGAATATTTTTAATAGGAACAAACTCCCTCAAGCTATGTTTAAAGTTGAGCTCGAGCCTGAAATCAAACCTCTGGGCAAAAACGATGTGCATCCAATTTATAAATTACAATATCTGCTGCATCGTAGGATAACTGTGGAAGAACCGCATAAGAGAAATGGCCCTGTACAATGCACCAACTGCCAGGAGTATGGTCATACTAGGTCTTACTGCACGCTTCGCTCAGTGTGCGTAGCTTGTGGAGAGCTACATGTCTCTGCCACTTGCACATCAAACAAAGAAGACCCGCGTGCAAAAAAAATGTGGTAACTGCGGTGGAAATCACACAGCAAACTACAGAGGCTGTCCAGTCTATAAGGAGCTAAAAAACCGGATCAACCAACGCGTGGCTTCCATACGTACTCATAATGTACCGAATGCCTTTGTACCCTCCCAATCGAATCCTGACGTCTTCTTCGCCAAAAGAGCCACGTCGCCAACAGTTCTATCAAACACTGTCAATGGCGTCTCGTTTGCAAGTGCCTTAAAATCAGGCTTAGAAAACCGTACCCCTACAAAAACTGCACCTCAAGTTGCGCCGCAAGAACAGCATCCCCATGCACAATATGGTAAACAATCCAATATCGAAGCTATGATAGCGTCGATGCAACAAAGCATGATGAATTTCATGACTTTCATGCAAAACACAATGCAAGAACTCATGCGAAATCAAAATACGCTGCTCAACCTGCTTGCTACTCAGCAAACAAGATAATGACCTGACTTAAAATAACCCTCTGGAATGCAAATGGCATTCCTCGCCACGAATTAGAGCTGTCAAAATTTCTTAAGGACAAGGAAATTGACATAATGCTCCTTGCTGAAACACACCTAACTAATAGATATAATTTTGACATTTCGGGATATACCTTTTATTGCACGAACCATCCAGATGGAACTGGTATTTTAGTCAGGAACCGGATTAAACCCCATCATTTGACTGGAATTGCCGAGAATTATCTGCAAGCAACATCAATATGCGTACAAACAAAGCAAGGTGATATTACGCTGTCCGCGGTTTATTGTCCCCCACGTTTCACGATAACAGAAAAACAGTTTATGGATTTCTTCAGTTCGCTGGGAGAGCGCTTCCTTGCTGCAGGTGATTATAATGCGAAGCACCCTCACTGAGGCTCACGCTTGTCCAACCCTAAAGGCAAGCAATTATATAACGCGCTTATATGTAGAAGAAACAAACTCGATTACGCTTCTCCTGGAAAGCCTACATATTGGCCGGCAGAGCCGCAAAAGTTGCCAGATTTGATTGACTTTGCGGTGACAAGGAAAATTCCTCGCGGCCTTATTAGTACAGAATCAGTTGCAGATCTCTCATCAGACCACTCACCTGTACTTTTCACCTTGTGGCATCAGCCGCAAGAAAAAGAGTCACCCTATATGCTCACGACAAGGGCTACAAATTGGTTAAAGTATAAAAAATATATCAGTGCGCATATAGACCTGGATCCAAATATAGATACGCCGACCGATATTGAAAACTCCATAGCCGCTCTTGAATCTACACTTAGAGCAACCGCTAGCATTTCTACACCCCAGAAAGGTTATGTGCAAAATAATAAAAATATAATTTAACCAATAGGAAAATTGAAATGCTTGTCTTGGAAAAACGACGCCTACGACGGATATGGCAGACTCATAGATCACCAGCATCAAAACAACTGCTCAAGGCGGCCACACATGCACTGACGAGAGCCCTCAAGAACGAGGAACAGTACGCACAGTACCGGTACATCCAAAAGCTCTCACCGACTAGCACAAAGCACTCGTTATGGAAAGCACACCACAAGATAAATGCGCCAATAGAGACTGAAATGCCAGTACGGGACCACAATGGCAAATGGGCTCAGAGTGACGCAGAAAAAGCAAACACCTTTGCTTCTCATCTAAAAAATGTTTTTAGGCCAAACCCCGCAACTAATGATTTTCAACTTCCACCCGTACCCAATGTGTCAAAATGTGAGCCCCTGAAATTTGTACCTGAAGAAATTTCAAAAGTAATTAAGGATCAACTGCAACCAAATAAGGCCCCAGGGCACGACTTAATAACCCCAAAAATGATTATTGAGCTACCAAATTGTGCTGTACTTTGCATCTGTATGCTATTTAACGCAATCACTAAACATTGTCATTTCCCTCACCAATGGAAAAAGTCGACTATTGTGATGATACCAAAGCCCGGAAAGGACAAAACGCAGCCATCTTCATATAGGCCCATCAGCCTGCTACCGTGTATGTCGAAATTATTCGAAAAACTTCTTATGCTGCGCATCTCCCCACATCTGCAAGCCCGCAATATAATACCACTTCACCAATTTGGCTTCAGGGAAAAACATGGAACAATCGAGCAGGTAAATCGCATAACAACCGAAATCCGAACAGCGTTTGAAAAGAGGGAATATTGCGCTGCAATATTTCTTGACGTCGCCCAGGCATTTGACCGCGTCTGGCTAGATGGTCTTATGTATAAAATACAAATGCTACTCCCACAAAGCACACACAAACTGCTTAAGTCATACCTTTATAATCGAAAGTTTGCAGTTCGATGTAACACCACCATTTCTGAAGCCCATGCAATCGAAGCTGGAGTGCCACAAGGCAGTGTCCTTGGCCCGATGTTGTATGTCTTATACACCGCGGATATTCCTACAAACGACCGCCTGATAATGTCCACTTTTGCCGATGACACTGCCATAATCAGTCGCTCCAAGTGTCCTCTACAAGCAACTGTGCTCCTAGGCAATCATATGGAAGCTGTTGCCAATTGGCTCGCAAACTGGCGAATAAAGGTTAACGAGCAAAAATGTAAGCAAGTTACATTTACACTGAATAGGAGTAACTGTCCGCCCTTGACTTTAAGCAATCATGTCACTTACCAAGGGGTCCACCTGGACAGGCGACTTACTTGGCGAAACCACATAGTGGCTAAAAGGACTCATCTCAAGCTGAAGGCTAATTCTCTCCACTGGCTTATTAACTCTCGCTCACCCCTGAGTCTGGAGTATAAAGTGCTTATTTACAATACAGTTTTAAAACCGATATGGACCTATGGATGTGAGTTATGGGGAAACGCGAGCAGCAGCAACATCGAAATCCTTCATCGTGCGCAATCTAAAATCCTTCGAACAATCACCGAAGCACCTTGGTATATGCGAAATGAGAACATTCACCGCGACTTGAGAATACCAGAAGTACGAACCGAAATAGAACAACGGAAGACGAAATATGTATCGAAGCTTTTAGCGCACCCAAATCATTTAGCAAGATCTTTATTGCGTGTCAACAGGACCTCAAGACTACGTAGGAATGACTTACCAGCCCAGTCGTAATCTTTTCTTAGGGCCAGTTAAGAAAATACTCATCCCAACTAGGGGATGTAAATTAAGTGAATAGATTAAGATTCGAAAACTTATTATTAGGCTCTTAGGCAGGGCAGATTCAATAAATAAATTAAAAAAATTATAAAAAAAAAAAAAACTTTTGGATTGTTGTTAAGCAACCCTCATCATAGAATTCTCTGGCGTCTCTATGATAGTAATGTTTACCTTGACCTTTCAAGCTGACCACGCGAAATTTTTTACTACATCGCTTAGCCCATCAACAGTATTATGGTGTTTAGTCAACCTGAACTTCAAAGTTTTGTGGCATTAAACATAGGTTCGAAACGTTAAACTTGTTTTTTTTTATTGATATTCACCATTAGAAAAAATTTATAAGGGACTGACACGGGCGTGACACGATAAAACGTTTCAAAATCTCTAAAGCAGGCACTTATAATTAGGGTTCGAAATTTCAGACTTTGGTATCGATACTGAGTACTCATTCTGGCATCGAGCTCATGGTATCGATACTCTAAAAGTATCAGGGAAAAAGTATCGATACTACTCAGCATCGGACTCATTAAAATACGTTTTTTGGGATACTAAAATTATTTTATTCTCCAATCTTATATCTAGTTATTTCCTGAATTTAAAACAATAGAAATTTAAAATATTTGATTTTTATTTCACTGCAAAACTTACTTTCACGTTAGAACTAATTTTAACGTTAAATGTACATACATACATACATACATAAATATATATATATATATATATATATATATACTTTCACGAATTTCAAATTTTATTAGGAAATTTTTGTAAACTTTTTGGGTATGCATTTTTGTATCCTATTCAATTTTAGTATAATAATGTGGAAGTTTGAATTTAAAGTCAACGGTCGAAGGCTACACGTAAACTTGAATAGGTTACAAAACTGCATACCCAAAAAGTTTCTAAAAATTTTGCATTTTCGTGAACTTTGCTTAAAGTTTTATGGCCTTATTCATAAAAAATAAAAAGGTATATAAACTGAAAAATGTATGAAAATGTCATTTTACTAAGCTCTTTAAACCTACTTTATTTTTTATGAATAAGGCCATTAAACTTTTACTTATTTGGTATATGTTATGCAACAGACTACACGCAATTTCAGTTTATTTTAAGTGATTGACAAAATTGAATGCTAGTAATCCATATAAGCAAAGAAAATTGGTTTGCTAATGGAAAAAAAAAATTTAAAAAGTGCGTTTTTTAATAAGTATTCGATACTACGAGTACTTTGCAAAGTATCAAATAAAATCACCAAATAAGGTATCGAGTATTAAAGTACTCATTTTTATACCCTCAGTATCGATACTTACTCAATATCGATAGTATCGTTCGAACCCTACTTATAATATAATAGAAGAGATGAAACAGGGCTGAATAGTATAAACACACTCTAGTTATGAAATTATAGAAAAATACCCAATGTAGTAACTAAGCAATACGAAGTTTAAAACCTTGCTAAACCGTCATGATTTCATCCCATTATATAATTTAAATGCCTATTTTTCTTCAATGCCTCTTCTTTGGGGCGAAGAAAGGTAGAGACATTTATTCCCCACTTCAAAAAAATAATAACTTTGTAAATACTTGATTTTGCAGAGCCCTCTGTTTTAAAATATATTGTCATATTCAATTACTTTTCTAATATTGAAGTTTTGAGTGCATTTACAGTGTAATAAAATAATATAACAAAATTTTTTCTTAGAAAATACGTTAATTGAATAGCATTGAATCATCAAGCATTGTTCAATAAGTTACTGTATAATTGGACACAAAGTTTCACTTACTCATGGAATACCCCATATGGCTCATTCCACGGTAATCGATACCGAATGAAACGAAAATAAACTTAGGAATTTGACTATTATTTCTAGTAAGTAAGAGTAAATAAATCTAACTTTAAAGACTGAAAGCCAAAATTCCGAAATTTACCTTAAAATCAGATATTTTTACAAGCTTTTATTTAACTTGGTCATCCCGCGGAAATTTTCAATCGATTTTAAACTAACTTCCCGACAAGGCAGATACTTGAAGTTTTCAGCATAGTTCCAATCACGATGACAATGCAATTCAATGTAAATGAACTCCCTATATGGTCCAGCGGTCTTGATACAAAGGCGGTCAAAACATAGTAAAATGTATGGCTAACAGAGCGTAATTTGCCAAAGCACGTAAAACCAGAGCAAAGCTATTTATGGCAAATTATAGATATCAACCTAGTCTAGATATGAACCTCGTTGTAGGCATCATATCAAGCAGATACAACTAGAAGACTCTAGATTTCGCCCCGCCAGAAGAAGTTAAATATTGCGCCTAAATATATGTACCATTTACATACGATACAGCGGAAATGGACGACACGCCATTTCTTTAAATGAAACTAACTCATGCTATATGTATGTATGTACATATGTATGTTTATACAAAACGTATGCATACAACATTAGGGGTATTCTCCAAATCTTGCAAAGCCGTTGCACGTAGCACGGATTGCACGGATTGCATAACTTGCAAACACACAAAAACAAAATATATGGGAAATGCCATTTCCTACCGCTGCAAAATATGCAACGTCGAAACCCATGTATATATTTTGCAAAAAAGCGTAGAAAAATAAATGCGACCCTGTGGTAGTTGTTTTGTTATTGGAATTGCTACATATTTCTCTCATTCCTCTCATCTCGCTCACTTAATTTCTGTTGCTTTATCTTGTTATTGTATTTGATACAGAATTTCGCTGGTTGCTACCTATGCATGCTACCACTTTGCAATGGGGTGCTCTCGTACTCTTCCAAATTTGGAATAGAATTTTTGCATTTCGTGCAATCCTTGCATCGTGCAAGGCTTCGAGAATACCGCTATTTTGTTTGCATAGTCTTCTGTTCTCTTTCATTGCAAGTAGAATTATTTTAATATCTATTGCAAAATTTTGTAAAAAAAAAAACTTTTTAACCCTGGACGTTCTTCGTTAGTCGATTCGACTAACAAAAATCGTGTTACGCTTCGTACCTTTCTCTGAAGTCATTTACCATTTTCTTTTTTATATGTAACAGAGAAAATAATATGTATTTAATATTTTGTTTATGTGTTTGAAAAACTATAAAGAACTAAAATGCATAAAATTTTCGTTTTTAACTCTTTTAGGTTTGTTATTTCAATTCTAAGTTGGTGTTAGTCGTTTCGTTTTACATATAAAGAACTTTTTTATTTAAAGCAACAAAATAAAATCTTTATAAGAGCTGTTTTCATTATAAAGGTTTGCTCAAGCAGCAGCGGTATGGTACCACGCGGTATAACTCCGTATGGCATGTATGGATATACATATCCTCTCCTGAAATGCAAAATAACGTATCATCATCGTCACTTGAAATGCAAAAAGTCGTAGCTAATAAAAAATTCAAAATTAACTTTTTGATTGATATGATAAATTTTATCAAATTACAACTTCCCACATCGTTTTATAAAAAAAAAAACATGTCACGACTTTTTCCATTTCAGTGACGATGATGATGCGTTATTTTGCATCTCAGGTGACGTTATATACATTTGTTTGTAGTTAACTTACATACATACCCAGTAGAAATTCTGTGCATACAACATCGCTGCACAGTGGTCAATAAATGGAATTTAATGTTCATAATTCACTGGAGCCTTCATTTCTCAACCGATTTGATTAATTATTATTTTTAAATGAAAGCTAGCAGCAAGCTCTTGCTACCAACAGCGCACAGTGGTCAATAAATGGGATTTAGTGTTCATAATTCACTGGAGCCTTCATTTCTCAACCGATTTGATAAAGTATTTTTTTAAATGAAAACTAATAAAATTTGCAAGAGACTAGTTGAGCCCAATTTTCGAATTTTTATTTGTTTGTATTGAATTTTTTAGTGCAAAGTGCAGACATTGCGCGAAATGTTAGCGAAAAAATTATTAAAGATCAACGCGAACTCTTAGCGACTTACAACCTGCACTTTATTATACTAAAATTTAGTAATCTATAAAACTGCATATCCAAAATTTTTATAAAAACTAAAAACAAAAAAATACTTTTGGTAACATTTTTTTTTATAACATTTCAAATTATTACTTTTTAATTTATTTTTTGTTTTACAATTGTTTTTAACTAGTTTTTATTATGAAGCTTTTATTAGCTGGAACAGGAGAGTCGATCTTCTTCAAAATTGGCGCAATTTCTGCACTTTGCACTAAAAAATTTAATACAAACAAATAAAAATTCCAAAATTGGGCTCAACTAGTCTCTTGCAAATTTTATTAGTTTTCATTTAAAAAAATACTTTATCAAATCGGTTGAGAAATGAAGGCTCCAGTGAATTATGAACATTAAATCCCATTTATTGACCACTGTGCGCTGTTGGTAGCAAGAGCTTGCTGCTGTGTATACATGTGTGTGTATAAATTTGAAAATAATTTGCAAGAATCTCCACATACACAACAAACATACAACCTAAATGTATACTATGCACTTAGCTTTAAATTTTAACATTTTCGCAGCTCCCTATGTTTGTCTTCATCTAAAGCAGTGCCCGCCAAACACTTTCCTGGGAAACGAACTATATTCGGCCTTTCACATGTACACAATCGGCACGGTGGAGAGAATACAGAGGTGGCGCCGATGACGATACCGCTACTCGGCTCTCAGTGATTTTGACAGAATCAGCTGTTTTAGGGACGTCATAGTAGAGCAGACAGCAGTAGTGATGTGCTGAGTCAATACTTTTAAGTACCCAATACTCTCGATACCTGGTACCGAAACATTTAGGTTTCGAATAAAAGCGCACATAGGCCAAAAATATGGAAAAAACGCCTAACAAAACCCGAATGTAAGAGCCAATAGAGCTTTTTTACTGATTCAAATGAAAGATGTATATATGTCGATTCGATGCCATAATACAGAGAAACCCTTACTTGTTTGAAGCTTTTTTGTTCCAGCTGAATCGGACGATATCATTTTTGTAGGCCTGGGACCGATTCTGTAACCAGTTAACGACAATTTTCGAATCGGTATCGTTTTTGTCGACGTTTGATATCAAATATTTCTAAGTCAACAAGTGCGATATCGATCCGAAACTTGTCGCTAACTGGCTACAGAATCCTGCCCCTGAAAGGCTTCTTCATCCGTCAAAGTATTTTTCTTGAACCTTGGATCGACTAAGGTTAAAACTGATAAAATAATATTTTTCTGTGGCGATAAGTTAAACCTGAAATGCATATAATAGCGAGGGTTTAATGTAAATAATCGGTATCGGATACCGAAATCTTTTTTAAGTATTGGGTACCGAGTATTGGGGACAATTCAGCACATCACTAGTCGCCCTCATTCTCGCCGCTCTCAGTTGTCAACTCTACGATGACGTCACGCTAAAATTAGTCTCACGAATTCTGCTGCAATCGGCGCAATCTTGTATTCTATCATTCTTGCACAATCGGCTTCTTACACGTGCACAATCCGAACGTCAACAGAAAGAGTAGAAGAGCAACAAATTTTATTTAGTTACATGCAAACAATAGGCGAAGCAGGTTGATGACGCATTATTGTTGAATAAAGTAGGGACACTGAGCAGAATGAATGAATATTCATTCAAAAATTTTATAACACAATTTTTCGTACATACACCCCTAGAAATAGGTATGTATATGGTACCAAGTCTTGCTTTTTCTTCATATTAAAAGAACTTTGTGAATTATGTATTTTTTTTTTAATACCAGACTAGTCCTCAATTAAAACATACAATATGTTTTGTTATTTATCTTTTGGTTTAATCGTTATTTTAAATTGTTCTTAAATGTCAAGTTTTACCTAATTTTAAAATAAATATATATTAGATATATATATTTTTATTTTATTTCTACTTGAAATCAACGAAATTTTCAATTACTTTTCAGAGTGCTCGAAGCACGTTATCTTTTTTGCTCAGAAATCCACACTTAAATTATAAAATAATAATAATATTTTTGTACAATACATACAAAATTTTACCAACTTTTTTCTTTCTTAGGGCCGTTAACTTTCATTATATGTTTCTATGTTGTTTAGATTTAAAAAATAGCGCACAATGAAAAAAACGGCAAAAAACATACCAAAGTTTTTATAAAAAGTAATACAACACAGAATTTTTTTTCCGTGCATTACCACCAACACATTCTCATTTTTTGTTTCATAACTAATACATTCTCATTTTAAGACTTTTCTCTTGGCGGGCACTGATCTAAAGCAGGGATCACAAGATTTGTACGTTAACAGTTACAGAGTAGTGTTGTTTGAAAGTTGTTATTGAGCTAAACTCATTGGCGGATATTCAGTCATATTTAGTACTCAACTAAATCAAAACTATTCTAAGTCACAACTAAAGCTATTCATAGTCGCCTTAGTTTCGACTTTTTTCGCTAAGTACCAACTTAAAATTTAGTTTCGACTGCAGCTGCAACTAAGTCGTAACTAGGAAGACGTAACAGACGAAATATGTAAAAATTAAGTTGGTAGAGGGTGAATTTGATAATATTGAATAATCTCCAATTAAAATTTACAAAGATCGATCCATTTTAATCGGAAGATGAAATTAAATGCGTTTTACAATTCGAATAAAGCTACATCACAATTTTATAATTGGAATAATTTAGAAAAATTCTCAAATAATAAGTCAGTTTCACGCTAGTTCTTTTAAAGTAAATTTGTGCATAAAATTTAGATATCTACTATTTGTATGTATCGCAGCATGCTTTCGATAAACATCGACTACACATCACTGCGGGTTTTCTGGCTATTTCACACAATTAACAAGACAATGATACCTTATTCTTTTGCATAATCATGGAATGAAAATAAAAATTACATAAACGGATGATCAAACTTGATATTATTTAATAAAAATGTAATTTTTCCAAAATATCGTAAAGAAAAATCGATACATTTTCACACTTGTTTTGCTATATCGTAAACTAAGTCGAAACTACTTAGTAGAAGTCTGAAATGCGACTATGAATAGAGGTAAATTTTAAGTTGGTACTTAAATTTAGGTTGCAACTTTGATAGTTTCGACTTAGTTCCTAGAATATGAATACGCGCCATTATTTCTAGGCAACACCACCAGTGTTGCCGCGAATTTTTTTACTGGTAGCCCAATTCCTTTAAAATAAGGGCTAAAAAGGAGCTAAAAAAAAAGTCGTTGTGGCTAAAAATGGTAGTTAAAATTTTTATACCCGAGCGCACTTGTGCACAAGGGTATTATAACTTTGTTCATATAACGGTTGTTTGTAACAGGCAAAACGAATCGAGATAGATATAGACAAATGTATACATAAATGATCAGAATGAAAAGAGAAATCGATTAAGCGGTGACTGTCTGTCCATCCGTCCGTCTGTGCACACGATAACTCGAGTAAAAATTATTTTCGGCGTAGGACGAACGGTATTGAAATCGGACAATAACCACGCCTACCTCCCATATAACGGTAATTTTCAGAAATACGAAAACTGCGATATTTTAGTAACTACTGAAGATAATTCACTCAAAATTTATATTTAGAATAAATTTTAGACGAAAAATAAGAATATTAAACATTTTTGGAAAATGGGCGTAGCCACGCCCATTTATAGTTACATGTGTATATCTTGGTAACCGCTACACCAATTTCTTCCAAACTTGGCACAGTTGTTGGCCCTGGTACAGCATACCAAATGGAGGAACATTTTTTAAATAGGACAATAACCACGCCCACATCCCATATAGCGGTAATTTCGAGAAATACGGAATCCTCGATAAATCACTAAATATTAAAGCTAATTTATTCAAAATTGATGGTTGCACCAATCCTTTACCAGGAAATACGCTTGTGATCAAATTTTGGAAAATGGGCGCGGCACCCGCTTATCATGTAGCGGTAGCTTTCGGAAAGGTGGAAAACATATATTTAATACTTGCGCCCGGTATTTATTGTTCAGCTCCGCCCGAACTTAGACTTTCTTACTTGTTTACTTACATATCATCACCTGAAATGCAAAATAACGTAACAACATCGTAACTGAAATGGAAAAAGTCGTGACTAACTTTTTTTTCCATAAAAAGATGTGGGGAGTTGTAATTCGATGAAATCCATCATAGCATTCAAAAAGTGAATTTTGAATTTTTTTATAAGTTACGACGTTTTGCGGTTCAGTGACGATTTTGTTACGTTATTTTGCATTTCAGGTGACGATATACATATATAAGTATACACGCAAATATTTTCAATAAGTAATGGTATAGAAAAACAATGAACTCTGGGAAAAAAGCTAATATTTTATCCAAGCAAAAACCTTTTTGTATAGAATCAAGTGATTGTACGTTCAGGCTCGAAGCATATGACTTACCAGCATGCTGGTACAATATTTATTTCTTTACAAATAAGGTCCAGAAATGATCGAAATGATTAGAGCCGAATTTTCGTAATTTTTTTACCATTATATTAAACATTGTTTTTTGTTTTAATTCACAACTGCAATATCGTGAACTTTAATCATCCTCAAACACGGCTTTGACTCAAATAGTGCAAGAAATTTCCCCCAAAATACTTTTTGCTTAGAAAAATTAGCTAATTTCACCATTCACGACATCAGCATGCTGGTGCAATCATAAAATTTTCAAATAGTTTTTGAAGTCGCACCAGCAGCTAGTACAATCACACCACAAGAACATACACGGTCAATCGACTTGATGGGCCATTTAATAAATTAAGCATATTAAGGGCCGTAAACTTATCTATTTTAAAGTATAGTTTTGCAGTATGTATGTATAAAAATGTAAGGAACATACAATACATATATGTACATATATCAGTCTTTCTTAGTTTAAAAATTCATCTCTTACATAAATGAAAAAAATGAGATCAAATTAAGCATATACAACTTTTTCGTGCCAAGTATGAATAAATTCTCCAAAGGGCTAAAAAAGGCTAGAGTCAATTTTAAATTTATGTTGCCAAAAAAAGTAACTGGTAGCTAAATCTAGCCACCAAAGGGCTAAAACGGCAACACTGAACACCACTCTGTGACTGCCAGAATGTACAAATCTGTACAAATGTACAAATCGTGCGATCCTTGCTTAACAGCTTCTTTACAGCGTGGTCACTACTGCTAGTGATAACAGAGCGTAATTTGCCGGCGCAACTATGTAGGATAGTTTTAGGCAGTGGTATGATAGATTCTATTGTGAATTCCTTGGTAAGATAAAATACCGGAAATTAGTTTGAATAAATCAGCTGTTAACCTTGGGATATTTCTGTACGAATTTCTGTAGAGAACCTACCGTGTGTGTAGTTTGTACTTGATCTGAATGCTTAAATTAAATAACACACTGATTTCATTCTGATTATGCTCCTAATTCGTGACATATTGGGCGCGTTCATATTGTCTAACCGTAGACTGTTTGCCCTAGAAACGCACAGTTGTGTAGTTCCGCTCAGTTCAACAGTTGCCAACTTTCCGCCATTTTTCCATCGTACAATTTTTTCGCTACCTGAACTCAACATGTTTTGGTCAGCCTAAACACATGATCGAAAAGATTTACGCCGCTTATATTAAATATACTACGCTCATAAATGGAGAGTCAGACCTTAATAAAAATAATATGTCCTGGTTATCTTCTATATTAATAAAAATGTTGTGTTCGTATGTCACGGTCGTCAAAACTCGAGAACGGCTGAACCGATTGGAATAATTTTTTTTTTGTATTCTTCGGTATAATACCAGAACCAATGATATCGTAAAAAACTGGAGGGTTGCCACCTA
The DNA here is from genome assembly GCF_013731165.1 of Rhagoletis pomonella. Taxonomy (NCBI): domain Eukaryota; kingdom Metazoa; phylum Arthropoda; class Insecta; order Diptera; family Tephritidae; genus Rhagoletis; species Rhagoletis pomonella. The sequence continues at coordinate 6,257,763 of NW_023458563.1, read as the reverse complement.
TTTGAAAATTTTTAAACCCAATTATATTGACAAAATAAATAAATTATTGCAATATGGGTATCAAATTAAAGGGGTTTAAGAAAGATAGCTGCTGGAAGTATTTTTGACGGGGGCTGCCACCTATTTGAGAATTTTAACTCAGTTAAGTTGGTTAAGTAAATGAAATATTGCAATGTGGGTATCAAATTAAAGAGTGTTAAGAAGGCTTACAGCCGAAAATATGTATCATTAGGGTTGCCACCTGTTTCAAAGTTTAACTAAATTACACTGATGAAATAAATGAAATATTACAATATTGGTATCAAATTAAAGAGGGTTAAGAAAGATAACTGCTAGAAATATTTTTGAGGAGTGTTGCCACCTATTTGAAAATTTTAACTCCGTCAAATTGATAAAATAAATAAAATATTGCCATGTGGGTGTTAAACTAAAGAGATTTAAGAAGGCTTACAGTCGAAAATATTTTAAAGGAGGGTTGCCACCCTTTAAAAAAAATTTGCGCAATTTAATTGATAAACTAAATGATATATTACAATATAGATATTAAATTAAAGAGAAGCAAGATAACTGCTGGAAATATTTTTTAGGGGGGTTGCCGCCTATTTTAAAAGTTTTAACCCAGTTAAATTGATAAAGTAAAGGAAATATTGCAAGGTATAAAACTACAGTCAAATTGATAAAATAAATAAAATATTGCCACTTGGGTGTCAAACTAAAGAGTTTTAAGAAGGCTTACAGTCGAAAATATTTTAAAGGAGGATTGCCACCTGTTAAAAAATTTAGCGCAATTTAATTTATAAACTATATGATATATTACAGTATAGATATTAAATTAAAGAGGTTTAAGAAAGATAACTGCTGGAAATATTTTTGAGGAGGGTTGCCACCTAATTGAAAATTTTAACTCAGTCAAACTGATAAAATAAATGAAATATTGCAATGTGGGTATTAAACTTTAGAGTTTTAAGAAAGCTTACCGCCGAAAATATTTTTGATGAGGGTTGTTACCTGTTTTAAAATTTAACTAAATTTAATCGATAAAATGAATTACTTATTACAATATAGGTACCAAATTAAAGAGGTTTAAAAAAGATAACTGCTAAAAATATTTTTGAGGAGGGTTGCAACCTATTTGAACATTTTAACTCAGTTAAATTGATAAAATAAATGAAATATTGCAATGTGGGTATTAAACTTTAGAGTTTTAAGAAAGCTTACAGCCGACTATTGTTACCTGTTGAAAATTTAGCTAAATTTAATCGATAAAATAAATGACTTATTACAATATAGGAATCAAATTAAAGAGGTCTAAAAAACATGACTGCTGGAAATATTTTTGAGGGGGGTTGAAACCTATTTTAAAATTGTAACTCAGTTAAATTGATTAAATAAACGAAATATTGCAACGTGGGTATCAAACTAAATAGTTTTAAGAAGACTTACAGCCGAAAATATGTTTGAGGAGGTTCGTTACCTGTTTGAAAATTTAACTCAATTAAATTGATAAAATAAATTAAATGTTACAATATGGGTTCCAAACGAAAGGTATTTGAGAAATCGTGATTTGCAAATATTCTAAATAGGATTATGCAATATGTAAAATAAACTGAAAATATTGAATTAAATGAACTGGTTCGAAACGGAAAGTGATTGGGAAGCATTACTGAAGAATTTTTTTTAATGTTTCTACTTATCCAAATCCGGACAGTTTGAAAAAAAAGAGAATTTACGATATCTTATCAAACGAAGTGATAAGTTGGTATACAAATTACGCAATGGAAAAAAATTAATATAAAGTTACGGATACAAATGAAGAAATGATAAAAAGCGTAACGAAAACATAAAAATATCCCGTGAAATGAAATAATGAAAACTTAAAACTGTTGTCACCATTCCTTTACATTATAAAACAGTTAAATTTGAATTATAATACAATTATAATTACAATTTCGTTCGGTCGCCATAGCGCCATAGGTCAAAACATAGTGGAGCGGCGAGTGAAGCTAAGAGCTTTCATCGAGCAAGGCTTCAATTAAAAAACGTGTGTGTACGCTTTGCTCTTCACTATATGCTCTCCCCATATATGTAATTCTTCTATATTGGCAGTACGTTAAAAGTACATCCGCCAACATTAGAGTGCAGATATATAATGATAGAACGAGAAAACCAACCAACCAATGTACTCAGAATGACATTTGAAAAGAATAAAAAATCAGGAGCGGTGCAGTAATCGTCAATATTTTAGAAAATTAAATTTTAATTAAAGCCAAAAAAAATAGTGTTTAACTTTTGAACAAAAAAGTAAGGAAAAAGGAATCGTGTTGCACGCGTCAGTATGTTATACTATTTACTTAAAAATGAGCCGTATCAGGGAAAACGGGCAGACGCTACATGCTGGCTAAGGTGCTGGAAAGGAAGGCACGGATCCTCTCATCCTATCTTTTAAGAGTGGTAATGGTGATCGCCTCAAGTGTAACTTATACATCTCTTGCTGCTTATTCAAATCCGCCGGTTACCACAAAGCTCGCCCCAATCACGTTCAGGAAAAAATTTTTGGTTATTTTAGTTTTATATTTTTTAATATTTGTAATTTAAGCCGCTCCTGTTTGTTCCTTCCTTCCTGTTTGTTCCGCTTCCTGTTGTTTGTAATAGTTCACAAATATACATTTATACTAACACAAGCAAACATTTATTTGATAGGCTGTCTCCCTTTGATTGCGGAATAAAAGCACATAGTGAAGATACGTCACTATCAATATAGAAGTATTAGAATATGGCTATCCCATTGAAACATATGCGTTTGAAATCGACGCTTTGCTCGATGCTCTTCGCTCGCCGCTCCACTATGTTTTTGGCTTAAGTATATTGCGAGTAAAGAAATTTTGAATTTCATCAGATAATATTATTATGATTATGATTACTATTACTATTGTGAACTCCTGGCGTGTAATTTCTGGTGTATACCAATGACATCGATATCATCGGTAACAAAAACGTCGAAGTCTGTCCTGCCTTTTCCAAGTTGGGTAAAGAAGCAAAGCGATTGGGTTTGGTGATCAACGAAGACAAAACGAAGTATCTCCTGTTATCAAACAAAGAGTCAGAGCAGTCCCGCCTTGACACCCACATTAGTGTTGCCGGTTGTAATATCGAGAAAGTAGAGAATGTCGTTTACTTGGGAACCAGCATTAACACCAATAATAATGTCAGTATGGAAATCCAATGCAGAATCACTCTAGCCAACAAATGCAACTTTGGACTGAATAGGTAATTCGGGAGTAAAGTTCTCTCTCGACGTACAAAAACCACACTCTATAAGTCACTCATCATGCCCATGCTGGTATATGGCGCAGAAGCTTAGACAATGACAACATTCGATGAGACGGCTCTTGAAGTATTGGAGAGAAAGATCTTAGGGAAGATTTACAGGCCTCTGCGCGTTGGCGACGGGAGTACCGCAGCAACGAACAACGAAATGGACATAGTGTATCGAATAAAAATACAGCGGCTCCGCTGGCTTGGCCACGTCGTTCGAATGGAAGCGACGTTCCAGTTCTGAAAGTATTAAACTCGCATTCCGCTGGTGGTAGCAGAGAAAGAGGGAGAGACCAAGTGGATAAGAACTTGGCTTCACGGGGCATTTCCCACTGTCGTCAGTTGGCACAGAGAGAAACGACTGGCGTTCTTTGTCGACCTCGGCCAAAATGGCTTAGGCGCTTACAGCGCCGAATAAGATTGATTACACAGGTCAACAACGTTTTGTTCTAGGAAAGTGTAGGGTCATTTTCGAAGTAATTTTTTGCGTAGAATCCGAATCCGGGGTTTAAATTGCTCTATCACGTCAGGATTTTGAGATATCCTAACCTAAAAGTGCAAAAACGCTGTTTTTGCCCATTTTTGAGGTTATGTAGCTACGCAGATTTTGCTCTTCATAAAAAAGTAAACATGGTATTTTAAAGTATAAGTCTTCCTCTTTTAAATGCCGTTGAGTTTGCTTAAATATCTTTATTTTTCACTGAGATATCGCATTTTGAAGTTTCCATGTTTGTGAATTTTTCGATATTCGAAAATCCATTGAGATAACATGAGACGTGATACGGTCGATTACATTCACAAACATGGAGACTTCAAAATGCGATATCTCAGTGAAAAATTAAGATATTTGAGCAAACTCAACGGCATTTAAAAGAGGAAGACTTATACTTTAAAATACCATGTTTACTTTTTTATGAAGAGCAAAATCTTCGTAGCTACATAACCTCAAAAATGGGCAAAAACAGCGTTTTTTGCACTTTTAGGTTAGGATATCTCAAAGTCCTGACGTGATAGAGCAATTTAAACCCCGGATTCGGATTCTACGCAAAAAATTACTTCGGAAATGACACTACACTTTTATAGAACATTCCGAACCCATTTTTTTGCAGACCGGTGTTATTTATGGCAGCGGTTCGTTCAAACAATTACATAACCTTAGCTATCGCTTCGCCTGGAATTGCTACCAGGTGGAAACATTGCTAATTCAGCTCTTAAGCTGACATTGAACAAATAAATCATCGAAACTCCTACTTGCAATATTTCCAGAACATCCGGTATGGAAAAAGTAGTACAAAAATGTAAACTAATTATTTGAGATCAGTGCACGATGGCCCATAAAAAGTTTTTTGAGGTCCTTGACCCAATATCGCGGGATTTGTATGGAAACGTCCAACCATTCATGTATTGATATTGCCCTCAGGAGATTTTACGCAAACATTGTCTGTAATTTCTTGATTAACACTAGATAAATTCTTACCTGAAATAGTCAACATTGTGGCTAGACGAACATACATATATACACCGCAGCTGAGGGATTTTCGCGACAAGTACTGGACCTTGGGAACGGAAAGCTGCCAGCTAACGAGAGATTAAGACGAATTGTATTGCCTGATAATTTTTGTAACTAAGGAACATCAAAAGGAGAACTGATGGAAAGAATGTTTCTTAATTAAGAAAATTATTTACAGGCTCAGTGAACGAGCTATTCTTGCTGCGAAGAATAAGGATGTCTATCAACTAAATAAGAGTGGTATTGACAACAGTCGTTGCTTGAGCTGGTCTGCTCTTTTACCAGATTGCCAGGCCACTTGCTCACTTTGGTGAACACCACTAATGTTATTCAATCCGGCATTCAAAGTGACAACTGTTTAGCTGAGGGAGAGCTGGAGACCAGGGCTCAAATCGTAACATCTGTTCATCGATCGAAAACCATACCAAAGAAAATTACGTGATGCGTCAGGCAGTATAAGCTGAATGAGACAAAGACTACGTTCACGTACGTCATAATCTGAAAAATTTGTTTTTACGTGACGAGTAATACGATATCGTATGTGACGATTCGAGCCCAGATTTAGAGTTGTGGTCGAGTTAGAGTAGATGAGGAGGCAGGGATTACCTTTGCGAGTGTTTGTGTATCGAGCTGAATGAGTCCGTATGGTTTATAGGTGCACATGAAGAGAGAGAGAGAGATATGCGGGTAGGCTGATGAAGCGGTAGCGCAAGATGTGACCGTTTCACCGTGTATTCATTGTGGGACTCCATTGGAGGAGTCATGCTCTAGCTGCCTTAGGCTGCTGGGCAATGAGCTGGGATTTATCCAGGGATGCATTCGTGCAGAGCCCCAGTGTGGTTTGTAAGCAGTAGCTTAATACCATGCCAAAAATTACTCCGGGAGTGGAGTGTGGGTGATGCTCAAAGCACCGTGTGATAGTCAAGATGGGTTAGCGTTGACCATAGCTCAAAATGCCAGCGACTTATCACTTCACTAAGTTCAGCGAAGAGATATTTGAGAATTGCATAAAAAATGCATACCCAATTAAACACGAGCGAAGTGCCTTTAAAAACAAGTGCGTCTGTGTGTTCGCTGTTCTTTGTTTAAGTGGGAAATGCATAAGTCGCTTAAACAATAACATATGCGTCGATAAACACCGTTGTGGAAGAAGAAGAATCAGTTAATTATGCAACGGAATTTTTGAACTCGATTGATCTTCCAGGGATGACCCCACATACTGAATTGAAAATAAGTGTACCAATTATCACGTTGCGGAATATTAATCAGCTAAAACTCCGCAGAAATTGATGAAGAACGTAGTGTAAGTAAAGATTTTTACGTGGCCTTTCAAAGGTGAAGAATTCCCATGATTCCGACCGATACACCATTTCATTTTAAAGATTGCAGTTCCGAATTCGATTGACATTCGGAATCACAATCACTATTGCTCAAGGTTATCCTTTGGAAAAGTGTGGTTTAGAGTGAGATGCGGATTGGTTCTTAGATGTTGCGTGTTCCCGTGTCGGCAAACCAGATATCCTTGATATCAATGCAGAGAATGGAAACACGGCGAATATTGTGTGCACACAAGTACTTATTACAAAATCAAACTCATATGAAACGTATGCTTTGTTTCGTTAATAATTGATCATCCATGTAACAGGAATATGCCACAGCAAAGCGTGGCAGGGTATAGCTAGTATAAAATAAAACTAAAAAGTTCAAAATAAAATAATGTTAAAAAATATATTTTTTAAAAACAAGTATTACAAAAATACAAAATACAAAATAGAAGTATTACATATATTGGGAGAGCGTATAGTGAAGAGCAAAGCGTACACACACTTTTTTAATTGAAGTTTTACTCGATGAAAGCTCTTCGCTTCACTCGCCGCTCCACTATGTTTTGACCTATGGCGCTATGGCGACCGAACGAATTTGTTTATAATTCAAATTTAACTGTTTTATAATGTAAAGGAATGGTGACAACAATTTTAAGCTTTCATTATTTCATTTCACGGGATATTTTTATGTTTTCGTTACGCTTTTTATCATTTCTTCATTTGTATCCGTAACTTTTTATTATTTTTTTTCCATTGCGTAATTTGTATACCAACTTATCACTTCGTTTGATAAGATATCGTAAATTCTCTTTTTTCAAAATGTCCGGATTTGGATAAGTAGAAACATTAAAAAAAATTCTTTAGTAAAGCTTTCCCAATCACTTTCCGTTTCGAACCAGTTATAATACTTCATTTAATTTCAATATTTTCACTTTATTTTACATATTGCATAATCCTATTTAGAATATTTGCAAATCACGATTTCTCAAATACCTTTCGTTTGGTACCCATATTGTAACATTTCATTTATTTTATCAATTTAATTGAGTTAAATTTTCAAACAGGTAACAAACCTCCTCAAACATATTTTCGGCTGTAAGTCTTCTTAAAACTATTTAGTTTGATACCCACATTGCGATATTTCGTTTATTTAATCAATTTAACTGAGTTACAATTTTAAAATAGGTTGCAATCCCCCTCAAAAATATTTACAGCAGTCATGTTTTTTAGACCTCTTTAATTTGATTTCTATATTGTAATATAATAATATAATCCCAACGGTCTTTACCCTCCATTCCCGCCCATCCGCACGAGGGGCGCAGTCCGCATGACGTACGGAACCAATATTTTAAATTTTTGTGCCGAGTCACGATAGGCAGGAGTTTGTTAAGTGTCGAGATCTAAAACTGTTCAGCTACAGAACTAAATTCATCAGCTGATTTTATGTATTTATGTCAATAATTCACTTATTGAGAGAGGAGAGTATCGCTTTCTTAATGCTGAAAAGCGGATCTGATATATCAAACGTGCTGGAATGAGAGTTAAAATCCTGGCATAAGCAACGGAGTGGGTCGTGCAATTCAAAATTGGTTTTACAAGCTTTCAGAAATATGGGACAAAGTGTCTTGATACGCGTGAGGGAACATTAAAGCTTACATCAGCCAGAAGAGACGGACTTGAAATTGAGCCTGTCAGTAATTTAACCATAAAAATTATACCAAGCATTTCCCTGCGACTGGCAAGTGTAGGAAGGTTAATAAGTTTTAAGCGACTCGTATAAGGTGGAAGACTATATTGAGAATCCCATCGGAAATTTCTTAAAGCAAAAAGTAGGAATTGTTTTTGAATTGATTCTATCTTGTCTGAGTAAATTTGATACCTTGGATTCCAAACCACCGAGCCGTATTCCAGAATCGGCCTAACTAATGTTGTAAACAGGGTTTTAGTGATATAAGGGTCACTAAATTCTTTTGACCATCGTTTCACAAATGCAAGTACACCTTTAGCCTTGTTGACTGTCACATTAATGTGAAGATTAAAATTAAGCTTAGGATCCATTGTGATACTAAGGTCCACAAAATTGTATACCTGTTCCTATTATATAAGAAACTGGTGGAACAGCTCTTCGCGTGAAGCACATTACTTTACATTTCTTAAGATTTAGAGGCATAAGATTTACGTTACACCAGTAAGCCATACTGCTTAAGTCTGATTGTAGCAAAGACCTTTCTTTAATTGAAACGTACGAATTATAAAGTTTTACATCATCTGCATACATTAAAATTTTGGAGAATTTTATATCTGTAGAAATATCGTTTATAAAAAGCAAGAACAGAATCGGGCCTAGGTGGCTACCCTGAGGGACTCCTGAAGTAACATCAATGACGTCAGAGATAGTATTTTTAAACAATACCCTTTGTGATCTATCATAGAGGTATGAAGAGATCCAACGTAGAAAATTAGGTGGAAGACCAAGAAGATCAAGTTTATAGATGAGCAACGAGTGGCACAATTTGTCAAATGCTTTACTGAAATCAGTATATATAACATCAACAGTTTTGCTCTCACTAAATGCTTTTGAGATATAGGATGTTAATTCAAGTAAATTTGTAGAAGTTGATTTGCCCTTGCAAAATCCATGTTGACTGTATGAAATGCTTGAAATAATTTAGGAATTGCAGAAAGCTTAGCTATGCCCCGGTAGTTCTGCACTGAAGACCTGCTACCGCTTTTATGTAAGGGGGTTATGAACGATTCGTTCCATACAGTTGGAAAAACGCCCTCTTTAAGAGACAAATTAAATAAGGCTGTTAACGGCTCATAGAGATAATCAGCACAATTTCTAAGAAACCAAGTGGGGATCTGGTCAGGACCATAACTAAAAGACTGCTTTTCTAAATTTACGTCTATTTTAAATGAAGAAATATTTCTTTCATATTTAAAATTAAATTTTCTGATACTTAAGTTGACAGTTTTAACTTTGGACGAGATGTAAAACTTTATATCGTCCTCGGAAGTATCCCTCGAAAATCTAGGTACAAATATAGACTTCTTTGGGGGAACCACAGCCAGTCTCCTAGTATTAGACTCGATTACCGACGGACGGGGTTGAGTAACTGAGTTACTAATTGAGGGTAGAGTAAGCGTTGGAAGATTAGATGGCGGTGCCACAACTTCGACGGGGGAAGGGGAAGATACTGCAGGGTCGTTATTATTAGAAGCAGACTTTGATATATGTTCTTTTGAGGAAGATAACTCCGTTGTCTGTGGACATGGAGAAGAAAGATTAATTAAGTCATTCGGAAGATTTTTCTGACGTGGAACGGTCCTTTCATTAGGCGGACTATGAAGACGCTTACGTTTTGACACATGAATGTCCTTCATAGTTTGTACGGTATCTAAGCATTTAAAAGATTAAATACATTTTCATAATGTTTAAATTTTTCGGTCAGTACCGACAACTCTCTCCCTACCTCAGAAAACCCATTTCTGGTTTGCCTAAACAACTTAAAGAGATCAACTTCGGTTGACCTGCGCTTTAAGCAAGACCAGCGAAGACCTTTGCCATCATTAATAGCGTCCAGAATTCTTCCTGTCAAACCAGCACATTTTAGATGGCAAATACCATCACAGAGCCAGCCCGATAAGTAGCGTTCAGATTCGCTTTTAATTTGGCAGTTATCAAGATCACATTTCATATTGAAAGATTTAATTACACTTATGTTAATAAAAAGACAAGCAAAATAAGTTTAACACAACACACACAACAATTTAGGAGCTGATGTATTTAGCTTAAAAATATATGTAGCGAACAGTTTGAGTATCACTGTATTGTGACACTTAATAAACGCAACGCAAACAGCTGTGACAAGAAATATTAAACGAAGTAAACAAAAAGAGCAAAAAGAAATGTGCAAAAATAGAAACGATCTCAGTTAACTACAAAGGAATAACAACGACAATGATAACAACAAATGACTCGGCAAGATTAGATGTAAGCTAGTGAAATTAAATTAAATTTAATATAAACCACAAAAATCAAAAAACTTTCACTTAGCTTCAATTATTATCACAAATAGCACTTTTTATAGCAACTTTTACTCAGAAATTAGCACAATAAACTTTGCAAAATACAAAGACAAAACAGACCACAATATAAGTAGAACTTCACAGCTTGACGTTTGCTTTTGTATATGTCATTTATTTTATCGTTTAAATTTAGTTAAATTTTCAACAGGTAACAACCCTCCTCAAAAATATATTCGGCTGTAAGCTTCCTTAAAACTCTAAAGTTTAATACCCACATTGCAATATTTCATTTATTTTATCAATTTAACTCAGTTAAAATGTTCAAATAGGTTGCAACCCTCCTCAAAAATATTTTCAGCAGTCATCCTTTTTAAACCTCTTTAATTTGGTACCTATATTGTAATAAGTCATTTACTTTATCGATTAAATTTATTTAAATTTTGATTTGCTTGGTTTGTCGGTCCAAACAGGAATCTTTATTTACTGTTGATGGATAGCTCGTTTCCAATGGATGGTGGCAAGAAAGTGGCTGACTTACGTGTAATGATTTTGTATTACCGGCTTATGGTGACTCAATTGCTGTTAACTGAATAGAACGGATTTGATGCTCACAACTTATTTATTCTACGCAACAACATGGCTGGGGATTTGCCGGAAGGAATGTGACGGTACCTTTTGCCTCTATTAATTTCCACTGAGGGGTGAGTATCGACTCCCCGAATGTCGCCAGTTTTTAATCCACTTTAATTACTTGGTTGTAATTCCGTTCTTGCGAGGGCTGATGAGTGGGGTTCGCTCTGTGTCCAATTCCCAAAAAAAAGAAATATATTTTTCTAGCCTCGTGGTATGTGACCACCGATTATTTTATCTTATGTCAGTGTCGGCGTTTTCATAGTGGCCATCTCAATTCGTGTCTATACTGATATAATGGTTCGTGTCTTGAATAACTATTGGTTACGTACATTCATCTGACAATCCCCCCCATTTTGAAGTTTAGCTTTGACAGTTTTGTTATGTTTACATTTCTTATAATTGTTCTTATGTCTATTATTTGGACAATAAAAAATAATAGATCATTATGCCGCTCTCATCTTCAGCGACACGTTAACAAAAAAAATGTGGAGCGTTTGGTAGGGATATGAGAAAGGTGGTTCGAATGCTATTCACGAGCTGTGGTTTGATCGACGTTAGACCTTACATCGAAATCGTTCTACATGATCCTCATCAACCCCATCCTGACTCGTTCAGTTCGCCTTAAAGCGCATATGTATGTACAAATGTTCCGTCTTTCGTATTTAGTTTCAGTACGTATTACATAAGCTACGGTAGGTGAAAGGCATTGGTAAATGATTTGGTTATGAATCTTTTCTTGTTTGCTTTGATCGATTTACTAGCAATGTACTGAGGATATAATATTACCAAACTATGGATATAACAAAACTAAACTTAATTAATTTATTCCAGCCGGGTACCCTGTAATAAGGCAGAATCAATGGAGTATGGAGAGGCTCGCCATATATTCATCGAAATTCATCAAAAGGCGAATGTACTGAATGTGTTGTGATTAAATCGGCGGAATAATTGCCAAGCACTCGGTGTTTAGCATCGATCAGTTCATATGAATTCGAACCAAGTTTCCGTGAAACATAGGCTCTAATTTTTGGTGGGGCTAGTTTTTGTGCATAGCCCTCTCCGGCCACGGACTGTTTAGGATTGGGAATGTACACTTCCGAGCCTATCTCGAAATGGCGTTCTCTTTTGCGGGTCAATGCCCGTTGTGCGGTTTGTTGATATTGTTAGAACTGTTTGTCTCGTATTTCATCAGCCAGAACTTTACGCTGTTCCACATCCTGTGTATGGTATGGATTTACATCCAATAATAATTTATATTCGTTTCCATCTTTCACATATTCACGACCAGTGTACAGGAAATATGGCGTGTAGCCCGTGGCTGAATGCACTGAAGTGTTAATATCATGAATAACACGAAAAAAGATGGTTTTCCCAGGAGGAATGTTCAAGAAGGTCAGCCATGTGAGCACGTAATCCACGTTTATGCTTTTGTTTGTCGCCTCGACCTAATTGGCTTGTGGATGGTACAAAGGCGTTTTCATGTGTTTGATGTTATAATCGGCGCAAAGCTGTGCGAAAGTTTGACTGATGAATTGAGTACCATTATCTGATATAATGAGTTCGGGGCAGCCATTCACCGTGAATATATGTCGAAGATAATTGACTACGGATATGGCGTTTGCATTTTTCATGGGCTGCGCCCAGACATATCGCGAGTAACAGTCGATGGCTACGAAGATCCATTGGTTACGATTTTTAGACATGGGCAGCTTACCGACGAAGTCAATCAGACTTCTTTCAGTAGGATTCGAACCGACGATCCCACTGACTCAGCCAGTTGCCTACTTAGCACGGTGCATAGGCAACTGGCTGAGTCAGTGGGATCGTCGGTTCGAATCCGAAATAGCTATCACTTCTACCATTTTTTCAAATTATTGTTGCTTTTCCACAATAAATTTTCATTTATAAAACGGCCTCGAGCTCAATATAAATTGTTAAATATAATTGTTATAAGGCCAAAAAAAAAAAATAACAAAAACAAATAACTTAAGGACGAGAACACCTAAAAGTTAAACATTCTAAAAATAGAATTATTAGCAAAAACCAACAATACCAACAACCACATGATCAAGTGAATTGCAGCAGAATAGCTGCGCTTGATTGTGTTGGCATAACAAAAACGAAAATAGTGGAAAAAAGCAAACGATAATTTACAAGGTGTACTTAGCACGGTGCATAGGCAACTGGCTGAGTCAGTGGGATCGTCGGTTCGAATTATACTGAAAGAAGTTTGATGAGGAATTGGCGTGATTTCCGAAATAGCTATCACTTCTACCATTTTTTCAAATTATTGTTGCTTTTCCACCATAAATTTTCATTTATAAAACGGCCTCGAGCTCAATATAAATTGTTAAATATAATTGTTATAAAGCCAAAAAAAAATAACAAAAACAAATGACGAAGTCAATCGATAATTGCCTAACCGGTCGTTTTGGTTCTCTATATTCGCCGTGAGTTGTTTTGGTGCTCTCATTACTTGGTTTAATGCGGTGGCATAGTTCACATTGCCGAGCGTACTGGTAATCGGACTCATACATGTTTGGCCAGTAATAGCGTTGTGAGATACGTCTATAAGTTTTCCAAACACCCTGATGCGAATGTTGGTTATGATTTTCATCGAGGACTTTTGCTTTGTCAGAAGATGGTATACAAAGTGTAAACAGTATTTCGCAACTTTGATTGGAAAATTACAATCGATGATATAGAAGGTTGTTCTCGATTTTATATCTATCTAATGGATGTTTTGAGGCCATGGCATGCATTTTTTTGTACCATTTATCGCACGTGTTTGGGTCAATGTTGATCACGGATGTGATTGGGATACGATTAACGTGAAAATCACTCGGAAGGTCAATTGTATTTCTACGAACGATGTTGAGAAGAGCAAAAGAACGAGATAAGGCGTCAGGAAGTTCTAAATGTTTTCCTGGTTTATGAATAATTTTGAGATCGTAGGGTCATAATCGGATCGCCCATCGGCATAAACGGCCAGTTTGTTCATTGAGAGTTTGTAGCCAGTGCAAATCTGCATGGTCCGTTACCACAACCAATTCACGACGGAACTTTTCGACCGCTAAGAGAACGGCTAGGCATTCCCGTTCGGATGCTGTGTAGTTTTGTTCGGCTTTCGAGAATTTCTTAGAAAAATACTGAGCCACACGTTCATTCCCATCATATTCTTGTACTAGAATAGCTCCCGCTGCGATAAGCGAGGCATCGGTATAAACCTTGAACGGTTTTGAATAATCGGCCATAGTCAGAATGGGAGTGGTAGTTAAACACTCTTTGAGCTTGAGAAAGGCTTGTTCAGGAGCGGTATTCCATTCAATGGGTCCTTTTCGGTTTCCTTTATACAATTCACAAAGGGGAGTTGTGATATCCGAAAAATTTGGAATAAATTTACGGTTCCAGCCTGCTGCTCCAACGAACCGTCTGACTTCTTTTGCCGTTTTGGGCCGTGCAAATTCAACAATCGCTCGAATACGAGATGGATTCGCAGATAAACCCTCTTGAGACAAAACGTATCCCAGGAATTCCAATCGTTTACAACAAAAATTCGATTTGGATGTTGAGATGGTCAAGCCGGCCCCAGCTAGACGTTTTGCAACAATAGCCAATATCTTAACGTGTTCTTCAAACGTCGTTGCGGTTGAATTTCTCAACCCCATCGTCATGCGACGAAAAGCATAAAGTCTGTTACCGAATGCAAAAGCGGTTTTCAGTTGACTCGATTTTGCCAAAGGAATTTGAAAGAAAGCTTGAGACAGATCAATACTGGTTAGGTAATTATCTGACTTTAGTCGTGCTAAAATTTGGTTAGTGTCCGTAATTGGATAGGCATTTGGAATGGTAACTTTATTCAGCTCTCTCGCGTCCAGGCCCACGCGACACGTTCCATCTTTCTTCTTTACAGCCAGAATTGGTGACCGCCAAGGGCTTTCTTCGATGGTCGTAATGATGTCACGACTACGCATTTTATCCAATTCGGCTTGAACTTGTTGAGCCACATATGGCGATACTGGATACGGGCGTTTCATGACGGGTTTTGCATCACCCGTATCAATTACATGTTCGATCTGATTAGTGACGTTTAAAGGACCAGACTCAGGAGTTGGATTAAAAAGTCTGAGAACGGCGTCCAACATTTGTCTTTGATCTGGGGTGAGATTATGTGGAAGGCTGACACTCGTTATTTTTGGGGTATCTAGTTCACCCTCTAAACCGAGTGTGTAAGCGTCAATTGGCTCCAGATCATTACTCATAGAAGATACCTGAGCTTGTTCCTTCCCAATCCCTGGTGGCTGATTACAAAAATTAATAAATTTATCCGCCGTAACCATTTCGATTTTAGCAGATGCAACTTCTTCAGTATCACCTTTGGCTGTATGTTTTAAAAATCGTTGAACTTTCTCTTGGTTCTGCACCTGTTCGAAAAAGAAGGCCTCAAGGAATGTCCGTCCCATAACTGGGTGTTTCAGTGAGATAGGCACTACAAGAGTTGGCACAAGTCGGGTAAGACTACCAACCGTATATAATACATTCACTTTACCAATGGCCTTAAATGAAATCGAATTATCGGCAAGACCAATGGAGGTTTTGGTAGGTTGCAACTGCCCCCATCTGTACTTCTCATAAAATGTTTGTGAAATGACTGTGACTTCAGCTCCACCATCGAGTAAAACCGTATGAGAATGGTTGTTAACCATAACCGTGAGATAATCACGACGATCGTTCGGCATATTATATGTCAAGCATTTTTCTGAGATAAAGAAAACATCGCGGAGTCGTGGTGGGTTAACTTTGTTGTCTCCATCTTAATTGTGATTAGGGACTGGAGCTGAAGTAGGTTTGGTAATTGGTGGTGTTCGTTCAGAACATTGGGTTGATGGTTCTTTGCCATCCCTCTGACTTTGATTATACTCGTTAAGAATCAGAGTAGAATTATTACTGGAATTCGGGACTGAAGATTTGTCGATTCGTAGAGGGACTTCGGTAGAGTGCGGATTGTTAGAGACAGTGGATTTAGATAAAGTTGTGGATTCTGAGTACGATGGACCACTATTCCCAATCGACTCCCTTACGCGTTTTTTGAACACGGGTATTGATCAGACGTAACCCCTGGTCGTGTACATTTGTAGCAGATCACCCTATTCGGCTGCGTTCGACATGTTTTGAAGTGATGGCCCCATACGAGACATTTTGCACATCGTACATTTTCGTCGCCCTCAACAACGAAAAATGGGTCGACGATAGTTCCTACTTTCTTATCATTCCCCTTTGGATTTTTGTCATATTTATAATCCTCGACTAGTTTCGAATACCTATGTTTCTGAGATGCTTTAATTGGTTTCTTTTGCTTGTTCAAGTATGCACATTCCCTGTCATCGGAGTCAGACCCGGAAAAAAAACGAAGCGGTATATTCCGAATGTGAAGAATCATCCGGTGGATCATGTATTGCCGAAATTTCCCGTGGCACTGATCGCTGTCTATCCGAACGGGTTCTTTCCGGACGGGGTTTGGCAACAATGAGCGAATTTGGTGCAATTCGCTGAGCGAACTCACGCAATTGCTCCAACGTGTGGACTTGTCGAGTTCACGCAGATGATCGGATAAGGTACCAATGATGATATCGAGGTGGTCCCGTTCATCCAGACCAAAGCAATTACCCTGCAAATGGAATGTCAAGTCATCGATATGTTTCAGCAGTGTTTGCGAACGTGGGTCGAATTTAATCTGTGCATATGACATTATTACTTGGGCCCGAGTATGTTTCGTGCAAAACTCTTGATAATCTCTGAAGTTCCTCAGTTCGGCGAAGTACCATTGTCGAGCGGCCCCCGTGTGTGTGGGCACCAAACGCGTAACCAATTCGTGGTCGGGTACTCCAATCTTATATCGAAATGAGCCAATAATAGCCAAATAATCGTCAACCGATAGAAATTTTTCATTCACATGAACGCCATCGAATTGAGCACGTCCCATCCATGACGGCAAGCCTCTGAATTTCCTATCCATTGCATCCGCTTGGGCAGATTCGTCGAATATAGCGGCTTGATTTGGTCGTGATTGTGGTGGACCGGATAGCGAATAATCCGGATATAATTGAGATGTTTGATTAATTGGTTCTTGGATATGTGACGTTCTAAGACCACGGTAGGTATTGATCGTTTGAGTTTGTAAAGTTGAAGGACCACCCAAAGAACCATGCGGAGGATCCACCGAGGGTGGTATACAGGTATGATTCCAGGTCGTTGGCATGGTTTGGTTCACATCACGAACGTCAGGAATTTGCGTCTGCAACTGAATCCGGTCACGGATCATTTGCTGTTGCATCTGTGTTTGGGCTCTCAGCAACTCAGACACCATTACGGACAGTTGGTGTAATGAGGGTGTTGGTTCCGTTCCGCCTGACACTGAATTGAGAACGGCTGCTTAAGCATTTGAATTAACCGTACTGGTGGTCGGGGTATACCGTGGTTCAGTTGCCTGAACCGAAGTCGGTATATTCTGGTTTGGAATCGAATCTGGTATGGTTAAGGGTAAATATTGTGATGGAACAGTATTTTGAGTTGAACTCATCGTTCCCCGTTCATTCTCAAAACCATGGAAGGTCGAGTTCAAGCTTAATTGGGGATCGCACGTCGGGATTCCCGTATTCGGTGAAGACATCCGAAGCTCACGAATCTTCGACTGAAATTTTCCGATTACATCTGCCTGGCGTGACGCGGGCTCGGGTTTTAACTTCAACCGAGCGGTTCGATAACAATAATGTCATTCCCGCGACAGCGGGTTCTACGTACCGGAATGACTCGGGTTTTACCCGACCAAGGGCTGTTGTTTCGGCGATCTACCCCGTTTAGGTCGGCGAAGTATCTCAGAAGTTGTTCGTCCATAGGGCTACATTCGCTACGATTTCTCGTACTCAGGGCCGGCATCGAGTCAAACCCAGGGCCAGAAACCTACACCTGCTGTGTATGCCAGAGACGACTACACCACAACTCCACCTCTGTCAAGTGCAATGCTTGCGAGGGGTGGTGTCACCTCAGAGTCTGCTCAGGACTACGGACACATCGGCAGTGGACCACGTCGTATGTGGCCCCCTGCTTCTTTTCAAACGGAGCAGCCTCCACGGCAAACCTCAGTCCACCAGAGCAGCCTCACACAGTCACCACAGCACAACAACATAATAACACCACAGACCATATCACAGCCACGACAGACCATAGAACACACACAGCCGCACCACCACCCGCACGCCGCCGCCAACAACTCCTGGTTCCTCCTACAATCTGCACGGTATGTCAGACCAGGATATTCCGTAATGTGATATCAGTCAAGTGCAACACCTGCCTTAGCTGGTGCCACTTTAGGGCATGCTCAGGTCTGCGTACCTCGCGAGACTGTACGAGGAATTTCGAGGGCCCGTGTTGTGCTGCTCGGTCGCAGACCCCAACTGCGATGCCTCCCGCCACCACCACAGGGCGGCAACCATCACAGCAGCGCACACAGCCAACCGCAGTAAGAACACACACATCCCTTACATCCCACATCACAACACGTCTCCCGAACCACATGAAGCTCCTTCAATTTAACTGTAACAGGCTACAGAGCAAGATTGAGGAGATAACCGTCTTTATGTGTCGGCATGGCATATTGATAGCTGCGGTCGAAGGGACGAAGTTGCACAGCAACTCAACATTGTTGAATTGTGCCGGATACAACGTGCACCGTCGAGATCGCGAGCGAGATAATGGTGGTGGCTTAGCGTTCATCACGCACCACACCGTGCAGTATCATCTTATCGAAGCAGACATTGACCGCAGGGATACCACCCTAGAACGTCAGGGCATTGCTATCCGGTCAGGCGATGTTGAGCTCGAAATATTTAACGTTTATATACCCCCTGTCACCTGCTGCCCGGCAGGACTTCACCCTGACATAGGTGCGCTCCTCAGAGGTGAAAACCGTACGGTAGTAGGCGACTTTAAAGCGCACCACGATCTTTGGCATTCAAGCCTGTCAAACGATCGTAGGGGAACAGAATTGGCTGAGCAGATAGACGATTCGACATTCTGCACAATGAACGACGACGCACCCACCAGGATTATGGGTAACTGCAGCAGCTCGCCAGACATCACCATAGTCAGCGCTGGTCTGATAAACAGCATAACATGGCGACCTATGCTGACTGTAGCATCAGACCATCTACCCATAGTCATCTCGATAGATAAACCAACCGACTTTTCCTCCGCTAAATACCGTACCTATATCAACTTCTCTAAAGCTGATTGGAAAGGTTACGCGGAGTTTACTGAAAACACCTTCACTGCGCTTCCCACACCAACCGACGTCCATCTCGGTGAACGTAAGTTCCGCAGGGCTGTCACTACTGCTGCAGCTCGCTTCATACCGGCAGGATGTATAACGGACCCACGTCCAAACTTCCCTGCCGAAGCGGCTGTTCTAGCCGATGAGCGCGACAGCCTTCGTCAGGCCGATCCCGGAGATCCCCATATTAGGGATCTCAACGCGGAGATTCGGCAATTAGTAAACGTACATAAGCGGAAGAAGTGGGAGGAGCATCTGAAGACATGTAACTTCGCCTCTGGTGTGAGTAAGCTTTGGTCAACCGTGAGGTCACTGTCCAATCCGACGAAGCACGACGACAGAGTCGAAATTTCTTTCGGCGACCATGCTGCGTCGGACCCGGAGCGATGCGCGAGCTATTTTAGCCGGCAGTTCATACTGCATACTGCGGTGGACAAAGCCAAGCGTCGAGTGACCAGAAGGCTGCACAAACTGCCATCAACCTATGCCCCCTTGCTTTCACTTGCGGTGAAGTTCAGGTGGCCATCGGGAAGGCGAAGGCCTCCAAATCCATGATGCTGATGCTGAAAAACTGGGTCCTGTGGGGGTAGCGTACCTAACGAAGGTCCTCAATTTGTCCATGGCCACTCTCATCATCCAGACATCTGGAAGGTGGGGAGAGTGGTCCCACTGCTCAAACCGGGAAAACCCGCCAACATAGGAGATTCTTATCGTCCGATAACACTCCTTTCCCCGGTAGCGAAGACAGTCGAGGCATTGCTACTCCCGTACTTCACAAACCACTTGACCCCAGCATCAGCATGGCTTCCGTAAAGTGCACAGTACAACGACAGCACTTAACGCCATAAACACTCAGATAACCCGTGGCTTTAACTGTAAACGTCCCTGTGAGAGAACGATTCTAGTAGGGTTGGACCTGTCAAAGGCTTTTGACACAGTCAGCCATTCCACGCTACTAGAAGATATAGAGGCTTCCTCTCTCCCACAGAAGCTCAAACGGTGGTCGGCAAATTATCTGAGTGGTCGACACTCGTCGGTAATTTTTAGAGACAAATGGAGCAAACTTAGAAAAAGAAAACAGGGGGTTCCAAAGGGTGGTGTCCTTTCCCCACTACTGTTTAACTTTTACATTTCAAAGCTCCCTCAACCACCAGAGGGAGTATCGATTGTCTCATACGCCGACGATTGCTCGATCATGGCGACTGGGAATGGAATTGATGACTTGTGTTCGAAAGTAAACGGATATCTCTCTGACCTTTCTCGCTTCCTCACTGCAAAGTGTCTAGCCCTCTCCCCTACGAAATCCTCTGCGACCCTGTTCACAACCTGTACGAAGGAGGTCAGGCTACCGCTAGGAATTCACGTCGATGACACACCAATTCCGAGGGTGAATAATCCTAAAATACTCGGAGTAACATTCGACAGCCTGCTCTCCTTCTCTGCGCACACAACCGCTATTGTCAATAAAGTACAGAGCCGCAACAAAGTCCTCAAGTCGCTAGCCGGCAGTACTTGGGCCAAAGACAAAGAAACGTTGCTGGCAACATACAAGGCTATAGGCCGGCCGGTTGTAAACTACGCAGCACCAGTGTGGTCGCCGGGGACTAGTAGGACGCAGTGAACGAAGCTCCAGGCGGTACAAAATACAGCACTCAGGACAGCGACAGGATGCCTCCTGATGACACGAGAACACCACCTCCACGATGAGGCAAAAATGCTCCCAATTAGGGAGCACAACACGATGCTCTGCAAGCAGTTTCTTGTTGGGAACCACAGATGTGGCCATCCAAATAGACAGCTGCTTGCAGAGGAGCCCTCGCCGAGGCACGTCAGGAGGCATCTATATGAACTGACGGACGAAGTCCAGAAGTTCATTAAGCAACCTCTGGACCCGTCAGCTCATAGACAGGCCCTGAATGGCATTCACAGGGACGCAGTCTCGAGTTAAGTAGACTCAAGACCTGTGAATGCCGTGCTAGGCACACAAACACCGGACATCGACATGACGGAGCTCCATCTGCCTCGGGAGACCAGAACGACAATAGCCCAACTTCGCTCTGGCAACTGCAGCAGGCTAAATTCCTACCTGTGTAGGTTAAATGCGGATGTGCCGAACGAATGTCCGGCATACGAAGAGACCCCTCACGACTCGAAACATCTCTTCGCATGCCCGGGAAACCCCACAACCCTAACGGCATCGTCCCTATGGACTGACCCCGTAGAGGCTGCACGCTTCTTGGGGCTGCCGTTAGTGGAACTCGACGACAACGACTGAGATATCAGCCGATCTGGGCGGGGTTGTTGTAGCCGCTACAACAACAACAACATAACAATAAGGTATCATTTGATAAAGGCGACCGTGAGGTGTTAACACCTCATTCGCCTTCAGTTCCCGATATGCTCTCTCACATATTTCCAACTCACTCATTGGATGTATGGCATGGGATTTTATCAACCATGGTTGGCCAACGTAAGCAGATATTTTACCATTGAGGGCGGCTATTTCGGTGTCGGTCCATTGCACCGGCGCTGGATATATGTTATATATCTCCCCTTCGATCTGTCGCTGTTCGTCTGTCAAATAAGTTGCATCGAGAATGGGAAACAATTCCATGTTCAAAGACTCAAATACCAAGTTGTAAATTCCGATTATTAAAAAAATTCTGCCAACGGTAGACGTAAAGTCCGTACTATTAAAGTCTATGTTATAAGAAGATGGTACTCGATTTAAAATCAGTACAGTATTTACTTCAGTTTATTATTTATTATTATTATTATTTTATTCTGTGAGTATGTCGTTTTGAATATCCACTTTCAAAAATAATGCCGCATAAATCGATCACTATTTGAATATTGCTTTAAATCTAATTAGTTTTACAAAAAATTCACGTTCAATTGGTTGTATATCTGATGTGATTTTCGGTCCAAAATTTTGTTTAATATTATACCGAACGTGGGCTGAGAATGGCGTTCAACGCACTAGCTCGAATCTTTTTATGGACCAAGTTGTTTGCTCCCGGGATGCAGCGAAGGCCTCGAATACTTGGGAGTATTACCTGTATCTCCTTCGGTCGCTTCTGTCGCCAACAAGGTACGCAACAAAGATCAAGACTATCCACCCCCGAATTTACCGGAAGACCAAATCAGACTGAGAATATTCAACCAGTTTGAGAATGTTAAACGAGATTACTTTGATACGAGTTTCAAATTTTATTGGGAATGAATACCCAACGAAATTACAAAAAAAAATAAAGAAAAATTAATAGTTTGGTTCAATTAATATTGAACGTGTTATCGGTTACGTTGCTTAAGCTTATACCGAAAGACGAAATAAAAAATTATCGCTTCAAAAATCTTGCCCGTCGAAAATCAATTAACTTGCTTTTCAGAATTGGCGAACTGAACTGAACGAGAATGGTTATGACTGCTGATCAATGGTGTTCGCATCGCAGATCGATCACCATTCACCCCCGCGGAAATAAATAATCAAAATATTCTCAAAAATTTTGATTGAAAAGGAGCTCCAATAAAAATCAATTAAATCATGCCGTGTGAAGACTGAGGACGATATTGATTTACAGTGATTATGAATTCAAAAGATAATTATTTGATTCAATCTCAATGGTGATTTATAATAGCGGAATTTCTAACAGAAAAATTTACCAACAATCTATTAAACTCGAATATGTTTGGTTCACCGACGTACAATTTTGTGACCAACAAAATGAGAAAAACGACTAAAAGATTTTTATTTTTCCTTAAATCTAATTTTATGATGTATTAAATTGATTCGATGATGAAATTACTATATTCCCTCAGCTGAGCACGCGGTTATTTTATGCCGAGCTTAAGTGTGGTTATGTTCAACGAAAACTTATTCTTTTTCACCCGTTTAGTTGGGCGCCAATGTTTTGCTTGAACTTGGTTTGTCGGTCCAAACAGGAATCTTTATTTACTGTTGATGGATAGCTCGTTTCCAATGGATGGTGGCAAGAAAGTGGCTGACTTACGTGTAATAATTTTGTATTACCGGCTTATGGTGACTCAATTGCTGTTAAATGAATAGAACGGATTTGATGCTCACAACTTATTTATTCTACGCAAAAACATGGCTGGGGATTTGCCGGAAGGAATGTGTCTCTATTAATTTCCACTGAGGGGTGAGTATCGACTCCCCGAATGTCGCCAGCTTTTAATACCAGTTTTTAATCCACTTTAATTACTTGGCTGTAATTCCGTTCTTCCGAGGGCTGATGAGTGTGGTTCGCTCTGTGTCCAATTCCCAAAAACAGAAATATATTTTTCGTGGTATGTGACCACCGATTCTTTTATCGTATGTCAGTGTCGGCGTTTTCATAGTGGCCATGTCATTCGATATAATGGTTCGTGTCTTGAATAACTATTGGTTACGTACATTCATCTGGCAATCCCCCCCATTTTGAAGTTTAGCTTTGACAGTTTTGTTATGTTACATTTCTTATAATCGTTCTTATGTCTATTATTTGGACAATAAAAAATAATAGATCAATTTTCAAACAGGTAACAACCCTCATCAAAAATATTTTCGGCTGTAAGCTTTCTTAAAACTCTAAAGTTTAATACCCACAGTGCAATATTTCATTTATTTTATCAATTTGACTGAGTTAAAACTATCAAATAGGTGGCAACCCTCCTCAAAAATATTTCCAGCAGTTATCTTTCTTAAACCTCTTTAATTTAATATCTATATTGTAA
>NW_023458563.1:6217228-6233878 GCF_013731165.1 Rhagoletis pomonella | reverse complement strand
AATATCTATATTGTAATATATCATTTAGTTTATCAATTAAATTGCGCAAATTTTTTTAAAAGGTAGCAACCCTCCTTTAAAATATTTTCGACTGTAAGCCTTCTTAAAACTCTTTAGTTTGACACCCACATGGCAATATTTTATTTATTTTATCAATTTGACTGAGTTAAAATTTTCTAATAGGTGGCAACACTCCTCAAAAATATTTCTAGCAGTTATCTTTCTTAACCCTCTTTAATTTGATACCAATATTGTAATATTTCATTTATTTCATCAGTGTAATTTAGTTAAACTTTGAAACAGGTGGCAACCCTAATGATACATATTTTCGGCTGTAAGCCTTCTTAACACTCTTTAATTTGATACCCACATTGCAATATTTCATTTACTTAATCAACTTAACTGAGTTAAAATTCTCAAATAGGTGGCAGCCCCCGTCAAAAATACTTCCAGCAGCTATCTTTCTTAAACCTTTTTAAGTTCATACCCATATTGCAATAATTTATTTATTTTATCAATATATTTGGGTTTAAAAATTTTCAAATGGGTGGGTACCCTCCAGGGTTTTGCGATTTCATTGGTTATGGTATTATACCGAAGAATACAAAAAAAAAATATTCAAATCGGTTCAGCCGTTCTCGAGTTTTGACGACCGTGACATACGAACACAACATTTTTATTAATATAGATAGATGTACAATCAAAGGAATAAAATAAAGTAGTGTATTAAAAGATTTTTTGGCAAGAAAATTTTGTCACAACTGCACTAAAATGAATAAAATTAGTTAAGGTCTCGTTAGTCATTAAAAGCCATTTAGTGAAAGGAGTTACTCAAGCTATAATGAAAATTACTAACAATTTGTACTAATTTACTTCGTTTTTAAAAAAGATTGTCGGCGAATTCAGCGTAAATGCATAATTGGTTAGATATGTATGTATGCAGATATTTAAATGCCGCTTTGCTATTCGCGCGACCAACTTTTTCAAAAACGAAGTAAATTAGTACAAATTATTAGTAATTTTCATTAGAGTTTGAGTAACTTCTTTCACTAAATGGCTTTTAGTAACCTGAACGAGACCTTAACTTATTTTCCTTTATTCATTTTAGTGCAGTTTTGACAAAATTTTCTTACTAAAAAATCTTTTGGTACACTACTTCCCACTACTTATTCCTTTGATTGTACATGTTAAATAAAAGCTTGTTTTTAAAAAATATTGTTTTTATATTATTTTATTTTACTTTAGGTTGTACCATTTACAAACCCACATGGAGGTTCATTTTTTTCAAATTTACAAGACTGATTTTCGTAGCCTATTATCTTTTTTGCATTGTTGTACTTAAAATTTTCGGGCAAGTACTAAATATTTTATTATATATTGAAGCAAAGCATACTTCAATGTCACGCCCGTCACCAAATACATAAAATAGTTATTTTTTAAAGGAAGACACATCTTGGACAGTGTAAAAAAGCTGACGAAAGTAACGCTATGACACAGGGGAATATGTGCGAATTGCTTTTAAGTATTTAATGCTTTTATTTTCGAAAAAAGAACCGATTATGTTGGTCACGCCCGTCACAAGTCACACCCGTCACAATTTAAAGTTTAACAAACTTCAATAAATTCGGCCAGGGACTGCTACCGTTACTTATCTGCTAATCTGAAATGTGTCATATATCTGTTTGTGATCAGCGATGATAAAGCTCGTCACACCCGTCACAGTGACTAAAATTCAGATAACCCGTTCGGATTAAATTGTTTTTGAAATTTTTTTTCTAGGCATTGTGTATATCT
Organism: Rhagoletis pomonella; assembly: GCF_013731165.1. Taxonomy (NCBI): domain Eukaryota; kingdom Metazoa; phylum Arthropoda; class Insecta; order Diptera; family Tephritidae; genus Rhagoletis; species Rhagoletis pomonella. The sequence continues at coordinate 6,232,084 of NW_023458563.1, read as the reverse complement.
CGGAAACCTTTTAGAAAATACTCGTTTTAAATAATTTCATATTACAGTTTAAGAACTAAGCCTTAAAATGTGAGCTGAAATGTCACACCCGTCACCGTGGAATGAGCCATATGTACATAAGTACATACGTACAGTGCCGGACAAAAGTATTTGCACAGAGAGTTTTTCGCAATTTATGCAAAGTTTGTTATTCTAGCTTCTTTTCGCTAATATTTTATAAAAATATGGTTCGTACTACAACAAAAAACAAAAATAAAATCTCTCAACTTTTTGCAAAACTCAAGAAAATTCTATAAATTTGCATACTCGTTTTCAGAAAAAGTCTAATTTTGCATTAAATTTTATAGAATAAAATAATATAAAAAAGTTCAGTTTTGAAGTTGCTAAAAACCGCGTTGATTTTTGGCAATTTTGTTAATATTTATGCTTTTAAGATACTGCGTGAAAAATGCCATAAATTTCAGCCTATTTTCCGTCATGGACGTCCGAAGTCAGTTTTTTATCAGCTTCAGTTTAGAAAATGACCTTTCTGCTAACTGTTGATAACCATGAGAGAAAGGTACATTCATAATGCAACTTCTACATTTGGGAAGCAATCTTTGACGTTATGACCAAACAAAAGTTTCTATTTCCTTACTAACAATTTCTTGATTTTTTTTCATAGTCTGGTTGAAACTGCATGCAAAAATGTGTATATCTCATACAATTTTGTACTTTCTTCTAAGATTTCTTTATCACCGAGCGTGTGTAATCTGTTTAGGAACCCAAAACATGGACAAGTTTGTAGGCCTCAATCACCTTTCTCTGCTCACTCGCAAGTGCGTCTATTAAAGGTATGAAACTTTGGGTTCCAAGGATTCAAAGAGATCGTGAAATTTATGTATCTGTGATCGGAAAATGAGTGGTCATTTGAGCATGCCACTCACTAATATTTTCTGAAAATTTATCCGACACAAGAGAAATGTCTAGTACCTCCCTTCTGTTAGAGGTTCTAACAGTTGGCCTACTTTCGATGTTACAAATCGCTAAATAGAAAAATAAAATCGATTCGATGTTATTTTAATAATAGCAATAATAATAATAATAAATTGGCGCTTACAAATATGTTAGTGTTTGGCCGAACTTCTCCTCCGAATGTCGTCATGCAAAGGCGAGGGACCTACAGTTTTACCCCGACTATGAGAAGCTGTTTTTATTGGCAGATATACACTCGTTTCTATATTTTTTTGCGATGTTGCTTTAACTAGGGCTTCAACACAGGCACTGCGGAGTGGGAGCGCGCACTGCTAACCACTCATTTTTAAAAATATTTTTGCTCTATTTTCATTTTATTTTTTTATCTTATTAAGGCCCACTTGCAGAACATCCAGAGTTAAATGTATAAATAGAGAGATAAGTAGCTCAGAGTTAAATTGTTATATTCCTAAACCAGACGTTGACTTGCAGCATTGAAAACTGGCCCAGAGTTAAGTAACCCGAAGGGTTTTTAAATTGAGTAGGCACCACTCTCTCTTTTTTGACGTTTATTTACATTTCTTATAAGAATTTGAATATAGAATTTCAAACACTTCCATATATACATACATACATAAAAAGGTACAAATTTCAAATTGGCCAGCGGCACTTCCGAGTGTTCTCTTAATTGGATGGACTACTAACACGGTTGGTGCCTTTTAATCGCATATATTTTTTACGCCAGACTGACCAAAACCTCAGAGCTGAAGGCGGAATAATGAATACGTGAATATGTATGTATGTACATATGTACGTACATATGTTTTCAAAAATATTTTTGAAATCTCAATTTATTTTTTCTTGTTACTGACAGAAATGACATACGTAGAGTTAGGAAGTTAACCTTCGAAAATTGCTGGGCTAAATATTTAACGATTTAACTCTAATTTTACTCCTAACCATTGATTGTGCAAGCCAATTTATCAATTTAACCACTAAACTTCGAGTTAAATAGATAACCTGCTGTTCTGCAAGTGGGCCTTAATTTTTTATCAGTTATTATTAGGGCAACCCAAAATATGCTCCTAAAAACAAATTTTAAGCGCCTAAAATATGCAATAAATTCTAAATATATGCTCCACAAAATGCTTTTAAAATCATTATAAGCCATAAGATATGCTTTTAATTTTTTTTAAGTGGTATGTGCATGCCCGAAAATACCTTTAACTTTATTTGCAGCACCTAAAATATTTTAAATTTCATACAAGTTTATGTACATAAATATTTATGTTTAATAATTCATATTTATGCAATTTGATTTATTGTTTCACATAGGAATTCAACCTGTGCGTGTTTGTAGATACATACATACTTATGTACCCTGCAGCGGAAAGTCTGGAGTTTTGGAGTCGAATACCGGTACCTCGCAAATCTACCACCCATGCTTTCTGCTGTCGCATTTAACATGGACTTGTCCTAGGAGGTGACAATTGCCTCCCTCTACGTAAATTTTCCGTGGTACTTGTAGTAGTAACACGTAGCCTGTAACCTAACCACGTTTTGTATGTCGCTGCGTAACCTGGTACTAGTAATAATAAAGATTTCCATAAAAAAAACACAGTTACTTGCGTTTGATAAAATCTTTGTTAATTGCTTGCCAATCGAAATTATAACGGCGCGCCATGGCGGGTAAGCGTCGGGATAACTCACCTGTCAAGAGCGAAACATTAAACACATAAAGAACTTAATATAAACACGATGTGAACGTGCACTTTATATTTATTTCATTTTCGACACAATGTTACTATATTGCTATTATTTCAGAAATTTTTATTATTAGTTCTAAACCTAATAACGGAGCACAAAGTATCCGAAAATATGCATTTACTGCAAAATATGCTGAAATATGCATTTATTGCAAAATATGCTAAAATATGCTCTAAGAAATATATCTCAAACTTCATATTTTTTTATAAAACGTTTAAGCATTTCACTAGCGCATTGCTAACATGCCTGACAAAAAACATGCCCGAACATATTTTGGGTTGCCCTAGTTATTATTATTTTAAAAAGAAAAACATATATATATTTTTTGAATTTAATTTTAATTTTAAAAACCTTGTTGCTAAAAGGCGAACAGCATAACGCTAAGACCTCCTCTTTAGCAGATCTTTCAATTAGTCTTTCGAAGGACAGTAAAGAGCTTTCAAGATTGTTGCCGGAATTGACAATTGTCTTACGAAGGACTTTTGTCTTTCGAAACACTGTGGTGAGTTGAAAGACGGTTGCCAGAATTGCCCTCTTATATAGATTTGACGCTACCTTATTTAAAAATTTGCCTTTAAAATTTTGTATGAAATAGCCAAATGACAGAACATAAAGCAAGAAAGCTGTTTTATTAATTCACCAGCTTATTGTTCCATGTACCGCTACAAAGCTTAAGGTGCGCTTAAATATTCTAAAACTTGCCCCACAGCCACCGTTTACAATAAAAAAAAAATAAACTGCGTTTCTTATTGAAAAGTTAAATGTTGACAAATTGCGTATTTTGACGAGCGAAGCGAACACCAAATCGACGTCAAAGTTATATGTCGACGGGCCTTTATACTCATAGAAGGTACCAAAGTTACCCAAAGTAACACCTCAAAATTGTAACCACAATGACTGAGATCAAGGTTGTCGAAACTGCGGCCCGCGGGAGTGCGTGACATCAACCTGATCCCTATGGCTATACCGGTGGCAAGCGTAGTCTGTATACCTGTCGCGGGACTCGACGAAACGACGCATTTTCCTTTGCTTACTAAACTAAATCAGCTATTTAGTACTTAAATTACGTTGCACTACAATATAGTGAATCCCCTTCGGTTAGGGTATAAAACGAACTAAATATGTCTTTGATTGACTCGCCTTAAGTGCCTCTAACGTCTGCTTAAAACTGTTAATATATAATTTTTCACTAATTAAATCTCTTTTTTTATACCCTAGCGCACTTGTGCACAAGGGTATTATAACTTTGTTCACATAACGGTTGTTTGTTACAGGCAAAACGAATCGAGATAGATATACACAAATGTATACCTAAATGATCAGAATGAAAAGAGAAATCGATTAAGCGGTGACTGTCTGTCCGTCCGTCCGTCTGTGCACACGATAACTCGAGTAAAAATTGAGATATCTTAACGAAACTTGGTAAGTGAACTTCTTTTGGGCGTAGGACGGATGGTATTGAAAATGGGTGAAATCGTACAATAACCACGCCTACCTCCCATATAACGGTAATTTTAAGAAATACGAAAACTGCGATATTTTAGTAACTACTGAATATAATTCACTTAAAATTGATACTTACAATGAGTTTCAGACGGAAAACATGAATATTGTAAATTTTTGGAAAATGGGCGTAGCCACGCCCACTTATGGTTACATGTGTATATCTTGGTAACCGCTGCACCAATTTCTTCCAAACTTGGCACAGTTGTTGGCCTTAGTACAGCATACTAAATGGCTGAAAATTTAAAAAATCGGACAATAACCACGCCTACCTCCCATATAACGGTAATTTTCAGAAAAACGAAAACTGCGATATTTTAGTAACTACTGAAGATAATTCACTCAAAATTGATATTTGCAATGAGTTTTAGACGACAAATAAGAATATTACAAAATTTTGGCCAATGGGCGTAGCCACGCCCACTTATGGTTACATGTGTATATCTTGGTAACCGCTACACCAATTTCTTCCACATTTGTTGGTCCTAGTACAGCATACCAAATGGCCGAAAATTTCTAAAATCGGACAATAACCACGCCCACATCCCATATAACGGTAATTTCGAGAAATACAAAATCTTCGATAAATCAGAAGCTAATTTATTCAAAATTGATGGTTGCAACAATTCTTTACCAAGAAATACGTTTATGACAAAATTTTGGAAAATGGGCGTAGCGCCGCCCTCTTATGATCACATATATGTATCTCGCTAACCGTTCTAGCAATTTGTACCAAGCTCGGTATGGTTATTGTGCTTGCCACATAAAAGCAAACCGTTGCAAATTGTTGAAATCGGACTAAAATTGAGGCCGATTTTCATATAACGGTAAATTTCAGAAATGCTTGAAATTTCAATATTTCGAAATTTAAGGACGCTAATTTACTTAAAATGTATACACCCCGGCTTATCATGTAGCGGTAGCTTTCGGAAAGGAGGAAAACATATATTTAATACTGGCTCCGGGTATTTAATGTTCGGCTCCGCCCGAACTTAGACTTTCTTACTTGTTTAATTTCTAAATTTTTAATGTGGCGCGGGCCCTCTTGTGGTGCGGGCCCATAGGCTAGCGCCTATGTAGCCTGTGCTTAAATCCGGGCCTGAATACGATATTAACATTCAGTCGAAAATAGCAAATGTCATTCGATAAAAAATTAGTATTCGGGACCGTGGAAAAATATAAGTAAAAATTTCTTCTTTTGTATATCTTCTATATATATAAAACAAAGTCGTGTTAGTTACACCATTTATAAATCAAGAACGGCTGGACCGATTTTTATGATATTTGTTATTTGAATTTGTCTACCTTTCGAATAGCAGAATAACTATTAAAACAACCGCTAGGTGGCTAGGTTGAGATGTGTATTGACAATAGGAAAAGCAATACCATTGCAAAAAAAAGCTCCGCCAAGTGGCGTTGGAGTCGAGTTATTACTAAAAATCGCCAGGTAGCGCTGAAATTGAGTTACATATATATATGTAACTAAAAATCGTATTTATGCTCGAATTTATTTCACTATCGAAATATATGAATTCACATACCGATGGTCCTCTGCAATAACAACACAACTCAAAATTAAAAAAATCAAATCCCTGATCCTTGGCTAACCCATGTCTAATCCTAACTAAAGTAAGTAGTAAAGATTATACATGAATAAGACAACGAATAAAGACTTGAGCCACTTAATAATAGTACGAGTGTTTTTTTTGAATTTTGAATTGTGTCATTATTGTAGAGGACCATCGATATATTTATGACAGGAAAAGATACTTATGTATGTATACTTTTGCAAAAAAAAACTGAAATTAAGTCGGAAACCGCCGTTTACGAACAGCTTTTCCTTATCTTCTATACTAATATATATTTTGAAAGCCGTTTTTTCTGTTCGCAAAGCACGAGATCGGCTGTACCGATTTTTTTCAAATTTTGGCAAAAAAAAAAACGTTTAAATACTTCTTAAAAATGCAACTGCGGGACTTTAAAAATCCTATAGAATCTAACATACATGCCCACATAACAGCGCTGCTCACCAGCAAATCACAAATAAGAGCGCCCTCTGCTGTTAATTTTTACGATATGCAGCGCAAAACAAGAGTTATGTATACATATACATATGTGCTAATGTAAACGTTAATGGTTATTCTTATGTAAAAAAAACAGTATGGATGTATCTACAGTTCATGGATAAATAATGCAGGCAATTACATATGTATGTACAAGGAGCAATTAGCATTGCTGTTAGCACTTACATTTGTATATGAATATTTATGTACATACATATGTATGTTTATAATTACGCATAAAAACCCTGCTGTTATACCTTTTTGTACGTACTAAGTGAACGCAATATTAAAAGCAGCATTCGTCCATTTATGACATAGATAATATGTATATCGCAAAACTCGGGAACGGCTCAACCGATTTTTTCGAAATTTCGGACACCTGCTGCAGACGTTCAAAGGAAGGTTATAGGCTAACAAAGATCTCGTTATACAAAAGGGGCGTGGAACCTCCCATATACACCGAATTTTTCATACTGCTTATCTCTGGAATTAATCATATACAGAGTACTGGAACTTGCTATTGGCGTATATGAAATCGATCACATACTATTGGAGAAAAATTGGACCTATTTCAAAAGGGGCGTGGCATCTCCGTTTCAAACCGAATTTTCTATACTGTATATCTATGGAAGAGTTTATGGTAAAGTATTGAAAACTTGGTATGGAGATATATGAAATCAATCCCATATAGCTTTAACTGGCATGCTGAGCGGACGTGTATTTTATTTGCTCTGCGTGCTTTCTGGAAGTGTTTATGGTAGAGTACTGGAACTTTATTCCGGCGTGACACCTCCCATACAGGTATATTTTTCCTTATTGCATATCTCTAGAATTGTTCTTGGTAGAGTACTGGATCTTGGTGTGGAGATATATGAAATTAACCGCATAGTCATGGAGAAAATATGGAGCTATTGGAAAAGGGGGCGTGGCACTTACCATACAAGCCGGATTTCATACTGCGTGTCTCTGGAAGTGTTCATGGTACAGTACTGGAACTTCGTATGGAGATATATGAAATCAATCCCATACAGCTTTAACTGGCATGCTGAGCGGACGTGTATTTTATTTGCTCTGCGTGTTGCTTGATTTCTTAATGATTTGTGTTCATCTCGCATTTTAAATTATTGAGATAGTGACTCTTGTTGATTTCAATCAAACGGTGCGATAAGGCCGTGTGTTTGAGGCCAGAAAGTAGAGCGGCCCGAAAAAAAAAATCAGTGCGCTAAGTGTAATGAATTTTCCCATTTGGCTTGTGAAAACATTTCGCCATCAGATCCTGAGTTTTTGCATAGTTCGGGTTCTATATAATGTGTGTGCATCTGTTCGGCGATATTCTCTTCGTACGCCTCCGCCCGCCGTCGTCCGCGATGAAGATGAGTCAATTATTATAGATAGCGAAACCTTGCTAAATGTCAACGAATTGGAGCTGCATAAAAAACTTAATGTAACAGAGGTGGTGGTGTTCTGATTGCTGCTAAGCGTAAATTGCGAGTCACAATACATCATCTTGAAAATGATGATTCCTTATTGAACCAATTATGCATAGGACTATTTGGTTCATCCAGGAAACTCTATATTTGTGCCTCCTACATTCCTCCCAATAGTCATGAATCGTTATACAATTTACATGTTGACAACGTCGCAGCGTTACATTCAGTGATCGCGGATAAGCAGTTATCACTTTTGCCACTTGAAAATATTTTTAAGTACCAAAACGCCTACCAAATCAGTTTGCAAACTACCAAAATTTTGTTCATCATTAATGCTAGATTTCTAGAATTTACGAGGTTTTTAACTACACAAATTAACAGTAAAAACTAAAACTACACATGTTATTATTAACAGGGTCTTTAAATAAAAGAATTGACGCATTGTACAAAAACTTTTTTAAAAAATTTGAATACCTTTGAGATTAATTCCATTTATATCAAACAACTTTTCTTTGTGTGAAAAAACAAAATCAGACATTTTATGCATTTCAAAAAAAAAAAATCCCAAATTCGTTTCAATTTGCATACACTCACACTTTTTTACCAATACACTCACACTTTGAAAATGGCCTATCATCAATTTTTCTTTTAAGACGATGGGTAATTTCTGGTTCTATTTCAACAGCCAATCGGTCATAGCTTTGGGAAGTGAGTTTTTGTTTGCAGAAAATTGTCTGCTTAATAAAATATAGAAAAAAAACTAAGAAATCTAATACGTGTGAGCAAAGTGAAAGCAATGTTTTGAACGTGTAAACGTAAATTAAGCGAAAAAATTTTAATGCTCAATTTGGTTGTTTTTTTCAAAAAATGTTTGCCTACCAAAAGGTTCATCAAACCAACCATGCTACCAAAGGAGAATAAAGCTACCAATTTTGGTCCAATCGGACCAAAACGGCAACGCTGGCAGTTATGCGTGCTGGGTGATTTTAATTTAAGCGGTATTTCTTGGTCATATTTAAAAGATGCAGGCTTTTTAACTCCGTCCAATGTTAACCATGATTTTGAGTTATACCTAGTTGAAAGTTTCTTAAGCTTTGGCTTGCGTCAAGTATGCTAGGATCTTAGATTTAATTTTCTTATCGAGTAATTTAAATTTTACGCTCTTGGAATGTAGCTCACCTATTTCCCCCGCTAACTCTCATCATCTTCCGTTAGTATTAGATTTAGAGTTCTATGAATTTTTTTGTAACTTTTAGATCTTTAACAAACAGCTGCTTAAGCTTGATTAGGACTGTCTTTTCGCTAACGTTGATGTAGTACATAGTTTCGAACTTTTTAAAACTAGGGTCCATGATTATTGTGTGAATCATGTTCCAATTTTTTCTGACAGGAAATATAAGTTACCTTGGTACACCAAAATACTGAAGCTTTTCAAAAATCTTTGTAACGGGCTTTGCAAAAATTCAAAGTGTCCCAAAATAATTCGCACTACGAAAGTTACAAATGCTGTTTGTCTGAGTTTAAAAAACTTGATAAGTCCCTTCGTAAGAAATATATCAGGAGCTTCGAAAGCAATATAAAGACCAACCCCTGAGGCCTTTTGGTCGTTTATTAAAACAACGAAAAATAAATCCAACATTCCTACCTCGATGTTTTATAAAAATAAACATGCTAATTCGGCTAATTCTTCAAGAACAGCTCTGCTCTCATTAAGCCTCTACGTTTGATTTTTAATTTATCGCTCTCTACGGGTACGTTTTTGGCAGATTGGAAGGTTCTTATATTACGCCTATTTTCAAAAATGCAAATAAAAGTGATGTTTCGAATTACAGACCGATTGCTAAAATAACAACGGTTGCTAAATTGTTCGAAATCATTATCTATACATATAATAAAATTGTAACAGGTCGATATCTGTACATTAGAGATATTAAAGAAAAATTAATGTGGGGGGTCTTTGTTAGAGCACCAGAAGCCAAATCAACCACTTTTAGAATTTTTGTCTGTCTGACTGTCTGTATGTTTGCACGCGCATCACTCGAAAGCGAATGCATGGATTTGAATGCAAATTTCACCGGTGTATTGCTATAGGTCTAACTTAAAATATAGAAAGAAAAAATTAGACAGTTGCCACCTGTTTGAAATATGCGATTTAAGTAAATTGACAAGAAAGAGTGAATATTGTAATACTGCCGCCAAAATAAAGAGGCTTAAGAAGGCTTACAGCCAAAAATGTTTTTTAGAGTTGGCCCCTGTTTGAAAATTTTAATTTAATTTAATTTTTAAGATAAATTGAATATTGCAATATGGGTATCAAACTGAAGAGGTTTAGGAAATTTTACTGCCGAAAATATTTTTGGGGAGGGTAGCCACCTGTTTGAAAAATTTTATTGTATTAAATTGATAAAAAATATGAAATCTATATCCATAATAGTATTGTAACAGGCTGATTAATATGGAAAAAAACTTGAGTGTTGCCACCTGTGTTTAAAATTTCAGTTTAGGTCAATTGATACGGTAAAGTAAATACTGCAATATGGCTTTCAAAAGAAAGAGGTTTATGAAGGCTTACAGCTGAGAATATTTTGTGGAAGGTTTAATTGATAGCATAAATTAGATAATGAAATATTGGCATCACACTAAATAAGCAAGGAAATTTGAATGCCGAAAATATTTTTAGGGGATTTGCCAACTGCTTGAAAAATTGTATTCATTTAAATTTGTAAAATAAGTGAAATATTACAATACGGACATTAAACTAAAGAGGTTTAGGAAGCTTACTTTTGAAAATATTTTTGAAGCTGGTTGCCACTTATTTGAAAACTTTAATTCAGTTAAATTTATAAGATAACCTAAATGTTGCCATATGGGTATCAAACGAAAGTATTTGAGAATAATAAAATTGCAACAGGCCGATATCTGTACATAATAGATGTTAAAGAAAAATTAATAGGGGGTTTATTAGATCAATAAAAGCCAAATCTAAAATTTTTATAATTTTGGTCTGGCTCTGTATGTTTGTAAGCGTATCACGCAAAAACTAATGTATGGAATTAAATACAGTTTTCACCGATGTACATATTGCTAGAGCTCTAATTGAAAATATAGAATCCATTTTTTTTTGTTTTAGTTTATCGTCAATCATTATTCCTAGGTATTTGAATGTATTAACTTTTTCCAGCGTGTCGTTTGTTATATTTAGATTTAGCAACGGACTGTTCGCCTTGATATAACCACAAACTTAATTTTCAAGCATAACCAATCGCACTTTTTTGGAACTTCTGTGTGGAAGTTTGCTGCCAAAAAATTAAGAAATCTGAGACGTCCCGCTTTACAATTTCATACAGTTCTCTGTACAATGTATTTCACTACACTACTAAATGGCTGCACCGATTTGGTTCATATTTGGAACATATGCCAGCACCTTCAAAATAAATATTCCGACCAAAAATTTACTCGGTATGTAGCTCGGGATATTCCTAAAAATCTTATACAGACTAAAACGTAAAATACCAATATATCTCTAAAACCAATTACGCTGGGGAACTGAAGATTAGCACTAATGCATATATTGCAAATGCATTGGAAAAGGGGGCGTGGCACCTTCCAAACAAACTGAACTTCTCATATAGCTTTTCTCTGGAACCGCTTACGCTAACGTCCTGAAATTCGACACAGCTACATATGTTATCAATTCCGTACTTATGGCGAAAAGGGGGTAAGTAATGGAAAAGGGGGCGTGGCGCCCCCCCCCCCCCCCCCCCATGCTTCTCATTTCACTTATCTCTGGAAACGCGCACGTTAACTTTCTGAAACTTGACACAGCTACATAAATATGTTATCAATACCATACTTATGGCGAAAAGTGGTAATTATTGGAAAGGCTGGATCGATATACATTTACGTAAACGCGCAAGTATCATTCGATTGAGAACCATTTTCTCCTAGATTTCTAAATCCCATTGAACTATTGTTACTTCTTTTAAGTTTTAGTAAAAGTAAAATTTATGAGAAGATTTTGAAGAATATTTTTTAAATTTTTCATAAAGAATAGAGCACTGATTTTACGAGTTTCGCTATAGACTGCCCTATCTACATACCTATTTGAATAAAATGATAGCCATTTTCATTGTTCGGACTAAACTCAAAACCCACTGAATAGAGTTCCGTCAGATTGTCGAAGATTATCTTATATACATATGTGGTCCTATTACATGCTACCAGAAAACTCGCTAGGTGGTGCTGGAATAGAGTTATTTTGGCTGAGATTTCCTATGCGGAACCAATTGCTATTCCGCGTAAAGTATACTGAATTTTTTTATCAAACTCGGTGGGGATACTAATGGAAGGCTTCATTAACTATATTTATCACTTTCACAATGTTGTTGCTAATAGCACTTAAGTTATTTGTTATTAAAATATCGTCCGTACTATCACTATATTTTATTATAAAACTACACTTATCACTTTTATTTATACAAATATACTATCCTTAAAATGTTCGCATGCGTTTGTAATACTTTAATATACAACTATTAATTAGTTAATTAAGTAAAACGCGTTTATAATTGTCTTCACAAACTTTAGCACATTTCACAAACAAGCACAAATAACAATGACTGACAGCAACACAAAATGTGTGCTACCATACGTTACAAAAAAATACACCACAAGAAGTGCGTATAATTACGGGGTATAAGTGCACAAGACGTACATTGCTATTATTAGAAAAAATAATATTAGGATCGATAGGGGTCTTACTCCTGATCATATCGATATAATTTTTTCGGGGGAAAATAATATTGGTAGTGGCGCACTTTAGCTTACGCGGCCAAAAATGGACGAAAAATGTCGAAAGTGGTATAACGCAAGTAAAAATTGTGATTTTTGGCAATTTTTCTAAGGGGTCCCTAGGGCCCCATAGGGGGCCCAGGTGGCCGGGGGTCGTACAATACGTCGGCGAAGGCTGTTAAAAAGCAAACGTGGTTATGTAAATATTATTTAAGTGGCAACCGCCTAATTACCAATTGGATTTATCGTTTATTTAAATTCCGGGAACAGAAGTACCGCTACTTTTTAATTCTTCTTTAAGCAAGCAAGAAGTTCGTTTTGCCTTAAGTTCAATTAAATAAAAAATGAGTGATACCGACTACGGTAAGTTTTATTACTTTTTCCCGATTTACACATATTATAGAATATATATATTTACAGATTCAGACGTACCTTCGACGAGCACTGGAGCTGCAAGGGGAAACGTTTTAACCTCTGCGGAAATTCGCAGTATGTGGGCTAGCTACAAGGTTCGTGATCAACTGGGGACAGGGGAGCAATGCATTCAGTTTGCTGAGGAGAACGGGTTGGTGTTGCGCAGCAAACTTTGTTCTACACACAAACACCGATGCCCATCTACTCCAAGGGTAATTCAGATTTGGGCAGCTTTTGTTGCCGGCAGGGGCAGTGCCGGACCAAGTCTAGCGTTTCAAGAGCCAAGGGGACTTGGTTCGAGAACGTTAAACTGTCACTGCCCCACATGTTCTATTTAATGTACTGCTATTCGCGTCGTTATACCCAGTCTAACGTTCAACTGGAGGACTATGTTGGGAGCCCCTGCTTGTCAACCAGGACAATTACCGACTGGTATAGTTACTGCAGGGAGGCAGTGGTAATATACCAAATTGACAAGCAGGAGCATGTCGGCAAAATAGGCGGTCCAGGTAAAATCGTCCAAATAGACGAGAGCAAAATCGGAAAACGCAAATTTAATAAAGGTAATTTCAATTATAATTACATTGCATCTATTAAAAAACTAAATTATTTACTTTATTCTATATTTTTACTTTTCAGGGAGGAGAGTTGAAGGTCACTGTGTCCTGGGGATGATTGAGGACGGCAGCGAGGACCTCAGGCTGAAAGTGTGCCCGGAAAACGTCCGGTCCGTGGAGGTGCTCATACCTCTTATACAAAAACATGTAATCGACGGTACAATAATCCGTACAGATTATTGGAAAGCGTACGACTGCCTATTGAGTTATGGGTATGAACACCAAAAGGTCAATCATAGTGACCCAGAAAACCCTTTTGTCGCACCGGATGGAACCCACACCCAACGCATCGAGTCACAATGGCGGGTTGTTAAAAGGTTTTTTCACAAAGATAATTTTAACAACCCCGCCAACTTTGCAGATTTGGTTGTTGAATTTTTGTGGCGGAAGTCTATATTGAAAAATCGCGAAGATCTATTTACTAAATTAATTGACGCCATTAAACATACATATAAACCAAAGTAATATGTGGAGTGTGACATATAGTTTTAAGTTTACAGTAAAATGTGGAGTTTTACAATGTATATACTTTTTATTATATTTTTATTGGAGTTTTAACTTTTTTACTACTTTTAGTTTATGTATATATTTATTATAGTTTTAAGATTTTAGTAGGATGTAGAAAACCAAACTTTTAGTTCCTTTTTAAAAATGTATATATTTGTTATTATAGTTGTAAAATTTTTTTATTTCGTTTATAACACGTTTTTGTTGTTTCCATAAATAAATATGAGTACTTTGCACAATTTAAACGTTTTCTTTGAATAAAAATTAGTAAGTATAGGCCATAATACGTAAAATTCATAAACTTATATGTATTTTACCATAAATCAATACTTCAGTAAATAATGAAAATTTTTAATAAAAAATCGCGCGATTTTTGAATGTTTGTCTGACGCCCCCATGCATGATCATGCGATCTTGCATCTACCTAGAAATCAGTTCATAAATATTACCACGATTTGTAAAAGTGGCAAATTAACAAAGAAAGATCACCGAGGTACATTAATTGCTTCATTTGAAAGATATTCAAGAGATCACACGACTCATTTTGCCAATCGTAAAGCTCATGACACCGAAATGGATTGGAATTCTATATGGTATCACAGCGTTACTATTATTGGCCTATGAATGAAGAGGATACTGCGTCTTAATGTTTTGACCTTAAACCAAAAAATTTTGACTTTTCAGACTATTTTTGCTTTTGAACGCTCTTTTGAGTGGTCCCAAAAGTACCCGGCCTCACCTAGAGATGGCGGTAGTTGTTTGAAAAAGATCACTGTGTTAAAAAGTACACAATCTATAACGCATATGTTT
>NW_023458563.1:6203752-6217218 GCF_013731165.1 Rhagoletis pomonella | reverse complement strand
AAAAAAACTTTAAAAGTACTGAAATTCTATAATACCTTGAACAAAATCGCCGTTTTTTGACCTTATCTTTATTTATTCTTAATACGAATCATATAATTTTAGAATTTAACACAACAAAATTATTTTTATCATCGAAAAGTTGAATGTTAAGAAATCTGACAGTTTACTTGTACTCGGTGGTATCGTTTGATCCCTAACGCTATTTGACAATTTGACCGTCCGAACTGATGCGCACACTTAACCAGGTTATGTGCCGACCGTATTTGTACACACAAATTCAGTTTTCATTACAATTTTGTAAGCAGTGAAATATTTTGATACATTTTAATTGAAATACTCTAAACATGTGATTTTATATGTAATTTTTTTGTTTTTGCACCCAATAAGTTAATTATTCGCACTCCATTTTAGTACTTTTCACCTGACATTGGACGAGAAAAACAAACATGTTTGAATTTATCGTCACTGACGGACGTCAACGGCCGATGTCGGTTCGGTTATCGGTTTATGTGTGAGAGCGCTCATATAAGCACAATTCGGCCGATACCGGCTGCAGTGCATTTTTCTAATATAAAAGATAAATAAGTTTTCATTACAAACTGTTGATAATATGACAAGGCATATTTATAGTCAAAATAAAGTAAACACTGAAGGCAGTTTCAGGTTTTTGACATAATTTCCAAAGAGTTTAACGTGCACAAATTGAATAACTCCATCAACAAATAATTGGGAGAAGTAATCAAATAATGTACTTATTTTTTAAAATTCCATTTATATAATAAAATCAAATTTATATTTAAATATTATAAAATCAAATAAATATTATAAATATTATGTACAATTGTATGATCAAGGCACATTAAACAGGTAGTATCAGTAGAGCAAAATCAACATTTGCGTGTATTTTGTTGTTGCTTCTGGTATCGAAAGTGTCAAAAACTGTTCTGAATTTTTTCTTCTAAATCAAAGCGTGCCATGTGAAATACAAAAAATTATAAAAAATAAAAAATTGAAATTGGAAAAAATAAAAATTGTTGCAACTTTCTTTCCTAGTAAATTTGTTTACTTCTCGAAGCATTGATCCATCCTTTACAAGTAATCAGCGGTTGTGCTGCTGAGTTGGGCGAACGTTCCAAAAGCTGCTATTCAATCGCTTGTTTTGTATGGAAAAAGGTTTCACATGCAAATGGATTTTAACAATTCAGAATTTTTGTGAGAAAAAATTAAAAATATTTGACATGTTTGAGACCAAATAATTTGAAAATAAATCAAATCAGCTGCTCTACTGATACTACCTATTCAATGTACCTTGTGTATGATATATAAAGTTATTATAAACGTAAAAATTTATGACTATACCAAGTGCTTTGACACTTAAATTTAAGATTTTTCAAAAAGTTGAGTTAATCGATGTGTGCACTGAACGACTCATACGTACATATGTAAGATATTTTTCTTCATGTACTTACATATCGTCGTTTAAAGTACAAAACCGCGTATCGTCAAAACCGCGTAACTGACATTTACTGCCAAAAATTGGATTTGCTCACACAAGCTCTTGGCTCAATCCTTATCCATTCGTCCTGAAATATACTAGCCAGAGATGCGATTGCTTTATAAAAAAGAGAACCATTTTCAAATATGAGTGTTTTTACTCTCTAAAAAATAATTTATGCAACCTCACATACGCGGTTTTGCATTATCTAGATACGCGGATTTGCATTTTGTTGATACACGGTTTTGTACTTTAAACGACGATATGCATGTTTTTGAATGAGCATTACACAATTTTTTGGTTATTGAGAATAATAAAAAGAAGTTGTATAAAACCAAATAGCATTTTCTAACAGTTTTTTTTTCAAACTTGATACTTTGATACTTAAAAAAAAATTGTGATACATTTGATCCATTTGTTTGTTTTATTTTGTGATACATTTTTTCATGACGTTGCGGAAACACTGATTGACTTTCTGAATTAGGAGAGATTCACGATGATCTAAAATACTTGGAAAATCACATGAAGAAAAACAATGAACTTAAAAGAAAAGAAATTAAAACCCCAAACTGGAAAATTTAATTACAAAAAGGAAATGGACTTGGAGAAGAGGAAATTAATCATTATTAAACTAAAATTAAAGCAGCACCTTTAGGAAAAAAAATTTAAAAGGAGAGATTTAGATGGTTAAAGTACTACAAAAATAATGCCAATATACAGTGACTTAAAGAGAGACCACACTTCCTTCTTGAAACTCTCATTGCTTTTTGTAATATTTTATTACAACGCTTTTATCAACTTGTAATGTTGTGTTCCAGAAACTTTCAATGTTGTGTTCCAGAAACTTTCAATGTTGTGTGTCCGACACCATAAAGCAAAGCTTTGAAAAGCTCCTATAAAAAAGCATAGTGAATAGGGCGAGGTAGATGACATCTAGATGTCGCCCTATGTACTACGTTTGCCACACCGGAAATAGATGGCACGCCATTCTTTAAATAAAATTAATTGGTGCCCGTTTGTATGTACATACATATGTAAATGCATGTGTGTGCACCTTTCTATTAGTCATTATAACAATCTATGAAATGGAAAATGAAAAGCGTGGGTCGCATGTAATACACTTGAATTGATATGAAAAGTAATATATGAATGTATGTATGTGGGTATATGAATAACGACCGCTTAAAATCGATTTCAAAGTTCTACTTTCGCTGTAGAAATTTTAGGTCTACGTTATGTAGTTTGACTATTGTCAATTAAATCGAATGCTTTGTATTGTATGCGCTCCACGTTTTTCATTTTCAATTTCATAGATTGTTTATAATGACTTTTGCTAAAATTTCAAAATCAAAAGTTATCAAAACAAATTCTATGGGACTGAGAAGTATTATTTTCTACTTTTTAGTCCATTTATAAAAGCGTTGTATATTAAAAAGTTTTTTTTATATTATTTATTATTATCTATACTAATTATATAAAGAGAAGTCCCTTTTTTTGTAACAGGTAATCTCGCGAACGGCTGGTCCGACTTTCATGAAATTTTGTATAAAAATAACTTTCAGCAACCACCATGTTTTAGGCCAAAAAAATTTACTTTTTTTCCGGTATTCTATTCGAAAAAATCGTATTTATGGTCCGATTTGCTTAAAATTTGGTGCGTAGGTAGCTTTTTGCCTAGATTAGCATATAGGATCCTTTTTTCCGCGAAGTGGACTAGGGACCGATCTATTCGAAAAATCTTATCTATGGTCCGATTTGATTAAAATTGTGTACACAGGTAGCTTTTTGCCTAGATAAGCTTATAGGATCCTGTTTTCGAATTTTCATGCAATTTCGAATATAAATAGCTTTGAGCAACCACAATATCAAGGAGCGAATTCGTCACTAGGCAAGTTTTTTTTCGCGGCAATCAGAAACAACAGATACAGCCAAAGTATAGTAATGATATATAATATATATATATACTAATATATATTTTAAAAGCCGTTTTTTAGTGTTCGCAAAGCTCAAGAACGGCTGAACCGATTATTTTGAGACTTCAGACACCTCCCGCACTTGTTCAAGGATGGTTTACGGCTAAAAAAAAATCTATATGTAAAGGAGGCGTGGCACTTCCAATACAAACCGAATTTTTTCAAACTCCATATCTCTGGAATTGTTCATGATAGAGTTCTGGAACTTCGTATGGAGACAAACGAAACCAATCGCATACTCTTGGAGAAAAAATTTGAGGTATTGAAAAAAAGGGGCGTGGAACCTCCCATACAAACCGCATTTCTTATGCTATATATCTCTGAAAGTGTTCATGGTAGAGTTCTGGATCTTAGTATCGAGATATAGGAAATCAATCGCATTCTCTTGGAGAAAAATTAGAGCTATTGGAAAAGGGGGCGTGGCACCTCCCATACAAACCAAATTTTTCATACTACGTATCTCTGGAAGTGTTCACGGTAGAGATAAAAATTGGAGCTATTGGAATAGGAGGCGTGGCACCTCCCATACAAACCGAATTGTTCATACTGGATATCTCTGGATGTGCTCATGGTAGAGTTCTGAAGCTTGGTATGGAGATATAAGAAATCAATCGCATAATCCTGAAGAAAATTTTGAGCTATTGGAAAAGGGGGCGTGGCGCCTCCCATACAAAGCGAGTTTTTCATACTGCATATCTCTGGAAGTGTTCATGGTAGAGTTCTGGATCTTGGTATGGAGATATACGAAATCAGTCGTATACTCGTGGAGAAAAATTAGTATGGAGATATATGAAATCAATCGCATACTCATGAAGAAAAATGGGAGCTATTGGTAAAGGGGGCGTGGCACCTCCCATACAAACCAAAATTTTAGACTGCATATCTCTGAAAGTATTCATGGTAGAGTACTGGAACTTCGTATGGAGATTTGTATGTATATGAAATCAAGCCCATACTCATGGAGAAAATTGGGGCTATTTGAAAAGGGGGGCGTGAGGCCTACAAACGTACCGACTTTTAGCTATCTTTGAATGTATTTATCATTCTTCTGCAGGTGTGTTTGTGAGTGAAATCATCCTAAATGATTGTACGGATTTTTACGAAATTTTTTGCGTGTGTTTGAGTGGGTCTCTGGATGGTTTAGTTTCACAATTCAATCCTCCAGTTGCGCTGTAGTTGAGTTATTACAAAAAAACCTTATTTATGACTAGATTTGACTAATATTTTAAATATGTATTGGTCATGGTAAGAGCAATACTGTTGCAAAAACGTGCTGCCAAGTGGCGCTGGAGTCGAGTTATTACTAAAAGGTCAGATTACATCGAACAGTTGCACCATTGAGTATATCGAACTCTCCTGTGTTACGATTGGCCCAATGGATGTGATTTTCCAATATTATTATGCGTTCAAGGTTTTAAGGTATTTCGTCTGAAATAAGTATATATATATTGCATTTCTCGGCCGCTGTGTCGTGTAGTGGTAAGCAGTGCCTGGGTTCAAACCCTGGTCAATGCAACATCGCAAAAAAATGGAAAAAAGGTTTTTTCTTAACAGCGGTCGTTCCTCGGCAGGCAATGGCAAACCTCCGAGTGTATTTCTGCCATGAAAAACAGCTTCTCATAAAAATACAATCGCCGTTCGGAGTCGGCGTAAAACTGTAGGTCCCTCCGCTTTATGTGACAACATCAAGGTGCACGCCACAAATCGGAGGAGAAGTTCGGCCAAACACTAACGTATGTGTAAGCGCCAATTTATTATTATTATTATATTGCATTTCTGTAGAACAATGATTCGCACCCATTTTGAAATTTCCACCAACTATACTGTAAAGCTTCTAGGACAGATTCACTATAGAACCGGGTCATTGTTGCCGCCAGGGAGTGAAGAGGAAAAAATTCTTCAAATTGACTTCGTTTTGCGAATAACCGTGCTATGAAATGCTGCACAGTTGGAGAATTTCAAAAACTTCTTCACGGATATAACACTTTCTTCAGGTTATTTAAAGCGGCAAATGACCACCAAACCATAATCCTAACAGATATTGTGCCAATGAAACTCGTAAACGTGAATTGTGGGTGAAATTGTTGAACCAAAGAGTTTCAATAGAAAAACAAAAATTTTGGGCGTGACGAAGTTCGCCGGGTCTGCTAGTTTTTTATAGAGCCAAAGTTTATGTAACAAAAACTATATGTATTAAGGTTTTAAACTTTTTCTAAAATTTAAATTTACATAAAGCCTAAAACTTTGACACATATAGTTTTTGTTACATTAACTATGGTACTATAAAAAATAATAAGATAGCACGAAAAACATTGAGAGTGCAAGAAGTAAGTGTAATCGCTTTTGTGTATTCACCTTCAAAGGTTGTTTACTATTTATGTATGTATGCACATGGGTGTTTCCTGAAAAGTGTCAACCAAGACAAAAAAAAAATAGAATTTTGCCTGGACAAAGTTTATAGATGCCAATTGATAACTATATATTTTGTCTTTCATCCACCAAAATATTGGACAAATTGGTCCATTCCATTACAAGATATTTGCGGCTTTCCAACTACACTTTTAATTTTTCTTTTTTTTCGGAGAAACCATACCTTCCAGAAATCCTTCATAATTGTAGCACACGATTAAAAAGAATTGGAAATCTATACGAAGATTTAGTACAGCTTATGTTCTGTAAGCTTCACAACAAAAACAACGTAAAAATATATTAGGAACGACCCAAAGTTAAATTAAAAAATTATGCTTTTTTTCAACGTTCGGGCGCAAAATATACTTTACATGTAAAAAACAAGAGTCGTAACGTTTATTTCATTTGTCAAAATTTTAACGCAAAAGCTAGTTTTAGTTACTCTTGCCAGGCACATACAATTTTTTTCGGAAAGCTATAGGGTTATCGATTGTAAGTATATTGAAAATCGGAACGTCCTCTTCACGCTTCAAATAACTTTTGTTCATATTGTTCTATGTAGGTACTGTTACTCACAAAATTGAGTATACGGTTTTTTTGTTAGTATCTGCAAAACTTTTTTGTTAATTTGGTATTTAAATATGGCTTATATTTTAGCAAACCCTATTTAAATCCAAGTATGAAACTGTGTACGAAAATTATGAAAAATCTGCAACGTTTCAGCAAAATTGCAAACTTTTTCACAAGAATTAAAAAAAATCAGGTATGTAGTAGTTTTATAGTCCATTCAGTTTTAGTATAATAATGTGCAAATTTGAAATGTCTAAAAATTCGAGATGATTTTTGAGAATTGTTTATACATTTGAAATTTGCACATTATTGTACTAAAACTGAATGTACTATAAAACTGCATACCTGATTCTTTTTAGAAATTCGTGTTAAAAAGTTTGCTTTGCAGATTTTTCATAATTTTCGTACACAGCTTCATATTTGGATTTAAATGGGTTTTGCTAATATATAAGCCATAATTCAATATAAAACAAAAATAAAAAATTTAGCATGTAAAACTTTGCGAATATTAACAAAAACAAACCGCATGCTCAATTTTGTGAGTAACAGTATATAGATATAGTACATATCGACGCCTCCAAACCATACTATGCTATGTCAGCTTAGACTTAGTCAGACTTAGCATAGTATGGTTTGGAGGCGTCGATATGTACATACGTCTGCTTGTACGAAGAAATGACTTCAATGAACGTAGATTTATTTACAATAAAACCCCATATTTGCTTTAAAAAAACGAGTGTGTTCAAATTCTTAAACAAAAAATTGTATCCATTAGAAAAAAATCGGAACGTCCGATCGGGAACGTCCGAACAACTTCGAACAGTTTTTGGCAGCTACTAATCATCGTTAGGAAGTTTAAGTTGACGCAATGGTTATGGCTGCTTATTATTCTAACAACCATTCATACATCATTTTTTTGTACCGTTAACAGATTCGCAGAATTTATAAAAAATCATCAGTCATCTTTGATACGAGTTCCATTTTGGAACGTCCGAACGGGAACTTTTAATCGCTATTCACTTACCATATAACAGTTGTGGAAAATATTTGTATTGATTTCAGATAGGTATTAATGATGATTATTCATGACGAAAAATTTGTGTTCATTCAGAGCCTACTATAATTTTTATAATGGAAGAAGTGTCTCCAAACGGGGCGTCCGCAACGCAGGAAACACCCATAATAGCTTTACTGCTATGCAAAATGAAATAGGTATTGTCTTTATCGCTAGTTTTTATTGAATGTTTGTTTTTTAAACAGTTCCGCTATACGCGATTGGCTTGAAAAAATTAATGAATAGCTAATAAAAATGTTGTCTATTGAATAAACGTAGCTCGAGTAAATAAATATGTATATTATTTCGGATGTCGTCTCTGATATTTACAGCAGCGCTTCGCAAAACGGTGTCCACTGAAGAATACATAAACATACGTGGTTGAGAAATCTTCTTCAACCGGTATATCGGAAGGAGCAGCGATTTGGTACAAAATACAAATGTTATGAAGGCGCAGCATGCATTTGGTATCTGCACACATTTTTGAGGAGCATGGTGGAGCTCTCTAGATGCTAAAAGACATCTAAATCTTGCTTTAAGTACACCAAAACACATTTCTGTTATGCACCGCCCTTTCGCAAAGTTTTCGTTAAATTTCGCTTCATGACTGTTTTCGGCAACGTTTCGATACGGAGTTAAACTCCAAGATTCTAATGGATAGCCCGAGTGGTGACAGGTAATAAGGTCAATGGAAATAAGGTCAATTGACTTTATTTCCCACCCTGGTGCGAAATAAAGTCAATTGACATTATTACCTTTTCAAAAGCGAAATAAAGTCAACAAAAATTTGGAAATAAAGTCATTGACGCTATTTCCTCATTCAAATGGAAATAGCGTCAACAATGCTTAAAGTATGTCGATTCATAGAAAAAAATATTGTTCTTACAATAAACATTGCCCCGTAAGTGTTGTTTTTTAATAGATGAAAAAGGCTTTTGCCAAATCCTCAGTGTTGTGATATTAATCCACACACAATCATGAACTACCTCCAATTGATTCTATTAAAAGAAGAATATAAATTACGAATATGTAAAAACACGATGCGAAAAACTAAACGCCTGCGTACAGCTGGAATACGAGAAATATTTGAAGAAAAAGTGGAGAAATGATCCATAACATGCAAAACATTTTTCGTTTCTACAAAAATAAAGCGAACACTATTAAATTGAAGAAACAGTACATGTCCAAGAACCCCGGAGGAGCACTGAAAGAATTCTGTGTTTTAAATTAGCATATTTTGAACGAATTCGGAATGTCTAAGGTGGAAAAGAACCCAACCTTTCTATAAGGAAAAAATTCTAGAAAAAGAATTTTCTTACACTGTATTTATGTCTCCGCCAGCAGTCATTTAAAAGCAGCTAAGGAGAACGACGACACTATTTATTAGATGGCACATTCAACGAGCCAATGTGCCAAAATGCGGGTATAAACAATTATTGATTATTTAATATCGGAACCGAGATCATATAAGTTAATGGATTGGTTTTCACACACTTTTGAAACACAAATTATATGCTTTTTTACTGCAGACAAGTTGTTGCCTCAAAACACAGCAGAAATCTTCCAATCAGGGTTGCCAACTCTCCTTAGTTTTGAGGTGCCATATTGAGGATAAAAAAAGTGCCAAAATGTGCCAAATAGAAAAATAAAAGTGCCAAAAAAGGTGTAATTCCTTTTAATCATTCACATTTAGCAATAAAATAAAGCCTCATTTTCAAAACAAAAGTGCAATGATAAAATAAGATAAACCAGTTGAATAGCCTTTATAAATTAGAAAATTTTAGTTGAGAAAAAGAAGTGCACGCAAAGGATTTCACACAAATGTATTGAAATGTTATTTTTTTTACAAAAGTGCCATTTTGGCATTTTGTGCCAAATTGAAAAATTAAGTGCCATTTGAAATAAAATAGGAACAAATGGCACGGTTTGAGCCAAGTTGGCATCCCTGCTTCCAATAACTTACAAATATAAAAATGTGAAATATCGAGGGCTTGAATTCATTAATACCCTCTATCTGCAATTTGCACAAAAACTAATTTCTGATTTTAGAAACCATCTGGGACTTATTACCTGTCGTTATATAAGGTAGCATTAATATCACTGATGACAGTTAAAGCTTAGGTGGATTTTTATATCAGAATCTCATCTTTGTGAAAAGTGTGCAGATAGGGGGTATTATTGAATATAAGCCCTCGATGTTTAAAATATATAAAAATTTTATTTCAACGTATACAAAAAATTAATCTACCTGCGCTACAGCACGTCGGGAGACGGGGAGGGGGGGCCGGGGGGCCCGCGGCGTAGTGTGACGCGGTGTGCGCGCCGGTCGCGCGGGGTACGCGGGGCGCGAGCGCGAGCGCGACGCGCGCGGTGTGGCGCGCTGACGCGGGCCGCCGCGAAGCTAAGCAAATTTAATGTTTGAAAGAGAAATAATGTCAATTGATTTTATTTCGTTTTTAAAAAGGTAATAATGTCAATTGACTTTATTTCGCACCAGGGTGGGAAATAAAGTCAATTGACCTTATTTCCGTTGATCTTATTACCTGTCACCAGCCCGAGTCTTCTTACAAAAAAGACCATTTTATAATGCAAATATATGTATATGCAAAATAAAGTGAATTTCAAATATAATTGTTTACCTAAAATCCACGTTCCTTTTTCTCCATTTTCATAGTTTCCTTTCAAATATCTCCTTTCTCCCGAAATATTCCATATATGGGAGTCATGGCAAGCACCTCCGTATCGTCCGTCCACCGCTCGTATTTTCATATTATGGTCACATATCTTAAGTTGTAAAATGTTTCATAGCGCAGTAATATTAGAAAAATTTGGTACGAAAAACAAACAAAAAAAATAGCAGTGTTTTTTTGATGCAGTTTACTTCGATTTGACACGTAGATAATGGATTCACAGTCGTGCCGCTAAATTTCATTTGGCAATATTCCGCCATCTTGGATTTTAGTTTTTTTGCAATATGCAAGGTTATTTTAAATTTTTCGTAAAAAATGGTTCAATACAAATTTGTAGAGAATTTCATTTCCCACATTTGTTATGTATAGGGTTACCGGATTTTGTATGCGCGAAATCAGTACGTTAAGGCGCTGGTCTAATGCAGGCTTTGCTTTGCTTGCTTAGCTTTGAAAACTGTCGAAAGTTATTTGGAATATACTAAAACGTATGAAGGGTGGCCAAATGGCAGCTTTGCTTCACTTGCTTTAAGCGCCTCAAAGTTTCAAATAGGCAAATGTTTTATTTGAAAGCGTTTCGTAGGCTTTTGAGAACAAGATATGTTCACGTTCTAAGCAAAACTCCATACAAATCTGAAGGAGTCGATCTCTGTTAAAAAATGTCGGATTAATTTGGCCTTATTGCATATTCGGGGCCTCTTTTGGACTTATAAAATGTATCTTTCATTGAATATAAACGATAAAAAATAAAACAAGTACCTTAGTCCTTAATTTCTCATACTTTCTATGTCAAAATTTGAGGCTTCATAAAATGCAGACTTATCAACTTTTCACACAAAGCTAGCGATATTTATGATGCCAAACTATCGGTAAGTCGTCTCTTGAAAAATCGATTTTTTCGAGTTTTTTGTTTCTAATAAATGTACATATAGTTATATATGTATATATAATTATTATCATTCCTTTGAAATGCAAAAATTAATTCACATTCATTTAAAAATAAATCTGAAAAGATTGTTTTGTATTTCTTTTTTTTTTTATTTTCAGGAATTTGATGGCAAAATTGTTCTTAGTGTAAGGACAGACCTTGACTTTTCAACTACACAGCTGGTGGCTTTGACAGCGTTCCAAGCCGCCATTTGGCCAAACGAGTTTTTGAAGTAAATCAAAGCAAATTAAAGTAAGCAAGGCGTGCAAAGCAAGCGTGCATTGGGCCAGCGCCTTTAAACTTTTTCATGCTAAAAAATTAGTACTTTTCAGTACATTTTTATTCAAAGCAATATTATTAAAAGTATCAGATAAAACGTCAGAGTACTTGTCGTTAACAATATTTTGGTATATAAATGAAATATAGTTCATAAAATATAAAAGTGTTATTCATTTTAATATGAGTGTACACATCACTGTACACAGAAATCAATAAATTATTTGATATTTATGATATTTTTGAATAGCAGTAATGAGATCATTTCCATCTTCAGTCTTTAAATAGTCAACGAACTCTATATATTTAATTTTAAAAATACTTTTAATATTAGTTTTTAATTAGAAGCCGCTTTCTCTCTTTGCGAAGCAAACTTTATACTTAAGATCCTCTTAGTTGCTTCGTTTGAGTGCGTTATTGAAAAAAAAATAAATAAATAAAAAAAATACATACCAAACTGTGGAAAAGTACCACTATTTAAGGACTTCATCTATAATTCTTCATGGCTTTGATTCATTTTTTCAACTACGCAAAAACTTTGAAAGCCTAAGAATTCGCTATAGAGAGCGAATAAGAGTATCTAACTATATATCTTGTATGCAAAATTTTACACAATTGAGGGATTCACAACGGAGTCGTAAGTGTCGTATTGTTGTATGTCGTTAACTTTAAAAGCTTAAATAAAAGTTTAAAGAACTTGAAACGACAACCAACTATTTTTTAACACTGAAAAAATTCATAATATGACTTTGGTGGTACCTTGCGAACCCCCTTAATATATTTTTTAGGCGTTTAAAGTTTACGACACTTACGACACCGTTCTGAATACCATAAATGTCAGTAAATTGTAAAAATAGAGTTGTAAATTATAGGCAAAAGCCATTCGAATATTCAAATTTGTTGTTATTAAACTGAAACTTATTACGTCAGCCTTCTTTTTAAATAAATTAACCTTCATCATATTATCGCAACTGGTACGTAACGACCCGGCGATGTGCCCATAAAACGATTGATCCTTTTGTTGTATTAATTTCCTGGGCATATCAGACATTCTCTGGAACATATTAACTATAATTAAATTATTTTCTTCTTACTTTTTACAGTACAATTTAAGGAAGTTCCAACGTTATGTATAAACCTTAAGAAAATCCTAAAGTATTTTGTTTGATTTGAAATTTCAGTACAAATCAGTACAAATTTTGAAAAATCAGGACATTAGCGCACTGATTGAAGAAATGAATAAATCAGTACAAGAGTTGAAAAATCAGTACTGTACTGATAAAATCAGTACGTCTCGCAACCGTAGTTATATACAAAGTTAAAAAAAAATGTTTATTGTAAATAATTAGCAAACTGCGAAAAAATTTTACATTGTCACGGTTTTCGCCATTTATCGACATTTATGTTGAAAATATAACCATATTGAGATACCAAAGTTGTAGAGAATTTCATTCTCCAAAACTTTTAAAGGTACATTGTTTTTGTACGACGCTTAGATCACGGCCGGGTACGTGCCAAACATAGCGATGTAAGGGAAGCGGCGCAAAATTCATTTCAACAAATGAAATTTAGGGGCAAGACTGTGTATCCATGATCTACATGTCAAGTAGAAGTAAACTGCATCAAAAAAGCGCTGCTACAATTTGGTTTTGAGAAAAAGTCTAAATTTACTGGGCTATCATATAAAATTATATTTTGATATGCTTACGCACATATGAAGACATGAATCGATGAGAAAATTAAGTTTTAAGTATCGCATAAACATTTTTTGATATTCCAAAACGTATAAAGAATATCTATATAAAATGGGTGTGGAGCATAATAACGGATTACACTGGTCGACGGCCAAAATTTACCAGAGACGCCGTTATGAAATTCGTATGTAAAATCACCCCCTGATTCCGATAATCAAGGTTATTTTTAATTTTATGGTACCGTTTTTGAGATATTTGCAATTTACCGTTTTTGCAAAAAAAAAAAAAATTGGGTCCACTTAATCATATATATCTCAAGAACGAATTAAGCAATTCCAAAACGGTTTGAAGCTTTTAAAAGGTAATAAAATTTTCTATAA
>NW_023458563.1:6105502-6178752 GCF_013731165.1 Rhagoletis pomonella | reverse complement strand
GCAGCTCTGCATATACAAACAGTTTGAATAAAGCAGTATAACAGAATGCATACATTGTATTTATACGTTTTGGAAGTCAGCCATACTTACAAAATGCTGCTCTGTGATGCAGCAGCGGCCCAACTCGCGGCTCTACAAAGGTTGTTGCGAATATTCGTATTCGTATTCGCATTCGCAACCGCAGAAGTTCCGCATTAACATTCGCAATCGCATTCGCAATAATCAATGCGGAGCTTTTGCGAATGCGAATATTGCGCAGGTGCACTGATAAAACGTATATCTGGCAAACAAAAAATTGTAGCCAACATTTTGTGCCTGTGGAGATGCTACGTTAAGACTGTCCCCCTACGTCCCCCTTCTTTCGTAATTTAAAGCCAAAGAATAAGATAATAGTCGGTATGTACAGGGGAAATGTTCAACGGCTAGCTATAAAGAGAGTCGACTATTTACGCGTTAAATGATTGCCTTTAATTATGTAACTATCGAATATTATTTGTCAAAGGTCTGTTGAAAAAACTGGGCTAGTTTTTTTATACTTTTTCTTAGAAAAGTGTAATTATTATTTTTCTCATAAAACTTATTATGCTTAAGTTCCGTGTTTCCTTTTATTAGTCTTTCAGCTCGAAAACAACAACATTTATTTTAATTTTGTTTAAATTGTCAAAATGAGCATCGAAATAGAGAAAAAATTATATGTAAATAAGTTGACAGCCAAGTTCACAACTCAAATAAGAATTAATTCAAGGCAAATTTTATAACTGTTGAGGAGTGGGACTTGGCATGCAATATATCATTAGTATAGTATGAAAAGGGCTTAACTCACATCGTCGCTGAAATGCAAAAAGCCGTAACTAACTAAAAATCCAAAACTCACTTTTTGATTGATTATGATGCATTTCATCGAATCAGAAGTCCCTACATCGGTTTAGGCAATAAAAAAATTTAGTTAGTTGTGGTTTTTTGCATTTCAGCGACAATGTGAAATACGCCCTTTTAATATAGTACTAATGATATGTTGAAAATTTGCGTTCATTCACCTTAAAATATCAAAACACATTGAGCGCATGGAATGGAACAACAAAACGGATTTGATGGCTTATGGTACCGACAGCGGTGAGTATTTAATTGTGACTGCCTGCAACTAGCTGTTCATTACAGGTGAACCTTTCCATGAAGTCACCCGGGAACTAAGCAAATCTGATACCTTTATCGTCCGTGATTCCAATAATTCAAATTATTATAAAAAACGAGGTACCTTTTTAACAATATAACAAGATTTTAAACTAATTCTGCTGGAAACCAGTCACAGAAGACATGATTAAAAATGAATTACAAAAACTTAAATCGAAAAACGCTGATGACGTAACAGGTTCTCCAAATTCTGAAACAACCAAAATAATTGGTTCTCCAAATTGGAACACAACGGTGTTTAAACAACGATCTTGCCATGATTCTAGATCGTGTAGATGAAAGTCAGGAGGATAAATCCGACATTTGCAGCCCCGATGCAATTCTCAAAAAGGAATTATTGCAACGCAATAAAAAAAGAAATATAATTGAAAGTGCTCTCAACTGGTGCAGCGTCAATCGAAAAGAATTTACAATTTTGTCAAGTTTCAAGTTTTTCAAGTTTGTCGCCTCGAGCGAGTAGTTATTTGGTAGCGCAGGTTTGATTTACGACCCGAAAAGGCAGCAAAATTACTCTTTCTTAAATACAATATTCAATTTTTTTAAATTAAGTACCAAATAAATAAAATACATTAAAAAATACTAACTTTTCCATTTTTTATTTATTTCTTAAAAATATTTGACATCCGCATTCGCATCCGCATCCGCGGATGTTAGCTTTTAAACATCCGCACCCACACTCGCGTCCGCGGATGTCTAAAATTCCACATTCGCAACATCCCTAGTTTCTACACCAGCTCATTGTTAACCGATCATTGCTCGAGTTTTAATGATCGTAATGCCTATACGATGTTTATTGCGCTGTGTTGCCGAGAGGTAGATACTCCATGGAGTAATCCCTTGAAGAAGTTTGTGCTACTCTGATGTAATGCAGAGCTGGAGTATATGGTCCTGACCTAGGACATGGCAATGTTAATTGGACCACATTCTTCATATCGTCGTTTAAAGTAAAAAAACCGCGTATCGTCATTCTGCAAAACCGCGTAACTGACATTTGCTGTCCAAAATTTTATTTGCTCACGCAAGCTCTTGGTTCAATCCTTATCTATTCGTCCTAAAATATACATACTAGCTAGCGGTCCGCGAATGGCGCGACCTTTATTTTCTGGATCGTGGACAATGTATACTTTTCCAAAACGCATCTGAAAAGTTATCCCCTCGCTAGGGCAGGCACCTTGTCGTTGGTGCGGGGGCTTAGCTGCATCACCAACCAGCCCTCTTCTGGTTTGAGGTAACGCGGATGTGCAGACCTCCGCGCTACCTTCTCTCTGGACTTGGGCTGCTGGAGAACAGTGACCAAGAACTGCCACCTCCTAATCCAGGGTGTTAAGCGACACCGTGCCTATTGGACGGTTTGCAGCCAGGAGGGTATAAACCGGCTGTATTTGAACGGCGCCTTTCCGACACCGGGCCGCATCGGGGAGTAACGGTGGCCTTACCGCGACAAGGGGCGCTGGCGCGGCGGACTTTTGGAGATCCCCTACGAAAATTTAGACCACTGAGCTCGCCTCGTCGAGCAGGTGGTCGTACGAACTAGATGATGACAAAAACAACAAAAAACAACCAAAAAACCCAAAATTTAACAACAACAGCCACAACAACAGCAAGTACAGCAACAATAACACCTGCGGCTTCAAATGCGGTAGGTGTAACAGCAACATGCACAACTAAGGCACTGGAGACGCCAAGAAACAGCAGCGCGTGGGAAGGTTCAAGAAGTGCTGGGCGGAAAGTCAGTTTCCTAGACCAGTTAACCGCCGAGGAGGCAGCGCAGTTAATCGAACATGCAAGGGACGATGACCAACCAGGAACCAGTGCAGATGCGCTACGTCGCATGGGCCAGAGCAAAACAGATAGTTCTAATAACAGAAATTTGACAGGAAATCACAATTTACCTGCCGAACCAGATCGGCCGCAACACCGGTCCGGCAGTTCTCATTGCAGGTACAGAGAGACAGCAAGGTCAGACAGCAGCCACCGCACCGATGGTAGTCACCGCTCCCGCTCGGGTAGTCGGCGTCGCTCTACGAGTCGACACCGCTCAGAGAGCTGACAGCGCTCCAAGAGCCGGCGCCGCTCCGAAAGCGGTCACCGGGCGGAGAAGGAGAGACTCCATAGGTCGCACAGCAGCAGCGCCTCAGCAGCGTCCGACGACTCCGGGTGGCAGAAGCAAAGGAGTAGGAAGCACCGCAGGGCCAAGCCTCCTCCGATGCCGCGGCCAGGTCAACCGGGGTCCCTAGACGATCGCTTCGCGAGGGCTTAAGCGGTTCCAGGGTTAAATGGTACCTCCGGTACCTCGGGCAAGGCAAGCCCTCAGTTGAAGAGCCATGGCAGAGGTCAGAATGGAGATTGAGAATGAGGGACGTGAGAGACACAGGAAAGGCGACAAACCCGCACCCGCCGATAGGTGGAAGAGCGGGCCCAACAAACAGGCTCACTTACCCGCACCTGCTGAAAAGCAGAAGAGCAGGCCACAGCGACAACAGCTGCTGCCCTGAGCTCGGAAGACCTAACCAGACTCCAGGATGCCATCATGGAAGAGGTTTTCAAAGGATGGTCGCACCCGCTGGTGTTCTGTGGTGTGTACTTCAGATCCGGCATGCTCCTGGTGGAGAACAGGAACCTGGCTGGTGAAGAAAGCACCGGCACTTGAGGGCTGGAAGGGACCCGAGATGTGCACGAAGAGGGGGGATGACATCCCTCCAGTGCACAACATCACGGTGTTCCTGCCAAGGAGCGCCGATAAGTCGGCGGAGTTTGCGTTGGGGCTACTAAAAGCGCAGAATGAGGGCATCCACATCTCTGCGTGGAAGGTAGTGTCCAGCTCCGTAGAGGAGAACGGGCTCAGACTATTTCTGGGCATAGATGAGGAATCGTACGTCAGCATCAAGAGGGCTGGCTTCAACCTAAACTATAGGTTCAGTTTCGTCACGGTGAGGCCGTGGCGACAAAAGGCGACAGGTAGCAAGGAGTCGGAGTCGCAGGAGACCCAAATCGAGGCGGCTGCCGACTCCTCCGCTGCCCAGGGGACCCAGTCAACCTCGACCTTACCGGCGGAACAGCCACCCCTCGCACAGCCACCCCTCAGTCAGCTACCCCTCACCCAGACACCAACTCCAGCAAGCACGTCCGAGCCAGCCACCACCACCAAGCCAGCGGAAGACGTGCCATCCAAGCAGGAGTTGCTATCAGGCATCGACTTCAGGCGACTTGAGCTCGATAGGAGAAGCGAGAGCGAACTGCAACTCTCCGATCTCGAAGAGCCCCAACTATGACCACGCGTCACTTGGCAGTAGCCCAGGTCAACCTGCATCATGCGGTAGCTGCTTCGGCGGTCATCTCCAGCAGGTTCGCCACGGATGACCTGGGCATTCTACTGATCCAAGAGCCGTGGACCTACAGAGGCCAGGTTAGGGGCCTCAACCACAACAACAACAAGGTAATTTGGGACCTATCCTGCGAGAGGCCCAGAGCATGTGTGGTGCTTAAGAAGAACATTGATTACTTTTGCATTACAGAGTTTTTAACACAGGACTTGGTCGCAGTGCAGACGACGCTCTCGTTAAATGGCAGAAGCCTAGAGGTGGTGTTTACCGCGGCCTATTTCCCGGGGGACAGCAACTACGCCCCTCCGCAAGAGGTACAGCAGCTAGTGGAATTCTGCAGGAAGAGACGGCTCCACCTCATCATAGGGTGCGATGCGAATGCCCACAATGTCGAGTGGGGCAGCACGGATACGAACCGCAGAGGTGAGTGTCTCCTAGAGTACATCTTAAGTGAGGAACTAAGCATCCACAATGTTGGCCAAACACCGACATTTGTAATGAGGGCTAGAGAGGAGGTACTAGACATCACGCTTAGCAACAGACTGGCTAGCCCTCTGGTCCCCCAGTGGGGGGTCTCATCGGAGCCCTCACTGTCAGACCATAGGATTTTCCAGTTTGCACTGGGAGTAGAGGTCATAACTAGGCAGGCAAACAGGAACCCCAGGAAAACTGACTGGACAAAGTACAGCGGGACTTTAGAGTCAAACCTAACTGGAATTAAGTCCAGGAACAGGTACACTAACTGCATGAGCCTAGAGAGCACCGTCAATGAGTTAAATGGCGCCATTGTAGATGCCTTTCACTCAAGCTGCCCGGAGACAAAACCAGGAGGGAAGGCGCAGCCCAACTGGTGGTCTCGGAAGTTATCGGTGCTCAGAAAGGAGGTACGCAAGCTATTTAATAGAGCAAAGCGCACAGGGCGCTGGGATGAGTATTCAGCAAGTCTAACTAACTACAGTAAAGAAATCAGGAGGGCTAAACGCGACAGTTTCAGGAAGATCTGTGAGGGCATCTCATCGACTCCTTCAGCTGCCAGGCTACACAAGGCCTTGGCAAGGGACCATACAGATACCAGAC
Source organism: Rhagoletis pomonella (assembly GCF_013731165.1). Classification (NCBI taxonomy): domain Eukaryota; kingdom Metazoa; phylum Arthropoda; class Insecta; order Diptera; family Tephritidae; genus Rhagoletis; species Rhagoletis pomonella. Next base: position 6,173,161 of record NW_023458563.1, on the reverse strand, counting down.
TAGCAATCCAGCTAGCCAATGGCACGTACTCAGGCAACGAAGAGGAAAGGGCACTTGCCCTGCTTTCGGCCCATTTCCCGGATGCCACTCCCACTTCGGGAGAGGCACCGTGCCGACGGACCAGGCCATCCCCGGTGGACTGGAAGCTGGCTAGGAGTCTATTTACCCACCGATCAGTCTGTTGGGCGTTGGACTCCTTTGACCGGTATAAATCCCCGGGGGTGGATGGCATCAGTCCAGTGCTGCTGATGCAGGGCAAGGAGCTCCTACTTCCACACCTCGTGAACATCATGAGGGCTAGCCTAGCACTCGCTCACATCCCCGAGGCGTGGCAAAGGGCTCGGGTCATTTTTATCCCGAAGATAGGTAAGAGAGATTATTCTCTAGCTAAGTCCTTCAGGCCGATAAGCCTTACCTCCTTCCTGCTTAAGGCGATGGAGAAGGTGATCGACCATGAAATCAGGAACAGCACCCTTAAACAGGTGCCTTTACACCCCGACCAACATGCCTACAGAGTGGGCAGGTCTACGGACACCGCACTGTACACCCTATCTACGGAAGTACTAGATGCATTTGAGTGTGGGGAAACAGTACTCTGTGCCTTCATCGACATTGAGGGGGCGTTTGATAACACCTCTCATATCAGTGTCGACCGGGCACTCGAAAAACGCAATGTGCAGGCAACGATCCGCAGGTGGATAGCCAGGCTACTAAATTCAAGAATCGCTGAAACCGATATCGGGGACAGCGTGGTACAGTTAAAAACTACGAAAGGTTGCCCGCAGGGAGGAGTCTTATCCCCTCTCCTGTGGAGCCTAGTTGTGGACGAACTTCTACGGATTCTCACGGACAATGGCATCCGCTGTCAAGGCTATGCGGATGACATCGTGATTATCGCCAGAGGAAAGTTCGTGAGCACTCTATGTGACATAGTGCAAAGGGGACTAAACCTGGCAAGAGGCTGGTGCGCGGACATGGGCCTCAGCATCAACCCCTCTAAAACGGTTATTGTCCCTTTCACTAGAAGAAGAACGCTTCCAGGCATGAGGAACATTTCTTTGAATGGGGTCGCCATCAACGTCGCCACCGAAGTCAAATATCTAGGACTAACCCTGGATTCTAAACTTCTGTGGAAGGCACATGTTGACGCGGTCACTTCCAAAGCTACGAGGGCATTAATGGTATGCAAACGCCTGGCAGGAAAGACCTGGGGCTGCAGTCCCAGGATTCTGAGATGGATGTATACCATGATAGTTAGACCAATAGTCACCTATGGAGCAGTGGCTTGGGCCTCGAGAACCACCCTCACCACGGTGAGGCAATCCCTCACCAAGCTTCAACGTCTGGCATGTGTATGCATCACGGGGGCAATGCGCACATGTCCGACGGCAGCGCTGGAGGTGATTCTCGAGCTCGAGCCGCTGTACCTTACCATAGAACAGGCTGCAAAGCGAACTCTACTAATTTTCGCGAGGGAAGGCTTTGGCAGGGGCAGAACTATATCATTAAGGAACAGAGACAAGCTAGGCTCCCAAGTTCCGCTAGCTTTACTCCCCAGAGACGACAGGCCTAAGGTGGTTAACTTTGACAGGAATTTCAAAATAGAGCTTTGCACCAAGGCGACCTGGAGCTCCTCTCTCATGGAGAGGCTGATCCAATCGAGCTCGTTGCAATGGTACACAGACGGCTCGAAGACTCCGGAAGGCATTGGGGCTGGCGTCTACGGGCCGAGGCTACAGCTCTCGGTACCTATGGGGGCGTACCCGAGTATCTTCCAGGCGGAGGTCTATGCCATCAGTCTGTGTGCAGAGATTAACCTACGGAGGAATTACCGTAATGAGAGAATCTTAATATTGAGCGACAGCCAGGCGGCACTCAAGGCCCTCTCAGCATTTGAGGTCAAGTCATCCTTGGTTCTTGAGTGCATAGATAGGCTCAACAGCCTGGCAGTGCACAACAAAATCCAATTAACTTGGGTACCAGGACACATAGGAGTTGCGGGCAACGAAGAAGCGGACCGACTAGCTAGACTGGCGGCCGCCTCGTCGCCTATAGGGCCTGAGCCCTTCCTAGCGATTGGACCCAGTACAATCAAGGAAGAGCTCAGGAAAGAAAGGAACACACAAAGGAATCAACACTGGCGCAACACTACAGGTTTACGTCAAGCAAAACAACTACTGGGAGGCTACAACCTCACGAGGTACAGGGCAGTTATTAATCTATCCAAGGGAAAACTAAGGATCATAACAGGTTTTCTGACGGGTCACTGCAGACTGAGAGGCCATCTGCACAAGCTAGGGATTTGGTCCAACGACCTATGTCGTTTCTGCGACGTGACCGAGGAGACTCCCGTGCACCTGCTTAGCGAATGCGTGGCGGTCGCGAGAAGACGGGAGAGATACCTGGGCCACTACTGGCCAAGTAACGAAGCAATACAGTCGCTAATCCCTGGGGATCTCCTCAAATTTTTGGGCTCTCTAGGATTAGATGAGGTACTGTAAATGGTTGAGGGCACAATAGACCTGCTGGTCGCAGTGCATGCCTCCATTAATTATCTATCTATCTAATACATCTACGTGAATTACGTAATTTATGAGCTATTTAATTTTAAAATACAATATAATAAAAAAAATTAAATAAAACTACTATGAGATTTATGTAAACATCCAATTTAAAAACAATTTATGTTTTCATCAGTTAAATGTGCTTCATATGCAAATACAAATAAACATATTGCACAAAAGCTTATACTTCTTTTTCACAGCAAAGCTACACTTTTTCCAAGCAAATTTGCAAAAATGCAACACTCTGCCACTGCTAAGGGAGCGGTGCGAGAGAGACAACTGTCAGTTTATCGAAACTTGTATTATTGAATCATGATAACATACAAACGCCCAATGGTTTTTTGTTGTTGTCACGTTTTTCGTTTCATCGAGTTTCAAATCACTCCCGCCGCTAAAGAAGTTTTCACTTCAAAAAATATTCCGACGAATTGGTAACCTTCTTCTTTTTTGAAAATGCAAGTTTATTATGTGCCACCGGGCATGTCTTGTAACGATGAAGCATTCGCATGGAAGGATGTTGCGTGCTGAAATGCTCTCGCCCAGTCTCCTCCGGTAATTGTTGCTTTTCCCTCATTCACCAACTTTTCCAAACATTGCAGCCGTTGCTCAACAACATTTGGCACGTTTACCAGTGGGTTTGAGATGTGCCCCTTCATATACATTTTTACTTTACTTCAAATTATTTCAATGGGGGTTAGCATGGGGAATATGGCGCTAAACGTAGCACTTGCGCTCATCCATCGGAAGCATCAGCCACAGCATTCTCAATTTTGGAATGACATGGAGCATTATTGCATACCAAAACTAAGTCGTCCAGATGGTTTCCCTACTCCTCCCAACGATGAAAAACGGAGGCTATCCATGCACACATGTTAAGTTTTTAAGGAACCCCTCTGTCGATCGATTGTTTGGCCTTAAACGCGTTACATAGTTATTGACTGTGTCGAATAAATGATGATTAAACAGATTAAAGCAGGTCATTATGAACTAAAGATGTGTATACATACGTTTCGACCAGAAAACCTTTCCAAACATTCAAAATAGCATTCTTTGACGAAAAAATAGGCCTTGTCATTCGTGGTAACGTTTCCTCGGAATTCGACCGATATTGTTTTCATTGTTTCATCGGGTGTGCACAGCACACATATCGAGCCCCAACCGCCAAAAGGCGTAAGCGACAAAATGTTTGATTTTCTTCTTTTGACCGAAATCGATTACTTATCACCATACGCACCAGCTGTCAAAATTTCAAAGTCCTACGAAGAACTGTTACCAAGTTATAGGGAAAGAAATTTTGGCTTAAGTGCCCTATTGTACTCTGTTTACATTTTTTTGTGCACGCAGTGTCAAGGCTTAACTGACACTGCGTGCACAAACAAATGTAAACAGAGTACAATAGGGCACTTAAGCCAAAATTTCTTTCCCTATAACTTGGTAACAGTTCTTCGTAGGACTTTGAAATTTCCGTGAAAAAATTTTCATTGTAGAGAGGGAATTGGTACACTTATGTGTGAAAGTTTTGAAGTGCCTCTATTTTTCTTCCAAATATGGACTATATACATACAAAGGTAAATACATATATTTGTGGAAGATTAATATTTTGAATCAATAGGATAAAAATATAATAATTGTATATGGGGTTAAAATACTTAGTTGTTACAGAGCTTAACTAAAAGCGCACTCGTCCCATACAGCGACACCGATTCTTGTGAAGAGTTAGTTGAAGAGGACAATTCTGCCTTCGTTACTTATGTTAAATTAGGTTGATGTGGCAGTCGGGCCAATGACTAGCTCACTTAGACGTTGCAGGTCCATTGTGATACCACTGTGAAACACGGGAACCTCAGTGATTACTCTGCACAGAAACATTTTGAATCTCTAAAGGCGGATTCACCGTTTGTGTCCGGACACTTTTTGTTATTAATTTTAGGCGGTCCTTTCCCACTTTGTCTCACTGAGAGCGCGACAGAAATGTGCTGAACACTCGTTCGTTGTTCGAATCAAATTGATTTTGATATTCTGTCGGAACGAATTGATGATTCGGGTTGCCGCGTTCTCATTTATATGCGTTTGCAGCGAATTGCATGTGATATTTGCCCTCAAAATCGTATGTAGGCAACAATATCATCAGCTGTTTGCTTCAGAACAAAATAAAATGTGCCGAACTGAACGGTGAACCGTATTTCAGCACCCTCTCCGGTTACTCAAGCCATGACCATCGAAATGTCTTCCCTTGAGAGATTGAGAAGTCATCGCCTAACATGACCTATTGGCCTTTGATTGATGTTATTTCTAATCCTTAATTTGCAGGTTGCCATGGCCTGCTTTCACATAGTGGATTGTCCCCGCAGCTCCAGCCATCAAATGAGTGGAGACCGGTCTGCCCGGAACTCTTTTCCCCGCACTGTCACCGGCGTCGCTTCTATTAGGACCAGCCCTCTCGCTAAGCCCCCTCTGCCTCCTAAGAATGGCGGTCTGACCACAGCCCTGCTCGAGGCTGAAGCAGAAGTCGAAGCTACCCCAGTCGGTTTTTTTGGAGGATCGCTCTCCTTATTGATTCTTTTTTTTTTTTGAAATTTCACTCATAATCTTGGTCCCACGAATATCGGACAAAGGAGGTCCGCTTGCACAGAGGTTCGTGTGCAAAGATAGAGCTAGATAGAACCGGAGGTCGCCAAGTATCCGGAGCACTCCCTACGAGACTGGGCTAGTTATTAATCTGGGTCCCCTGCCAGGCTGAACATCAGCACGGGCCGTCTAACACCTTGTTCCAACCCAGAGCATTTTTCAAGAGGTTTGCTCCTCCGTTACCACAAAAACCATTCCCATATATTTAAGGGCCTTGAGCATGTGGCACTGATTTTTGATATTCGCGGTACACTGTTCTGACATCGTACAGAACCTAAAAAATGTTGTGCCCATTGCCAGTCGGCACCCTCGTGGAGGGTTCAGTCGCAGAATTTTCCCGTTCTTAAAATGTTGCACTACAATAAGGTAAAACACTGTTTTTGTTAATGCAAACAAATGTGTTTTCTTTATATCACTTTTGGCTTAACCGTAGCAATTACGTGTTGTAGCCTTTTTTTGTGACGGCAAAAAGGGCGTAAGTGACAAAATCACCTGTTTCATAAAAGATGGGCAAATAAAACCACCATTATAATATACCTAACATAAATCTTAACTTGTTCCTTAACCTACACGTTAGTATCTACAGCAATTACAGTGGTAATAAGAAAAAAAAAGCCTACTGAAAAATTTACTTTTTGTCGCTTACGCCTTTTTGGCGGTTAGGGCTCGATATGTTTGTTATACCCGAGGGCACTTGTGCACAAGGATATATTAACTTTGTTCACATAACGGTTGTTTGTGACAGCCAAAACGAATCGACATAGATATAGACAAATGTATACATGAATGCTCAGAATGAATAGAGAAGTCGATTAAGCCATGTCTGTCTGTCTGTCTGTCTGTCTGTCTGTCCGTCTGTCCGTCCGTCCGTGTACACAATAACTCGAGCAAAAATTTAGACATCTCAACGAAATTTGGTATGTAGGTTTCCGTTAATCCAAGGTAGGTTGGTATTGAAAACGGGCGAAATCGGACTGTAACCACGCCCACTTCCCATATAATGATAATTTTCAGAAAAACGAAAACTGCGATTTTTTAGTAACTACTGAAGATTATTCACTCAAATTTGATATTAACAATAAATTTTAGACGAAAAATAATAATATTATAAATTTTTTGAAAATGGGCGTACCACGCCCACTTATGGTTACATGTGTATATCTTGGTAACCGCTGCACCAATTTCTTCCAAACTTGGCACAGTTGTTAGTGTTTTTAAAATCGGACAATAACCACGCCCACATCCCATATAACGGTAATTTAGAGAAATACAAAGTTATCGACAAATCAGTAAATATTAAAGCTAATTTATTCAAAATTGATGCTTACAACAATTCTTTACAAGGAAATACGTTTATGATAAAATTTTGGAAAATGGGCGTGGTACCGCCCACTTATGATCACATATATGTATCTAGGTAACCGTTCTACCAATTTCTACCAAACTCGGTATGGTTGTTGTGCTTGCCACATAAAAGCAAAACGTTGAAAATTATTGAAATCGGGCTCAAATTACGGCCGCTTTTCATATAAGGGTAAATTTCAGAAATGCTTGAAACTTCAATATTTCGAAATTTAAGGACGCTAATTTACTCAAAATTGATACTAAAGACAAGACTTGAAAAGAACATTGTTTGAAATTTTTGAAAATTGGCGTGATATCGCCCACATATGACTATATAAGCTTATCTCATTATGTCTAACTGAACGTTCTATCGAAGATGTTTAAAATAGGGGTAAAAGCACCCCGGCTTACAATGTAGTGGTAGTTTTCGGAAAGGTGGAAAACATATATTTAATACTGGCGCCGGGTTTTTAATGTTCGGCTCCACCCGAACTTAGACTTTCTTACTTGTTTTTATGTATGTTACCACATAACTTCAGACCACGTTAACCGATTTCGATAATTCTTCTTTTATCAGAAAGGTAGTACCTCAAGGGTGGTCCCATAGTAAGTTGGTTTAGGTCCGATCATAGGATAATGAAAAAATTAACGATAATCTTAAATTTATATGGGATATAGCTTATGACAACGTGAACCGAATTCGATGAGTCTTTTTATTGGGAAGGAGATACGTTGGAGGTGGTCCTGTACTAGTTTCATTAAGTTCTGATGATTTCATAATGGACAAAATAACGATACACAACGAATTGCACAATTTTATATATCACTTATAATAACAAACAAAGTAATAGAAGAAACAAAAAGATTACACATAAGACTCAGTAAATTAGATTATTCGTCGATTCGGAAATAGTAGGACATTATCAATTCATAAGAATATCAAGACACCGCACATTAGATTATAATCTATCATTCGTCATGGGGTTTGTTTAATAGTTTAGATGGTTCTAAGTCGCATAAGGCTGTTCGTTCTAACGCTTTTACTCTGCTTAGTGCTACATATACTTGACCCTTTGCGAAGTTGTTTTTCCCTAAATTTATCACAGCTTTGTCATGGGTTGTACCCTGAGGTTTATGTACGGTTACAGCGCAATATAAAATAAGCGGTAACATTCGGCGTTCAACGTCACCATATCCCCTGTTCGCTTGGAATGTGGTACATATTGGCGGAATGGAGACGTATCCATCAGCATCTTTCATATATCGAGTAGTCATCAAACTTCATCAGGACAGCGTCTGGCAGTTCTCCTTCCTCTAACTGGTCCCTGCGTTATGCTGGCCATTTCTCCATTCACGAGTCTATCCGAAACTGAGATGTTACGTCAACGGCTAATAATATTGTCGATAAAATACCTCCGCAGTTATTAACGTCGATAGGAATAACGTTATCCGGGGTTTTTTCCCGTAAGTTGCTGGTTCACGTGATTCATCAGCCACGTAGATCTTGTAGGTTGTGTTTTTTACAGCATTATCAGTGGTCATTTTACGATTATATTCATCGACTTGCTTAACGGTGGGATAAATTCGAATAACAACACCATCTTCAAATTCCTCTGTTAACGGCACGTTTCTTCTTTCGCACTATAGCCCCAAGTCCGCAGTGGTCAGCACCCCAAATCGCAAATGATTCGGAAGAGCAATAAAACTTTTATCGTTTTGTTGCCGCATATTCTTTGTTAATTCACAAAAGGAAAATTGATGCCACAAGTGGACTTCTGCAAAATGCTATACAGGTTGCATGAAACACCAGCTACTTTTCGCAGGAGGCAGTTGCATGATGTCGCCAAAGAGCAATAATTGTATTCCTCCGAATAGCCGATACTTATTTTTAAATTCTTGCAACCTCAGATGTATTCTTCGAAGGTTTTCGTATGATACCATCGAAATTTCATCGAAGATTAACCAATCATTGTGACCCCACTTTCTCCTTTCTTGCTCCAATTTGTGACCAGTCATGCGCCTGTATTGTCGAGCATTTCCTTTTTCAATAGGCAAATAAATATTAAACTCCAGTCAAGGATGTTGCTTCGACGAAAGTAGCAAAACGTCTACGGTAGGAGCACAACAGTGCTTGATGTGCTCTACAAGTAATTTTAGCACGCAAGACTTACCGCTTCCTGCTCCAGCAGTGATAAATAGTAGTACATTTTGGTCGTCGCCGTTCAGATTTCTCTGAATGGTTGCTGTAATTTTTTTAAAGAGACTTTTTTGGTGGACATTCAATTTTAAAATGTTTCCGTTAAATACATCGTATGTCATTACTGTGCGTTGTTCGAAATTTTCACAATCGTCATCTTGGTCGTACATTATGTGTACATCAGCATGTATATTGTTGTGGCATCTCATGTAATCTCAGGACGCGTGTCACGAATGGCATTGAATGCGGCGGCTTGCGCAAGTGCTTGCTGTATTCCTTGCTCTTCATCAGTGTTGCCAGAACTTTTCAGGGCGACCGGCTGGATTGGACAAAAAAAAACGGCTAAAAACGGCTAAAATGTTTTACCAGAATAAAATTTTTTTTAAATACATAAACTACAATTAGAAAGACTAGTAAATCCTTTGAATTTTTTTTGGTTAATAAAGATTATACGTAGCTAAGCTTTACATCAGAAGTCATGTTTGTATTACTTAAATATAAAAACAGAGATAAATTACAAACTTATGGCGTTTTCTTTTCTATTAAACAATTTTGCCTTCTTATAAATATTGGATCATTTTCAGTAGGTTGCTTTTTGTCCCGCTAAATGGCTATATTAGCTGAAAGTATGGCACTTTTGCTTAGTCGGAGGGCAATATTTTGAGAAATGAACACGTAAAGCTGTGAAAGCAGAAGCTAGTTTAATTTATTGCCATTCGTTGTTGTTTCCGACCACTTCACTTTTAACAAGTTTACGACATTTAACTAAAATCATGCCACCAGAATCACTAGCAGAAAAATTTTTGTTTCTTAAAAAGTAGAAAAAAAATTTGAAGTTAGTGAAGTTGGATGAAAATCAGGGACGTAAACCGGTTTTGAATCGAACCGGTTTTGAACCGGAAAACCGCTTTTTTCTATTAATTAACTGAACCATTAACCGAACCGAAATTTTTCACAAATGTTTGATACGAACCGAAAACCGAACCACTTTCTTTGAAGGTTTAAACGTTCGTTTCAACCAATTTTCAATATATAAATGTACCCACTTTTTTTTTCTTTTTGTTAAACATGGTAATACCTACCATGTTTTTTTACCATGTGACAATATCAAATGTAAAGGCATCCCATCTCACTTGACTCTTAACCTTGCGCGCTGTTGCACTTGACACTGGACACTTAAATTTGCGCGTTATTTTTTTGTTTTTCGAACCGTTGAACCGAACCGAAACCCCTGTTCAAAGACCAAAAAACCGCTTTGACGAACCAATCCAAAAGTGCAACAACGGTTCCAACCGCTGAACCAAACCGACCAAATTTTTCATTCGGTTCACGTCCCTGATGAAAATATTAAAAGTGTTGCGCGTTTCCAAACTGCCAGAATTCGGTACACCTGAGCAAACGTTCGAATATAAAGTTGTTTGCTTTTCCAAGGTAGGGTACGTAGTTTGATAACAAATTGCTGACGCAAAATATCTCTAAACCTCTGAAAGATGTACCATTATCCGTGGAACAGGAAAGAGCTCGAGTTAAAATGATGCCTGCAACTTGTTACAGCACCAATTTTTGGATTCTCGGAATTTCCTGATAAAGATGTGGTGCTGCTAAAAATACATTTACAGAAATATAAGCACGAAACTATGTATTTGTCACAAGAATTATCCACATAAGATGAAAACTACTGTAGTTTCATTTTATAAAATTTAAAAATTTGTTTGCACCATTTATTGTCTTCCCAGAGAGTTTTGCTCCACATAGAAATTCGTGCCCTTTTATTTTCTAAGTATAGCGAATAAAACTTCACACTTAAATTTAAGACATTCATAACAAAAACTTTATGAAGAAAATCCTCGCTACGTTCTCCCAAATATAAACTGGGACGCGAAATTGAAGCAAGTTTTGCCTATTTTTCTTTAGTTTATTAATAATTATTATTTTTTATGAATATGTAGCTATTACTTAACAAACTACATATACTGCAAACAGATTTCACCCTTGGTGTAAAAATTATGAAAATTCTGCAAAATTTCAGCAAAACATGTAACTTTTTAATCTGCTAAAATGACGCGTCCCAGTTTATGTGTATTTGGGTCACTCACTTAAAACAAAAAACATTGAAATCGGCTCACTATCTGATTGTTTTTCAATTTTATATAACACAGTCCGACATGAAACTTTTCTCAAAGATAAGACTAGCCATTTCTAATAGATTTTGGAGCACTAAATTTGTAAAAATAAAAACTTGTATATTTGAATTTTAATAAAATAAGGCGAAGAGCAAAATCGGCTAAAAACGGCAATTTTTTTTTTTTGAAAAACGGCTAACAATTCGGCTGCCGACTAAATCGAATTTTTTCCGGCTGTTTGCTGTCGCAACCGGCTAAATCTAGCCGGAAAACGGCTAAAATGGCAACGCTGCTCTTCATGTGCAAATTCTTCTGAGATAACGTTGTGAAGTAGAGGTCTTAACTCGGCGCGGCGTCTTAAAATCATTGTTCAGCCGATTCTCCTTCTAGCATAAGTAGATTTTCGTCACGAAAAGGGATATGACAAACAAGAAGGCTATAATAATATGCCTCTATATCGCTATTGATAGTGTAGTACCGGGTACGTAGTACTGCGTGTTTCTTACGTATCGGTATTAGTGGTTTATCCCTCAATTTGATGTGCCTTAACCGTCTTGGCCTACATCTCTCATTTCTATGTCGCCATCATCTTCAGTCTATGTGGTAGATGACACAGCCTCATAACGGACTGCAAATTCAGCGAGGCTTATGTTCTCTAACTGTTCAGGTTTTAGCACGTAACAGTCAAAAATATTAATCAAAAGTTATGTTTCATCACCGTGGAAACGCAGCAGACGAAATCGCTGTTATGGTTTGTAGCTATTAACAAATACTGCTCTTCGACTGCTTATTTTAAGTGGAAGATGGCAAAGGCAATATGCATATTCAGGAGCACTAACCAGTCGCTGTGACAGAATGGCCATTGATGCCGCAAATAATCGGTTCCAGAAGGCACATCCACCTCTTCTGGCTTTTGTTCTTCCTCTGTGGAAAAATTTGCAATTCCGTCACACCACAACAACATATATAGATGCGGCCTACCTCTATTTTGGAATTCTATCCGATACCAAAAATCCTCAACAGAACCTCTCAAGCATGTATTACTACTTTTTAAATACCGAATAACAGCGTTTACACGTACATTAAACTGCCGTGCAACTACCACTGGATATTTCTGAACCAGTTGTAAACGTTCGTGAAATGATGGTGCTTCTATGTTATGTTAATCACCACCATCAGCAATAAGTAACGCCGTTATCATGTCTGGCCAATTTAAATCGTCGCAGGAGGAAGTCATAAACCATGTCGGAGCTCCAAGACTTCTAACCATGAAGATCAACTCTGAAGAACACTGTCGCCAATAGGAAGCAGAACCTCTCACATTCCTCATAGTAATATGCATATTATTAAGTAGTCCCCTGTTCCCCGAGTCCTTGCTTCAGTCTACAGGATACAGAAATACTGGATTTAGCTCGAAAGAATTCCGCAACTGACAAAGCAAAGAACATATAATCATTTCTTTGGAATCGTGCTTCTGAGGTCATAACTCTAGCTTGAAAATAGTCTCAAGCCGTTATAGGGACATCTCTTTCCTCCCCAAATCCATTTTTTCCATCAGAAAACAAATGGTACCAACCTAATTCCTCCATTATTCGCCCCGTTCTATATTTAAGGGTGACGCGGTTTTACGAGTGATTTCTGCTAGTCTCATTTCAGTATCTTGGTGGTCGACGGAAACAATGTGGCTTAGGTCAGGATAGTGATGGCAAACAAATTTTAATAATCGATTAATCGGTTAATTGATTAATCGAAAACAATCGATTAATAATTGCAATTAATCGTAAGAAATGAACCGATTAATCGTTCGTTTCGATTAAAATCGAAAATTAATAAAAACCATTTACATTAGTTATACAAATTTACTGTTTTATTTAAGGATACAATTCTTGTTAAATTGTGGAAGGGAAACAATAAATAAAAAGACGTAAAGTAGTATACCATCCGTTATACACCCCGTGTCAAAATTATAAGCGCACCACAAGAATTTGTTTTGAGGTTTTTGCAAAAGTATCGTTTACAAAATTTGTAGAATACGAGAATGTGAAAAATCTCCAACTAGTAAAATTATACATATATATGTACCGAGTAGAGTGGACACTTTTATTGTTGCTAATATTATTGAGTAAGAATTCCAATTTTGTAATGGAATTTTGATTTATACATTACTGTGTTAGTAAAGTAGTCAGTTTGTGATGATTTTTTTTCGATTTTTTTCAAAATTAATCGGTTAATCGCCCGATTAATCGAAAGGAAAATTTCAATAGAATTAAATCGTTAACCGAATGAAAATAACCGATTATAATCGGTTATTCGATTAATCGTGCCATCACTAGGTCAGGAACACCCTCATCAGTAGTACAGAGCATGTTCGTTGTAAAGACATACCGGGTTGCTTCGTCATTGGTATTACTAAGAAATTGGGGCAGATTTGAATGGTGTGGCAACGACATGCGGTTTAGCGGCTGACTAACCGATTGATTTTCCATATCTCTTATTTCCATTTACATTATTATAGGTGTCAACTAATAAACATTTAGCATTATGGACTCTGTAGAACTCGTTTTATATTTATGAGAAATATATAAATTTTTTTCGTAAGGTGGTATATAATTTTCAACATTATGAAAACGCATACAACAGGCCGTACTCCTTAATGGGGCTCTGTATCCTTTGGCCCCGTGGGCATGAGAATCGAATAACCAATATGTAGGCATTTCGGATTGGATTCTGCAATCTACAACGACTGTTATAGCATTGGTAGTTAATATTGCGAACGTATTATTATTATTGTTTTGGAAACAACTGTGTAAAGCGTTTTTCAAGTAAGAAAATTTTCGCTACTGCTATCTTTGTCGATATGTCCATTAAACGCTGATCCACAATCCACAGCCATATTAATTGCCCGCCTGTGAAACATAACTCGTGACAACAGTTAAGTACTCACGATTCAATTCTCGCGCATCTGGATTAACTCGAACAGCAATACAATCACGATAGTACTTGTCTCCCAATACTAAAATATAATCGATATCACTTTTACACCACGTATTAGGATCGGTAAGATTAAAATCAGTACAGGCGACTGTTGCAATTGCTGTACACTGTTTTCTGCGTGTTTCAGGGTAAATATTTTCACTGCCTTGATGGAATGATCCTTGCAAAATTTCGTCAATTTTCGTCAATGCTTCTAAAACTATGTGTTGTTCTCGACTCTGGAAAGACTTCTGAGGGAACATTGTCAGGTGCTTCGGCAATTTCTGCAATAACAGAGAGGTCTATGATATTGGAGAATGACGCACGAATATCTCTAGGCGTGTTTTATTTGGCGAGAAATGTAAGCTATTAGCTTATTTTGCATGCAAGACTTAGCCAACATAACTATATTGGATAAGTTTTCCATACAAAATAAGCTAATAGCTTAAATTTCTCGTCAAATAAAACACGCCTTCTGTAAAGCGCGTTACTAACCAACAACCATTGCAATGCTCCATTTAGTTTTGCCATATCGACCTGGAATTCTCTTGAACTTTGTAAATTTTCATGGTTTTCTGCCATGGTTTGGTTACTAAGCCAATTTATTGAGGTTGAAGCGGAAGTGGCTCAGCTAATTCGACAATATATTTGGCGAAGAGAACAACTTGTCCCTTGCACCAATCCTGACTGTACCGATTTTGTACACGAATTATTTGTAAAAACGGTACAATCATCAGCAACATTTTTTTTTTTAATCTCCGTCAAATTTGTTATCTTTCCAGGAATATCGGAAACCGTCAATTTGTTCCAAAACGCCTGGGCAGGAATTTTTCGTTTCTTAAAGCTCAAACAGTCAACGACGTAACGTAGACGTAGGTTGACGCAGACACGATATACCTTATGGGATTTGCGTGTTAACGAAAACTCACCATCGCATGGCGGTGACGTTGTCGTTGCTTCTCTCTCTCTCTATCAACAGTAAATTTGATATGCTGCTACGTACGTCAACCTACGCTTACGCTACGTCGTTGACTAACTGCGCTTTTAATATTTGTTGCACATCGAGTACATGTGACAATGTTTTCTAAAGCCAATAAATCCAGGGAGTAAATTATTATGCTTAGGGTATACCATTTTTTTGCAAATGTGGCATGCGACGTTAGCAAACTCGTTTATCGCTGACTTTATTCGTTCCATTTCGTTAGTCCCTTTGGTCGCGTGCACGCATATTTCTGAACCTGATGTCCCTTTCTTCAACATTTTCAATAAAAATTACTTGAGCAGATCGGCGTCGGGCTGAAGATATGCGATGTTCGCGCTGCATTGCTGTCTCGTTAGACAGATGTTTCTGAATTAGAGATATACATACGATGTTCACGCTGCACTGCTGTCTCATTAGACAAACGTTTCTTAATAAGGGATACACGATGTTCGCGCTGCACTGCTATCTCATTGGACATACGTTTCTGAATAAGGGATACACGATGCTTGCGCCGAACTGCTGTCTCATTGGAAAGACGTTTCTGAATAAGTGATACACGATGTTCGCGCTGAAATGCCATCTCATTGGAAAGACGTTTCTGAATAAGGGATAAACGATGTTCGCGCCGCACTGCTGTCTCATTAGACAAACGTTTCTTTATAAGGGATACACGATGTTGGCGCTGCACTGCAGTCTCATGGGACATGCGTTTCTGTATTAAGGATACACGATGTTCGCGCTGCACTGTTGTCTCATTAGACAGACTTTTCTCGATTAGGTATAAACGATGCTCGCGGTGCTCAAGGGTCTGATTAGACAGCCGTTTGTGAGTAAGCGATGTTCGCGCTGCTCTTCTGTCTCGTTAGAAAGACGTTCCTGAATTTGGGATAAACGATGATCGTGCTCCTCTACACTTTCCTGGCCCAGTTTTCTTTCAACATAACTCCGAATTTTTGAAAGCCTTTCTTCACGACATTCCTGAGTTTGTCTAAGCCGTTGTGTTTTATTTCTCACTCCACTGCGCTCCAAGCGTTCATTTTTGTCACATTCGGATTCTTGCCATTGACGCTTTCTCATGATAGATGCTCGCAAAGTAGGCCTACCCATGATGTTTTTTAAGTCACCACTTTTATTTTCAGTAGTGTTAAAATCGCTTAAAGCAAAAACAAGTATTTAAAAAACCCGATTTCAAACCTGGCCAAGGAATAAAATAAAATGCACTAAATAGTAATAATTAAATAATTATACTGCAGGGAAAATCTAAATTTTTGAAACCATACATTTCAGCGTCCCTAGCGTTTTTATACCCGAGCGCACTTGTGCACAAAGGTATATTAATTTTCTTCACATAACGGTTGTTTGTAACAGCCAAAACGAATCGAGATATATGTACCCAAATGTATTCATAAATGCTCAGAATGAATAGAGAAATCGATTAAGCCATGTCTGTCTGTCCGTCCGCCCGTGTACACGATAACTCGAGCAAAAATTGAGACATCTCAACGAAATTTGGTATGTAGGTTTCCGTTAATCCAAGGTAGGTTGGTATTGAAAATGGGCGAAATCGGACTGTAACCACGCGGTAATATAACGGTAATTTCCAGAAATACGAAAACTGCGATATTTTAGTAACTACTGAAGATAATTCACTCAAATTTGATATTAACAATCAATTTTAGACGAAAAATAAGAATATTCTAAATGTGTAACGGTATTTTTCGGATATACGAAAACTGTGATATTTTAGTAACTACTGAGGATTATTCAGTGACATTTGCAACATTTTTTAGACGAAAATTAAGAATATTATAAATTTTTGGAAAATGGGCATAACCACGCCTACTTATGGTTACATGTGTATATCTTGGTAACCGCTGCACCAATTTCTTCCAAACTCGGCACAGTTGTTGGCCTTGGTATAGCATATGAAACGGCCGAAAATTTAAAAAATCAGACAATAACCACGCCAACATCCCATATTACGGTAATTTAGGGAAATACAAAATCTTCGATAAATCAGTAAATATTAAAGCTAATTTAATCAAAATTGATGCTTGCAACAATTCTTTGCCAAGAAATACGTTTATGGTAAAATTTTGGAAAATGGGCGTGGCACCGCCCACTTATCATCACATATATGTATATCGGTAACTGTTCTACCAATTTTTACCAAACTCGGTATTTTTATTGTGCTTGCCACATAAAAGCAAAAAGTTTGAGAACTATTGAAATCGGACTAAAATTACGGCCGCTTTTCATATAACGGTAAATTTCAGAAATGCTTGAAACTGCAATATTTCGAAATTTGAGGACGCTAATTTACTCAAAATTGATACCATCTAGCGGTAGCTTTCGGAAAGGTGAAAAAACATATACATATTTAATACTTGCGCCGGGTATTTAATGTTCGGCTCCGCCCGAACTTAGACTTTCTTACTTGTTTATTTTTATTTTTTTATTTTTTTTTTTAATTACAAAGTTTTCTTTAATTTACACAGTTTTTTAAGAAATAAAATTTATGTTTACCAAATTAGTTATAAAACACCTGCCAGTCTTCTGTCTCTTAAAAGCTTTATATTTGTTTAGAAAATTTATAAAAATTTTAGTTTCTAATTTTTTTTTAACATGGTGGCAGTAAAAGTTGAGTGAGTGTACAATGTTTGAATGTATTCTCTGCTTACTGCGGCCAAGTCTGCGCAAGTATACTTATGACACAGTACTAATAAAATTAGTGTACTAATTCATGATCCATAACAATTAGTGCAAATGACTACTTACACTAATTCCAAAAATGACGTTAAGTTTCAGCTGTTCTATTATAAGCAACACCCATTTAACAGAACTTTTAAAAGAGCCGTAAGTTACGTTAAGTTACCATAATCAGACAATAAGAGTAATTTCCACCAAAACAAGAATTGAAGAATTTTTGTCTCTATCGAGAACAGTCTAACAGCCGGATTTAACTCATTTGTTCGAGTGAGAGATTGAAAATAATTTGAATGAATTTAATATTATTTGTGTTGTGCTTTGTGCCACATACAGTTTCCGAGATAATTAAGACTTTGCTGGGTTAACTGTAACTTAGCAAAACAACCATCTAGTGAAGACTTTTTACTGCTTATCTGGGCTTATTATTTTGGGCTTTTTATGTGCTTTGCAAATATTGCCCGTTGAACATTGAAAAATCGCTTGACGTCGCGGTAGCCGACCAACTTTATAAACTTTGGTCGAACACGGATAAATATTGCTGAGGAATTAGGTGATATTTAGGGGCTTTTTAGGGCCGTCAAAATTATTTAAGGTGCTCACTCAGTTTCCGGGATTATTAAGACTTTGCCGAGTTAAATTCAACTTAGCAAAACATCTATTAAGTGAAGACTTTTTGTTTAACGTTTTAAGTTTATTAACAACTGTCAAGTGTACTCATTGGGGTGTTTAATAAACTCATACCCAAATTCATAAAAAATAAAGAACACTTTAACTGCTTTATGAATCGAAATTTTGTATGAAAATGTTACTTTATAGAGCTCTTTAAACCTATTTTTTTCTGTAATAAGGCCATCAGAGTTTAATTTGACGTTTGTTTCTTTAATTTTTCTTATTCACATTTGACCTGTTCCCGTACTCCAGCATTTAGACAGAAATAATCCAAAGTTGCCGTGCTGTAGAATACCAACCGTTTAGCCATAAAGAAATAAAAAACGTAGCCAAATAGAACTTTTAATGCTGATGAAGATATTTGGCGCAAATAAAAAATAAAGCCAATAAAAAAGGTTCAAGTTTAACTTTTATATTTTTTAT
The DNA here is from genome assembly GCF_013731165.1 of Rhagoletis pomonella. Classification (NCBI taxonomy): domain Eukaryota; kingdom Metazoa; phylum Arthropoda; class Insecta; order Diptera; family Tephritidae; genus Rhagoletis; species Rhagoletis pomonella. The sequence continues at coordinate 6,154,549 of NW_023458563.1, read as the reverse complement.
ATTTATAATATCTCGGAAACTATTTGACCGATCATAAACGTATCGATGCTAATTTAAATTTAATTTTGGAAACAAATTTTAAGTAAACGCCATTTAAAAAAAATATATATGAATATTTTTAATAGTGTCCATTGTTCTATCTTCTGAACTGATAATATTTAAAAAATCGAAAAATTTAACTTTAACCATTGATATCTTTTTAATTTTTTACTTTACCCAAATAATTTTTGTAGGGTTGAAATCAGCACAAAAAGTTCTATCGAGCCACATTTTGATCTTTGCATAGCTAGATTGCTGGTATTCTACACTTATGTGGACGGAACGACCTGTGACTATTTTGATTAAATACTGCAGGACTGCAACCAAATTCGATCAATTTGCTTTTGGTGTGTGTCTTTGATAATCCAAACCTGCAACCAACTTGCCGACATTTAGTATGTTGCCGTACTGTAGGATTTTATTTGGCGAAAGTTAAAAATAAAGAAGATATCAATGGTTAAAGTTAAATTTTTTGATTTTTTTTTTTTAATTACGTCAAAATAAAGGTATGTATCTCTGAGATTAATTCAATTCATATCAAATATTTTTTATGTTACTTAAGTAGAGAATGTTGTTTAACTTCCACAATTCATTTTCAGATCATACATTTAATCTGCACTTAAATGGCCAACAATGGTTATTTAAATATGAGATATGCAGCCCTCTGTTTGTACCAAAGAACCAAGATTGATAGGTAGGTAGTTTTATCAATCTTGCCAAAGAACAATCAGCTGTTCAGTACAAAATGTAAACAAACAAGCAAATGCAACAACAATTTCAAGGAGTAAGCAACAGTGCTGCCACTTATTTGGCATATTTAAATAAAGTTGATCTGAAACCCAACGAAAGTAAATGGCATTTACGCAACAATAAAAATTAAACTTATGTACCGTTTAAATATTCAATTGAAATTGGCCCTAATACTATGTTCACGTTGAAATATTAACTTGAGTTTAACGTTTTGAGTTTATGAACATTTGTCGCGTGTACTCATTGGGGTGTTTAAGAAACTCACGAGTTTTATTTGACATTAGTTTGATTACTTTTTCTTATTCACATTTAGCCTGTTCCCGTACTCAAGGATTTAGACAGAAAAAGTCCGAAGTAGCCGTGCTGTAGAATACCAACCGCTCAGACATAAAGAAATAAAAAACGTAGCTAAGTAGAACTTTTCATGTTGATTTCAACCATACCAAGATTGTCAATGTTATTGTGGCTTATTAGCATTTTATTTTTAATATTTTTATTGAGCTTTGTACCACGATTGTTTATCATTATAAAATTATTTGGCGCAAATAAAAACTAAAGCCCACAAAAGAGGTTAAAGTTAAACTTTTATATTTTTTTAATATTTATAATATCTCGGAAACTTTTTGACCGATCATAAACCTATTAAAGCTAACTTAAAGATAATTTAAGTGCCTTTTACGCGACGTATACAGTATAACCTTTTTGAAAAGAAATTTTAAATAAACGCTGTTTAAAAAAAATATATATTTATATATGTTTTGGTTATTAGGTATTTGTGGCTTAAAAATATAAATTAAAGCAGGAAAAAAAATTATGCACACCAAGTGAAATATCCCCTAATTACCTTTATTTTGCCGTCATTTAAAAAAAAATCAAAAAATTTAACTTTAGCCATTGATATCTTCTTTATTTTTAACTTTCGCCAAATAAAATCCTGCAGTACGGCAACATACTAAATGTCGGCAAGTTGGTTGGTAGTCACAGGTCGTTCCGTCCACATAAGTGTAGAATACCAGCAATCTAACTATGCAAAGACCAAAATGTGGCTCTATAGAACTTTTTGTGCTGATTTCAGCCCTATAAAAATTATTTGGTTAAAGTAAAAAATTAAGAAGATATCAATGGTTAAATTTAAATTGTAATGTAACCTATTAAAAAACTAAATAAAGGCAATTAGAGGATATTTCACTTGGTGGACATAATTATTTCCTTTTGTTTATATTTTTAAACCAGAAACAACTAATAATCAAAAAATATATTAATATATATTTTTTTAAATGGCGTTTACTTAAAATTTGTTTCCAAAATTAAGTTTAAATTAGCATCAATACGTTTATGATCGGTCAAATAGTTTCCGAGATATTATAAATATAAAAAATATAAAAGTTAAACTTGAACCTTTTTTATTGGCTTTATTTTTTATTTGCGCCAAATATCCTCATCAGCATTAAAAGTTCTATTTGGCTACGTTTTTTTATTTCTTTATGGCTAAACGGTTGGTATTCTACATCACGGCTACTTCGGATTATTTCTGTCTAAATGCTGGAGTACGAGAACAGGTTAAATGTGAATAAGAAAAAGTAAACAAACAAATGTCAAATTAAACTCTATGGCCTTATTACAAAAAAAAAAAAAAATAGGTTTAAACAACTCTATAAAGTAACATTTTCATACAAAATTTCGATTTATAAAGCAGTTAAAGTGTTCTTTATTTTTTATGAATTTGGGTATGAGCATGATTCAATAATACAAGGTTGAGTAATTTGTGACAGCTAAAACTTGACACTCCTTTATCTAGATTTGTATTTTGGAAGTAGGAGAAAGGGGAAGAATGTGATCGCATTTTGCGAAAACGGTAGTGGAATGGTACTACAAAAAGGACGCAAAGTATACAATTAGGAGTAAAATGTGTATTATTAATTCTACGCGAACTTGCAATATATTTGGTGTTTTAATTGAAATACTAATCAATACATAAAAATATGCAATTTTGATTTAAGTTAGTTGCCATTTCCGGGAACAAATCTAGAATACCGACCGTTCAGCTATGCAAAAACGCAGATCAATAGAACTTTTTATGCTCATTTCAACCATGCCAAAATGATTTGGCGTAAGTAAAAAACAAGGAATGAAACCGAAACCCAAACCGAAACCGTAACCGTTTAAAACCGTTTCGTTTTTCAAAACCGAAACCGAAACCGTAACCGTTATCTTAACCTGAAAAGGAACGATACCGAAACCATTTCAATCACAGGTTTCAATCGGTTTCCAGAAATTTACAAAAATAATAAATCAAAATTTCTTTAAAATAAATGATTTATTTAACCAAATTTTGTTTTATTTAGTAAATAAGTATGTCAAGGTAACTTTTCGCAAAAAGGCCACTAAAATGGTGCCTAATAAATTAAATCTCGGATCTGGCATCGGTTATTTGGAAGAAGTCATTTTGATTTTCATTTCACGTGTATAGTAAAGGACACAGAAATGAAGGGGTTTCATAATTATGTAGTAAATATATGACGAAAATAACAATTATATTTTAGTTTTCATACACCTTTAGTTTTACAGCAAAAAGGAAACATTTAAGTGAATCTGGTGATGACGTGGTTGCTGTGTATCTGTGTAGTTTTCAGCGAAAACTGGTTTTCGTTTGACAGATTTTACATGAACGAAAACACAAGTTTTAGGTCGAAAACCAGTTTTAACAACGAAAACATGTTTCTGATGTCGGTCAGAACATGGTATAAGTGACAAAAACAAGAAAAAACGTGAATCAGCTGTTTCTCGACTTGTGGGCACGAAATGTGGTTTTTGCGTTCCCGTACTTCTGGACTTTGTTCCATTTTTGAAAGAAAATGTTTCTCTTATTCTCTAATTACCAAATCCGGTCCGGATTGTTAGGGAAAGAACCTAGTGTTGATATTATCAGTGAACTGCAATTTTTAATTATCTTTCCTCAACCTTTAAGACATTGTGATTTAAGTAATATCAACAAAATTTCTGTGAAAAACCGAGACCGGAACGAAACCGAAACCAAAACCGAAATAAATTTTGAAGAACGAAACCAAAACCGAAACCGAAACACTTGGCAAAACCGAAACCCAAACCGGAACGTTATTTTGAATCGGTTTCATTCCTTGGTAAAAAATGAAGAGGTTCTAGAAGATTAAAGTTCAGTTTTTAGATATTTTAAATATTAATAACTTATGAACTTAATAACCGATTAAAAAACTAATGACGTCACCATAAAGGTAATTAATTTGTTCTTCAGCTGATGTACATAATTTATAGCTTTTCGTATTTTTAAACCAAAACCACAAAAAAACGAACAAATGTTATTTTTTCATGAAATAACCTTTTTTTGAAAAGAACTGCATAGTTAATGGTAAAGAAATGTATATTATTTAGAAAGTACAAGTTATTATCTTTAATTCTATATTACATATTTTATTATGATCTACTTTTGGGTTTCGACAATTTAGTGATAATAAAAAATACAAATAAACCTCTTATATCTTCTTTATTTTTTACCAGCGCCAAATAAATTTAGTATCGTTGAAATCAGCGTAAAAAGTTCTATCAATCGGCATTTATGGTTATTTTATAGCTAAACTGACGCTATTCTAGACTTGTTCTAGAAAATTACACAAACGAAGGTAACGCCAACGAATATTTAGTATGAAGAATTTTTGGTTTTACTACTAATATAACTAAAAACTGTAGAGTGAGCAACATTCTGCACAAGTAAAGGAGCCGATTTTATGTGTGGGAGCGAGAAGACTGTTTTATTACAAAACCTTTCTATTATTGAATCATGGGTATGAGTTTATTAAACACCCAAATGAGTACACTTGACAGTTGTTCATAAACTTAAAACTTGTTTAAGTACTTACGTCCAACTGTTACGTACGTGCAGAGTGCACTTGCATAAATCGTATGCATGTAAAAAAATGTAAAGAACAAAGAGATATAATTTGCTTTACATTCTATGAATACCAAGTGTTTATTATCCAATATGTTTGATTACAATGCAAATTCTAATTCAAGGTGCCAGAGGGGCTATTTGAAAGTTAACGATGTGAAAGCGGTGGCGGTCAGTAGAAGACTAAAAAACTTTAGGCTGGCGCGCTCGGGTCTCCCCATACCGTCGCTTAACAATTCAAAAGTCGGAAAAACACGCCACCCTAATTTACGATATACAAGTGAATATATTCAAGGTTGCAAAGAGAAGGAGTACATATTCTTAAAAGTTTTACAATTCATAATCCATATTCAAATTTTAAAATATACAAAATTTAAAACGTAAATACGCGCAGAAGTCCATCCTCTACAAATCTATAAGATTTGTGCTTGTAGCGTATTTAATTGTAGAATTGTATTTAAAAGAATTTTATTTTTATATAATCTTAATTTTAATTTAACGTATTTTAAGTTTCAAAGAAGAAAAAATTCTGAAGTAATCAAAAATTTTCTTTTTGATTTACATAAATTGAAAAAGAACTTAATTCAATAATTTCAAAAATAACAAAAACAAAAATGAACAAAGTACAATAGTAAATAGTAGTTCTCAACATGCCGGCCCGCCAGTGCCGGAGCAAGATTCAGCAGTTGTTGTAGCTTGTACAGAATCAGGGCCGCCCGGCTTCTTCAGCGGCCTAGTTGCCCGCGAGGCTCCTCACAACGACGACGTTCTGCGAGTGGCAGTACCGAGCGCTGTAGCAGAGGTGGGGTGCTTTACTATAGTGATGACAGCGATCGGACGAATTGCATACTCCGGTTGTGTGGAACGTAGCCACGTAGTTGACGCAGTAGGGATGCCGTTTTATTTGTTCCTCAGGCGGCCTGACCCGGGATCCCAGGAAAAATCAGGAGGTGGGAGGTATTTCACTAGAACTGCGACTAATCTTGGTTAGCCTGTGGAAGAGAGTCGTAAAATGAATTAGTTGTGAAGCATAAGGGATGTGGGTTGCGTTAAATGTGCGTTTGAGGGTGTTATAGCATGAAGAATGGGTAGATCGGATATTAGGGTGTCGAGGTTTAGTTGTGAAATATTGTTGGTGGGTAGGAATAGGCCCGCTACTCGTTGAGTTTAGCTGCGGATTGACTGTTCTGAGAGGAAGAAGTTTATGTCTGGATTTAATACGGCTACATTTCCTATGTCATTAACGACTATGCCCATTCAGGTTGAATAGCTTATGATTTAACAAATCTTTCGGTACTGCGAGATTCCTATGTCCATTCTGCTGTAGGTGTGCCCTCAGAGTGGAGACTGCGGCATCCCCGTTGGGAGATATGGGGTACAAAATGACACAGGCCCTGAAGTAACTAGTTGGAGATGACTTCTTTGATAATATTGTTGATGCTCATTACAGCTACTTGTATATGGAGACGAAGTGGCCGACTGGGTGTCCGTTATATCTTGTTGCTTCGAGGTTGTCGCGTTGTTTGCTGCTGGAGGTTGCGAAATTGATGGATGGATGAGTGTTTGTGGGAAGTTTCGAGCTATCCGCAGATTTACCGGTAGGTGGGAGTATTGATAAAGCCGCAGGTGGGAATGGAGAATGCATTTATTTAACTTTCTGGAACTTCTTAAGTCGATATGAAGGATCCCAAGTCGACGGAGAGTCTCGGTTGCTGGGTGCCGCAGAGGAATCTATACCTGGCTGCTTGGGATCGCAAAATGTACATTCGTCCTTGAGTGAGTTGTGCCGGTTCGGAGAAGGTGATGACATTGTGGATCCTTGTAATTGCTTATGGGATTGAGAGTCGTTAGTAGTAACTGGTGTAGAGGGGTTGGTGGATGGTATTGGAAATGAAGACCTACGCCTTGGAGCTGACGGATTTGTGGTTTCGACAACTTTTGAGTATACTTCAACGTCTTCGGGGTTGAGAGTTGAATTTGTGCTTTCGTCGAGTAAGTGACTATTCAGGGTTTTCATTGGCGGTAGAGCCCCCGCCGGGCCGGAAGTTACCGCCTCTGATGAGTTTTGGGGTACATATATCAGTATCAGGGAGGAAGGAGTGCAAAAACCCAACCCAAATATTTGTATTGTATTTATTAAACTTAATTTTAATTAAATTTTTGTGTTATACTTTTTTTTCTTTATGCGTGTGCTTATTAATTGTTACCCACTGTGCTATTTTATTTGCTTGTGACACTGTACTGTCTTTGCGCGTCTAATTACAGTAGCAGTGCTTTGTACATATGTGTGTGCAGTGCCAAAATTAAAGAGTTGGAGATTGAGTACATATACATGTAAGTAACTTTAATTTTATTAGGGTGGGTCGGATTTTATTTTGTTTGAATGAGGTGGAGAATTTGAAATGGATATGTATATTTACTTGAGTAGCACCTATATACTATTACATATGTATATATGTGAAAATACAAAGGAAGAGTGCAACTTTGTGATGTTTTCTTTTGAGACATTATTTGCATTAGCACGTTTAAGTGCAATTACAGTGCTTAATATTTTTCTTGGAAGAGTGGGTTCATCTTAATATACATCTCTACATATCTCGAAAGCAAATTGTGTTTTTCTGCGACTGCACAATAGAGAATGACTATAGAACGAAAAGCGGGGTAAATGAATCCATGCACAAGTGTATATGAACGATATGTTCCTACATATATCGCCAGCAAATGTCTTTGCTCTGCGACTGAGACAGAGGGTAATTCTAAAACTGCGCTGCCGGGTATGTAAATATGTATGTAATTATCTACTTATTTACTTTTATTTTAAGGCGTAAAAAAAAAAGACATATCGTCACATGCAATCACATACATACTGTATGGAAGACATGGGCACTTTTTTGCCCGCGCAGTAGCGAAAGTGCGAGCGCGGGCTGGAGAAAGGGAAAAACAGTTTACGGGAGTTACGGGAGGAAGGGTGCGAAAAAATTATTTATATCCCACCGACATTATGTTCATCGCAGTACGGCTGCGTAGCCGTGGGTAACACAGTGCGGCGCCGTGCCATTGCGCCGATACCGAGATTTGAGTTACTGGCGCCGATACCGATTTTCACAACTCAGTGACGCAATGGCGCCAGGAACACCGGAACACTGACAACACCGGGCGGCGCAAAGAACGCACAAAAGAAGTGCCACTTGTAAAATGTGCAGCACAAGGGGAATTTTTACAAGGTGGTGTTGCTAAAACTAACCGCGGTCCTTCTGAATGTGAAAATTATGTGTTTGTTGTATTTTTGGGTTTTGAACTTGGGTATACTTGAGTTGTTTTTGCCCAAACGATCCCACCTTGTATTAATTCACCTTAGGGCCGTTTACTCAATATGTGGTTAACACTAATTTCCGTTTAAACATTATTATCGACGTGTTTGGCTCCATGCATATAACATGGAGTCGGTAACGTCGATAACGATGTTTTACCGGAGATTAGTGTTAACCAGACATTGAGTAACCGGCCCTTAGTTTAACACCGCTCGTCGGCCGCTGTGGTGTAGGGATAAGCAGTGCGCGCTTTCACTTATCAGCACCTGGGTTCAAGCCCTAGTCAAAGCAACATCCCAAAAAATAGCGATCGTCCCTCGGCAGGCAATGGCAAACCTCCGAGTGTATTTCTGCCATGAAAAACAGCTCATTAAAATACAGTCGCCGTTCGGAGTCGGCGTAAAACTGTAGGTCCGTCCGCTTTGTGTGACAACATCAAGGCGCACGCCACAAGTCGGAGGAGAAGCTCGGCCAAAGACTCACATATGTGTAAGCGCCAATCTATTATTATTATTATTAGTTTAACACCGGCACCATGATTCTATAATACAAGGTTGGATAACCTGGCAGTTGTCTCGCTCCCGCATTCTACCTTAGCCTGTGTTGCCTTCTTTTTTGTTTTATAAAAACTTCTACTAAAATACAAGGAGAAATATTGTCTTCTTGTAAAAAGTTCAACAGGCAACACTGCCGATATTTTCATAGATTATTTCGAGGAAATTCATTTTCTTATTGAGCAAATTCAAGTAAGTATGGCAAAAAAATCGAAAATAATGGAAATATTTTGAATTACAACAATAATTTATATATTTATTTTGCAAAAAGTAGCGTTTTACAACAAGCCGTTGCAAGTAAGTTTTGCATGCTAGTATCCCTGTATCCATCCACGTATGGTAGTACAAATATTAATAAATATATTCTCTTGTGAAGGTCAGGATCATTTGGGTGTCCGTCCACGTTTGCTGGTGCATGTATTTTTACCACTGCAGCCTTTGGGTTGGTCAAATGCAGCCTTTGCATATTTACAAGTAAGTATACCACTCCATAAAAGCGAAAGTGGAAATATTAATAAAGGTATTTTCTTGTGCTGATTGTGACTGATTGCAAAAAAAAGTACACATTACAAAAAATTAACATTTTTAAAAAACGAAATGTAATGTATTGAAGACATATTTTTAAAGTATAACCGATATAATGATTAACAAGACTGATTGGAGAAAAAAGTAAAAAACATTCCACAAAAATTAGATTTTTAAATAATCAAATGTAATTAAATTGCGATATTGAAGATCTAACTTTTAAATGTAGCCAATATAATGATTAGCCAGACTGATTGGAGAAAAAAGTAAAAAACATTACTAAAAAATTAAAAAAAAAAAACCAAATGTAATTCAATTCAAGATATTGAACATGCAATCTGTAAATGCAACAAATATAATACTTTTTAAAAGATTAACTTATATGCATTAAATCAATTGCATCTTTACCATTTGTATAATTCTTCATATAGTCCCTTTGAATAAAGGATTTGTTTGAATTCCATTAATTTGTTAAATATATACTGGAGTATCAATGAAACCATGGTTTATTTAGGATATTTGAGAATATTTCTTCAAAGACCCCAAAGATTTTTCTTTGGCAAGAATTTTATGTGAATATCCATTTATTATACCCGAGCGCACTTGTGAATAAGGGTATTATAACTTTGTTCACATAACGGTTGTTTGTAACAGGCAAAACGAATCGAGATAGATATAGACAAATGTATACATAAATGATCAGAATGAAAAGAGAAATCGATTAAGCGGTGACTGTCTGTCCGTCCGTCCGTCCGTCCGCCTGTGCACACGATAACTTGAGTAAAAATTGAGATATCTTAACGAAACTTGGTATGTGCACTTCTTTCGGGCGTAGGACGGATGGTATTGAAAATGGGCAAAATCGGACAATAACCACTCCTACCTCCCATTTAACGGTAATTTTCCAAAATACGAAAACTGCGATATTTTAGTAACTACTGAAGATTATTCACTCAAAATTGATACTTACAATAACCTTTAGACGAAAAATAAGAACATTGTACATTTTTGGAAAATGGGCGTAGCCACGCCCACTTATGGATACATGTGTATATCTTGGTAACCGCTGCACCAATTTCTTCCAAACTTGACACAGTTGTTAGTCTTGCTACAGCATACCAAATGGCCGAAAATTTTTAAAATCGGACAAGAACCACGCCTACCTCCCATATAACGGTAATTTGGAGAAATACAAATTCTTCGATAAATCAACAAATATTAAAGCTAATTTACTCAAAATTTATGCTTGCAACAATTCTTTACCAAGAAAACCGTTTATGACAAAAGTTTGGAAAATGTGCGTAGCACCGCCCACTTATGATCACATATATGTATCTCAGTAACCGTTCTACCAATTTGTACCAAACTCGGTATGATTATTGTGCTTGCCACATAGAAGCAAAACGTTGAAAATTATTGGAATCAGATTCAAATTACGACCACTTTTCATATAACGGCCAATTTCAGAAATGCTTGAAACTTCAATATTTCGAAATTTAAGGACGCTAATTTACTCAAAACTGAACACACCGGCTTACCATGTAGCGGTACCTGTGCCGGGTATTTAATGTTCGGCTCCGCCCGAACTTAGACTTTCTTACTTGTTTCATTTTTAGTATTTATGTGGCCATAAAAAATTAATTCATTGTCTATTGTGTAGTTCAGTGGAATCTTTATATATTTAATTCAATTAGTATACAAAAAAGCATTTCAGCCCTACCAGACTACTTACTTTTCCTAGTACCTTTACACAAAAGAGGATAAAATTGTGACCCGCTTATCTTTCCTTCTTAAATGCAACTTTACAAGGCAGTCGATTGACACAAACGTCAATATTTATCCAACCTTGTATTATTGAATCATGACCGGCACACTGACAACACCGGGTGTCGCAAAGAACCAGCGAAGAACACGCGAAATAGAAGTGTATCTTGTAAAATGTGCAGCAAAAGGCGAATTTATACAAGGTGGTATTGCGAGAATTCGTCGCGGTCCTTCTGAATGTGAAAATGATGGGTTTGTTTGATTTTTGGGTTTTGAACTTGGGTATATTTATGTTTTTTTCTCAACCGATATCACCTTGTATTAATTCACTTTAGTGCAGCGTGCAGCAATAAAGGAAATGAGCTTTAGTCTGAAGAGGCGCAATTGCGCCAACACACTGTGCTGAATCCGACTGTGGCGCTGGAATTAGTGTGTCAGCGCCAAAAAACTTGCGCCGTTACCCAGGCCTACGGCTGCGGTAATACTGACTTTGTGTACCAAACAAAGAGCATACATTGTCCTCATCTACACAAAAAGCCATCGTTCGGACCTCGCTCCGATAGGAGTAGATTTGTTCCGTTTTGTTGAAAAAAATTTGAAACCTAGTCCTCTACTTCGCTCAACTGAAGATCTGCTCCGTTTTGTTGCATCAACAAATTTACTCTTCAAATAGAAGGGAGGTGGGGTTTTTAATAGCAAACTAAAAGTTATATTTTACCTTTTTATCGACACGATTGTTACATTGGTGAGCTACAGCAACTTTGCAAATACAATTGAATTCGTGAATAGGCCCTCACAATCGCCCGATTTGAACCCGATCGAAAAATATTGCTCTGTCCAAAGTTCTATAATTGCGTCGTTGCCCACCGATGTAACAATTGTCCCGGTAAAGAAAGAATGAAATAACTTTTTATTAATTTTAACCAAGGCATTTTAACTTTAATGATAATTGCTCGCTGGATTAAGGCGCCTTTACACGGGTCGATTTTCTAGTAGATTTTAGTCGTTCAACCAAAATCGATCCGTGTAAATGACATCTCAACCACTAGCTGGTCGATTTTCCAGTCTACAGATATCGACCCTTATAAGGCCGCTTTAGCTCCTTATTTGTACAAGGATACGAGGAGAAATGAATTGTTTTTTATAAAGATAAGAAATGCACATCTACTACGAATGTTTGGTATTTACTTCCATTTTTGGAGTCCGAACCCAGCAAAGAGCGCTCGGTGACAGTGTTGCCACTTGACTTTATTTTTAGGTACCAAAACGGCTACCAAATCAGTTTTCAAACTACCAAATTTTTGTTCATCATTAAAACGAAATTTTTTAAATTTTTAACTACACAATTTGACAGTATAATATTGTTTATGGTGTTTGTTAACCATTCATACTGATATTTAGGGTTAAAAAAAAAACAAATTCGGGCTTTTAAATAAAAGAAATAACGTATTGCGTAAAAAACTTTTGTAAAAAATGTAAATAACTTTGAGAACAATTCAATTCATATCAAAAAATTTTTATGTTTGAAAAGCAAAATCTGATATTTTATGTATTTCAATAAAAAAATCCAAATTTTGTTTCGATTTGCATACATTCACATTTTGCATATTGCCTATCACCAATTTTTCTTTCAAGACGATAGGCAAATTTTCGTTCAATTTCAACAGCTGATCGAGCATATTTTGGGAAGTCAGTTTTTGTTTGCAGAAAATTGTATGCTTAGTAAAATTTAGAAAAAAACAAAGAAAACTTAAACGTGTAAGCAAATTGAAAGCAATGTTTTCAACGTGTAAACGCAAAGTAAAACAATAAATTTTAATGCTCAATTTGATTGACATTTCAAAGCATTTTTGCCTACCAAAAGCTTCATCAAACCAACCAAAATACCAAAGGAGAATGAAGCTACCAATTTTGGTCCAATTGGACCAAAACGGCAACGCTTCTCGGTGAAGGTCAGCTAGTGATCAAATTTGCCAACAGGGCTGCCAAACATGCATAGCTATGAAGTGCCATATTGAGGATAAAAAAGTGCTAAAACGTGCCAAATAGAAAATTAAAAGTGCCAAAAAAGGTGTCATTCTCTTTAGTTCTTCCCATTAGCATTAAAATTAGACAAATTAAAACAAATGCCCAATGTCAAAGTAAGATAAACCAGTTGTATACACTATAGAAATTAGAAAATTTTAGTTGAGAAAAAGAAGTACACGCAAAGGACTTCACAAAAATGTATTTAAATTTGGCTTTTTTTTCAAAAGTACCGTTTTGGCACTTTGTGCAAAATTAAAGAATTCAGTGCCATTTCAAGTAAAATAGTGCCAAAAATGGCACGGTTTGTGCCAAGTTGGCAGCCCTGATCGCCAAGTTTTTTATTTAAAAAAGCACCAAAATATTGAAAATAGCGCAATTTTCCCCCACAAAAAAGAACACCAATTTTGAGTTGCTGTGTTTAATAGTATTTTCGCATATAAAGCTGTATGTTCAAATATTTTAAGTAATCACACAATGAAACTTGTAAATACAGTATATTTTGCTTTACTGCCTCTATGCTTAAGTGCACATTTAAGATACCTACCCCAAAATGCGCATCAAAAGCATTATTTTTAACATTTATAAGGAAACTGCTCCGATAGATGCATTCAACATACCTGCACATTGGCGATACCTGCCTTAAAAATTGTGCGACTAGTATCAATTATCAATGAAAGTATTACGTTTACCTGCACTGGCCCTACAATTACCTAATTTTACAACCTTTTATTTATTTTTCTCATCTCGCAGAACAACGAAAATGGCTATCAATTTATGTAGTTATATAGATAAAAAGATAACATTCGGTAAAAATTTCGCTTGCAGTAATTTCTACATGGTAAGTGCTCCGCCAATATTTGGTTTCATAGGGATTCGGATACCTTCCTCATTGAAGTAGTAAAGAAAATTCGCTTAAGTGCCTTTTTCGGTTACGTGCACAAGTTTATCGTGCAAAGAAGGATGTGCAGCTAAGCAAAATATACTGTATTACCAAATAAATTTAATTTGCAAAATGTTTTTTTTATTCGTAAAACAATTTCCAAAACTTGGTTTTTCTAGAGGCTTTATTTTCATGCAATTGCTTACTTTTGTACAAACGCGCACACCCAGCTAATTAGTAGAATATTCTATGGATTCCGTAATAGAGACTGTGTGAAAATATTGCGTTTGGATAATCTTGGAGCATATTATCCAGAGGAGAAGCTCGGCCAAACACTAACATATGTGGTAGTCAAATACAGTGTCTCCATAGAATCACGTTTTTATTATAAAATTGCCTTGAAAAGGGCACCAAAGAACAAAACAAGCGCTAAACTAAACAAGCGCTAAACTAAACAATTTTCGCCTTTTAATTCCCTAAACGCACTTAATTTCTTGCAAAAGGCACAAAGTTGGCAACAGTTATATCGATGTCAAATATGCTCATATAAAAGCATGGCCAGAGAGTGAGCGCCTGCTTAAAGAGCATAAGCATCACATGCAAATACATGCGAGAGCGTAACAAAGCGAACGCAAATTCATTCAAACGTAATTGGCACACTAACACAATCACGCTTTCAGCTCGCGTTTACTTGTGGTAGTGATCACATATACACTCCTCGTCATTTGAATTGCACACCCTTTCAATTCTTAGTATATACAGTTTTCCGTTTGTTTATTTAATATAAATTTTTTGTAAAAATATCGTCACTACATACGAATAAAGGCGCGCTGGTGTTTTGACGGTGAAAAAAGCGTTTAAAAAAATTTTGCGAGAAAAGATGCTTATAAAAAACTTTGGCGAAGTATGTTAAGAGTATTTGACGCTGAAATTTTGTTATGCGTCTTTTTTCGCCGTAAACTTTTGAGCTCGCGCCTTTATTCGTGTCTAGTGACGATATAGCATATTGTACGGGTAAATGCAATTTTAAAATTTTTACAAACTAAAACTTTTTCATTTTCCATTTCTTGGACAGCATTGTATATGATTTTTTCGTTTTTCCCGAGAGCTGGAAACAGTTCTTAAAAAAGGACAACATAGTAGTGTGCCATCCTAATGACCTGCAGTGAATAAGTTAATAATATTTTTAGAAAAATTTCTGATATGCATATATAGTGTAATTAAGAACAAGTTTGAAGTGATTCTAAAACAGCCTCGATTTTTCAAATTCATTTATTTTTTATTGACAGTGCTGCGCATTTTATTCCATATAAAAGTTTTGTCGAGCATACTTTGTATGAGAGAGAGAGCACTATCACCAAAAAAACTGTCAAAAATCACCGCTATTTACAGACACTTGAAACTTGCACTTTATTGTACCCCTTTGTTGACATTTTTTTAACTCTGTATAAAGTTTTAAAATCGGATGTAATGAATATTAAATAAACAAAATTAAAAGTGTAAATACTAAAGATTAAAAAATTGAGCTATTCAAATGACGAGGAGTGTATGTGGCGTACGTTTGGGTGAGTGAGCTTTTTTACTCCAGAATGCGTGTGCAGTGGCTCATTGCTATACGTGGATTAGTAAGATTTGTTGCCCCCCTTCCCGTTTGCCCATGATTTTCCCCTGATCCAACCCACGAAATGGGCTCGCTTGCCCATACGGGCAAAAAAGCCTATACGGGCAAAAGTGCCAATGTCTGCTGTATGGGATAAAGCAGAAGATGCCCGATTGGAAATTCGGGACTTATATGTATAAATATGAGCGGGTTAAGAAAATACGTTTTTATATATATATGTATACGTACATATGTATGTTTTACAATAATTTTTAGGAGATGGGAGGGTCGTTAGAGCTAGTCTATTTTATTAAATATATTCGTGCATATGTACTACTATTGTTGTATTATTTATTAGCCGCACTCTAATATTTGTTTTATTTCTTGAAAAGTTTTGTTGCCTTAGCGCGTCTAAGTGCAATATCAATGCTGTGTAGCGGATTTTGGGTTTTGCTCAAATTTATGAACATATGTATATATACCAGGGATTGGCAAAGGGTGCTGTTTTTGTGACTTTAAGCCTACTCACGTTAAAAACGGAGGATGAACGAACACCACCGCAAAGCGTGCTGTCTTGCAAATACAGCCACCACAAGTGAACGGTGCTTATAACAGCTAATACTGATATTGACTTCGGCAAATCTGTACTCTGAATGATCGTGCACGAAACCAGCAACCGCCGTATTTGATCGACAGCCATAAGCACGATACTGCATTTGGACGGTTGCCGAAAGCATGACAGCTTATGTGAAAGACTGGCGAAGGCAAGATGCCGCAGTTAGCTAACTTGATTTGTTGCAGAAGTCAAACCGCCGCCTTTGGTTTGTTGCTGAAGGCGCGTTTGACGTGTTGCCGAAGTGATGATACTGTAGTTCAAAAACATTCAAAGACACTTGCTTGTTTGAAATGAAGCATTGATATGTACATACATACATACGTACGTATGCACATTCCTCACAACTAGCCAGCAGTGAGCAATGCAATTGAATGGTAGACGCGCTATAAACACATACATACATGCATACGAGACGATAAATTACCCTTTACCACATTCGTCGTCATTTCAGCAACAAGTCAGATAATTTTCAGCAACAAGTCAAATGGCTTTCAGCAACAAGTCAGATGATTTTCAGCAACAAGTCAAACGACTTCTGCAACAAATGATGACTCTCATGTTTTCGGAGCCGTTCAACTGCCACGTTTGCTGGTTTCGTGCACGATCATTCAGAGTACAGATTTGCCGAAGTCAATATCAGTATGAGCAGTTATAAGCATCGTTCACTTATGGTGGCTGTATTTGCAAGACAGCACGCAATGCGCTCGTGTTCAGTCATCCTCTAATTTCGTTTAGGTATCGATACTACTAAGCCAACGCCGCTACTCAGTCATACAAAGCAGCGGTATTGAATGAGTATGAACAGTTGACGATCAACCAATGCCAATCCCTGATATATACCCGTGTGAATATGGAGTACGTATGTATGTTCGCGACTGAAAAATAGCGGGACTTAGGTGCGCGAATTTTTTGCTTATAGCTTCAGAGTTTTGATTTTATAAGGGTATGAGCAAATGCGCGCGTACATATGTATGTACATATATACATGTATATATATGTACAGTATGCGCCAAAGGGGACTGTGTGTTTATCAGTAGAGTTAGCAGTTGGAGAAGGCAAGTGAATATATATGTGCACACAGGCGTGCAAATACTTATGTGTTATGTGTCAGGGTATAGCGTACGTGAAAAAATGGAAAATGCCCGTTTGGAAATTCGGGACTTAGGTACATCAAAATATGGGCGGGTAATAAAAGAGTTTATATATACATTTGCATATACAATGTGCTAGGTATGTATAATTTTATAGCGTTTTTTGGATAGGGAAATTTTTTAACGCGCGGGGATTGTGAGTATATATGTAAATACATATATTTGGGTATATATGTATGTTTGTACCGAGAGAGTTATTTCAATTACGGTAAATTAAAAGTTCGACAACTTTAATTCACCATACGGGAACCCGCTATAAAAGTTGCATACGTATGTATATAATAATATGTGCGCACTTACGGGTTTCTCTGGTACCACCTGTGACTTTTTTCCTACTGTACCGCAATTGTTTTGCCTTTTATGCTGTGCCGCGCCGGTGTTTTGCTGTGCTGTGCCGGTGATGCTGCTGCCGTTATCCGCCGTTGATGTTGCTGCCGTTTATGTTGCTGCCGCTTGCCAAGACGCCTAGTGAGAAACTTGGAGCTTAGATTTTTTATACATATATAAATATGTATACATTTTTTTTCACTTTCGCTTTTTTTTTTGTTTTTATGCCCTGTGGCTTTTTTGTTTTAATGCACTGTGGCTTTTTTGCTTTTTATGCACTTTGGCTTTTTTGTTTTTTATGCACTGTGGCTTCTTTGGTTTTTTACGCACTGTGGATTTTTTGGTTTTTATGCACTTGGGCTTTTTTGTTTTTTGCTGCACTTTAATTTTTTTTCGCAATTTTTTCTGGGTCGCTCTTTTACTGCACTTTTTGCGTTAATTTTTGCTATTTAAAATATTAACATATTTGTATTTTGTTCCTTTTTTCTTTTTTTTAATTTCTCACTGGGTGCTTTTTTCCACTTTCAACAAATATTTTATATATTTTTATTTCCACACTTTCAGGTCTATTCTGCACGTTACCGAAGATTTTGTAACCGGAAAATTTTATTACCAAAAAAATGTTACCAGTTCTTGTCACCGCGATTCGTTGGTAATGCAGTTAAAATATTCAGCAATTCAGCTATGAAGAATTGTGCAAATTCTGGCATTGCATATTTCACGGGGCAATGCTTTGTTACCAGCTTATGAGATGGTAACAAAATTTACCGGTTACAAGAGTACACAGAATGCGAAAAGGGTTTAAAAATTGACAGGAACTTTATTTACCGGTTACAAACTTTTTATTACCAGCGCAGAATAGACCTTTTAATCTTTAGTTTTTAACCGGCACGCTTTTTTGTTTGGTTTTAAGTTATATTTAGTTTTTTTGCGCAAAGATTTATTTCGATTATTTTGTGCATATGTATGCGCACAATTTCAAACTACTTTTGTACACTTAACTTGGCGACTGCCTTCCTCGGGGATGAATATGCTAGGGATGAAATTATTGGTACACGCACCTTCCAAGCACGCAGGGTTGCTTTTAATAACCAAAAAATAACTAACTCCAAATAGTTTCAAAAAGTATAGTGTAAAACGAAATTTATTGAATAATTCCACATAAAATGGTATACATAAATGACGCATTTTCTAAACGATTTAAATTAAACGCATTTGAGAATTGATAGAAAAGTACTACGGATTGTAAATTTTTGTTAACTATGAGGTGAATGAAAATTTTCAACCCGGCCTGATGGTTTGATTTTATTACTAAGGCGTCTAATAAATTCATGGCTTTTAGTTCTAGAAGAATAAATGTCAGTAAAGACAAGTCTTTTTTGTATAATTTCTGATTTTAATTGCTCAACTTCTTTTGAACCAGAGCAACTGTCAAAAATTTCCAGCTGCAAAAAGGTAACGAATTGACACAGCAGAAATGTAAATTTTTCTCGCCATAATAAAAAGTTTTTTCAACATGGAACTTTTCTACTAATTGACATGAAATTACTATCCCAACGCTCGGAGCGCTGCCACTGAGGGCCTTTGCCAACTGATTAAAAAGAGAAAATTTGGAAAGACCAAACAACAATTTTGAGATTTCTCGTTGTTAATACGAATGTCATAGTTTTTACCTAGCTCGTAGGACTACGCAAAATTTTGACTGCTTGTAAATATGTATACACATAAAGTTGTTGGCCGTAATAAGTAACCAAAATTAAAATGGAGAAAAGAACAAAAAGCGTAGGTTAGTTGTCAGTTATAAAATAAATCCAATTTATTTTCGAATATTTGTTTATTCTTTTTATTGAAAGGCAACCACTCGGAAAAGCTTGTGTTAATTATATTGATAACAGAACCTGGCAGCTCGCACGTTGTCTAAATTCTCAAGTAACAAAAAGTCCACAAAAGAATAAATACGCCATGTATAAATTTTAACAATACACAAAAATAGAGCTTTCGCACGAGTGTTTGTTTGGTTTTTCAACACCATTTATAATTTTCTTTTAATAAAATCACGATTTGACAAATACTTAAATTTATTTATCTAACAATAATAAAGCATACAACCCTGAAATCTAAGCAAAAGTCTGAGGAAGGCCATTAAATAGCAGCACACAACCCCGCGCCTTCCTCAGGAGTGAATATAACTACAACAACAACCCAAAAAGGTTGGTTACTGTCTATACTGTGCTTTTAATTTCAAACTGACAAGAGCTCACCGAATAGAGTTTTCGGTTGATGAGAAGGGTGCGTTCAGTGAACGTGTTTGTACTTTAAGTAGAGGGTTGCCGATTCCTTCGAACGGATCGTAAGGTCCATGTTTAAGTACTTACGTCCAATTGTTACGTACGTGCAGAGTGCACTTGCATAAAACGTATGCATGTAAAAAAATTTAAAGAACAAAGAGATATGATTTGCTTTACAATCTATGAATCTCAAGTGTTTATTATCCAATATGTTTGATTGCAATGCAAATTCTAATTCAAGGTGCCAGAGGCGTGTATTTGAAAGTTAACGATGTGAAAGCGGTGGCGGTCAGTAGAAGACTAAAAAACTTTAGGCTGGCGCGCTCGGGTCACCCCGTACCGTCGCTTAACAATTCAAAAGTCGTAAAAACACGCCACCCTAATTTACGATATACAAGTGAATATGTTCAAGGTTGCAAAGAGAAGGAGTACATATTCTTAAAAGTTTTACAATTTATTTGGTACATAATCCATATTCAAATTTTAAAATATACAAAATTTAAAAGGTAAATACGCGCAGAAGTCCATCGCCTACAAATCTATAAGATTTGTGCTCATATTCTCAATAAAACATTAAACAAAAAGTCTTCACTTAATACATGTTTTTCTAGGTATAATAATCCTGGAAACTGAGTGGACGACCCTAAAAAGCCCCTAAATATCACCTAATTCCCCAGCAATATTTGTCCGTGTTCGACCAAAGTTTATAAAGTTTGTCGGCTACTACTGGGCAATATTTTTAGCGATTTTTCAATGTTCAACGGGCAATATTTGCAAAGCACATAAAAAGCCCAAAATAATAAACCCAGATAAGTAGTAAAAAGTCTTCACTAGATGGATGTTTTGCTAAGTTACAGTTAACCCAGCAAAGTCTTAATTATCTTGGAAACTGGATGAGCTCCTACAATTATTTTGGTGACTCTAAAAAACCCCAAAATAGCACGTAATTTCTCGATAATATTTATCAGTGTTCGACCAAAGTTTAAGAAGTGGGCCAGATAGCGTGACGTCAAGCGGGCTTTCAATGTTTACTGTGCAATATTTTGAAAGCACATAAAAAGCCCAAAAAATAAGCCCAGATAAGTAGTAAAAAGACTTCATGGAATGAATGTTTTGCTAAGTTACGGTTAACTTAGCAAAGTCTTAATTATTTACCAAACGGTCCGAGTCCAAAAAAAATTAAAAGTGGCCGAAAATAGCACACAATGAGCACAATAATACGGACAATTTTTTTCTTCATTTTTTCATTTCAGCGCCTCTAACTTGATTGAGCAACAACACGCAAAATGTTCTCGGACCAAAATCGATCGACTTGAAGTTGGCTTACAACAACATCACTGTGGCTCAGTTACTACAAACAAATCAAGCGTTGATTCAGCAAAAACAAGCGGAACCCAAATCAAGGAACTTAGATAGATAGTGAAGGTTGAAATTGAAAAATAAATCCATGGAATATCACCACGCCGCGATTAACATTTCAACAAGAGTTAATAGAGAAAAATGTAAATTTCGGTTATGATAATGTTATATTTGTTGCAAGTGTCTGGCTATGTGTTGCTAGGTTGCAGTTGAATGCATAAACATATTCACGTATATTTTCTTATAAAATTAAATAAAATAATATAGTTAAATTATATTAAATGTGCTTTTATATTAGTTAGAATTGCTGATTTGCATATCTGCATGACCATTTGTTAAATATACTTTATTCAATAGTTAATATTGCTAAAAACGTGTGTTCAAGTTCGCTTCTTGTGCGAGTATTATATTATGTATATAGTAAAAATGCATGTTTGTTCAAAAAAATGGTAAAATTGGTAAAAAATTCATGTTATTGAAGTTTTGATTTATTACAAAACAAAAAGAAAATTGTTTATATTGTTTAGTTATGTATCGTTCGAAGATACATATGTATATATGTATGTGCATGTGCTACGGTTGCCAGACGAACTGATTTTATCAGTACAGTACTGATTTTTCAACTCTTGTACTGATTTTATTCATTTCTTCAATCAGTACGCTAATGTCCTGATTTTTCAAAATTTGTACTAATTTGTACTGAATTTTCTATTCAAACAAAATACTTTATTATTTTCTTAAGGTTTTAGTAGACAGACAAAAAATATTTTTCAACAGAAATAAAATTCTTAACTTTTCCATATCAAATAAGTTTTGTTTTCTTACATTCAATTTTGTTTTAATATTGTAAAATCCTTCTATTGACCTTTTTCATTCTCAAAACGCGGAGTCTGCGATTTCGGCACGACCAAACGAAGAACTGTGAATGTTCGAACAAATCGCTGCAGCAAAATCGTATGTGTGTGGTTCCTCATTTAAAACTATGGTCGGCATTGTTGTAAATTTTGTCGGACCAGATTCGCACCGACAGAATCGCATAGGTGTGTGGATACCTTAATACAATAATGCAGGTGCACAAAATATTATAAATTTTATTTGGGTATATTGTAACCATTAAATCGAGTCCATATTCCATTATACCAGATCTGTTAAATAATGATTAATAATCATAATGATTATTAATTAAAGCATGTTTTTTGGATAACCGTTTAATGATTAATTACCGATATTACCACCTTTTTAATGATTAATAATTAATTACTTTAAAAAAATTTTAATTAATTCATTAATTTTTATTGCATCATTACTTTGTTATTTTTGATGATTTTCAATTATTTTTGACTTTTTTAACTACACGACTAATATAGTCATTTGACTAATTTCTATTATCAATCAACAAACCAAACTATAGACAAAAATTAAGAATATTTAATAACTGCTTGAATTATTTATTTATTTTATTCTTATACAAATCTCAAATTTGAAACATTAATTATTACTTTTATAAATTTAAAAAAGAGTAGACTGAAATGTGCAAAGTTAATGAACTTAATTTATTTTAATGAAAACTTGTATTTTTATTTTAGTTCACACAAAAATGAACGAAAGTATTAATTTTAATTTTAACTAAAATGCTTGCTTTAGCATATTCAATATTATTAAAAAAGATAAAAATATTGGCCCGTACTCATAGTCAAAATAAAGTCGACTTTAAAGTTAGTTGCAGCTTTTTGACATAATTTTCAATGGGATATCTGTCAAAAAAGCTGCAACTAACTTTAAAGTCGACTTTATTTTGACTATGACTACGGGCCATAGTATTTATTGTACCTGAAACCTTTTACTTTTATTAACATTTAATGAAAATGCATTTAAATTTATGTTCGAAAGTTTGGAATATTTATGTATTTATTTTTGCTTTAATTACTCAAAAAATTTAACACTAATTATTGGCAAATCTATGACTGCTTAATAAAAATGTATAATATGTGAAGGTGTACTTAATCAAAAGTGTTTTTATTGTATATTCATGAATTCATTTTATTTTTTGACTCCCAAAGTAGTGGTTTTGGTCCATAATTGGACTAGTATTTTTCTGTCTATTTTGAACTAGTATGAGACCGGTATATTTCTGACCGATATCTAACAGTTGCCATCTTGTAGGACATCCCCATGTTAAAAATACCAGTTGATTGCATGGAAAAAATATAGTTGGCTGACTAGTTGGGCATGCGTACGTACCAGTTGCGATAATATGATGGAGCTTAAATAATTAAAAAAAAGGCTTAAATTTTTGTCGAGTGTTGTTAGTTATCTCGAAAATAACTTTCAGTTTAATAACAATAAATTTCAATATTCGAATGGCTTTTGCCTATAACTTACAACTCCTTCTTCTCAATTTACTGCCTTTGTAAAAGAGTTTTGCATACAAGACATAGAGTTAGATACTTTTTTTAGCGAATTCTTAGGGCTGGTTTCTCCAACTCAACTTAACTTAGTTAAGCCAATTTTCTTGACTTAGTCAAGAATAAGCTGTGTAAAACGTAGGCTAACTTTTGACTTAAGTCCGAAAAGTGGCTAAACTAAGTAAAGTTGAGTTGGAGAAACCAGCCCTTAGTCTTTCTTAGTTTTTGCGTAGTTGAAAAATTATTTAAGCCAGTAAGTAAGAAATTTATAGAAATGTATAGATTTCTTTGACTATTTAAACACTAAAAATGGGAATGATCTCATTATTGCTATTCAAAAAGTCACACATATAAAATAATTCATATGCTCCTGTATACAGGGTGTCCCAGAAGTAACGTGCCAAACTTTAGGGGAAGGTAGGTGGGGGGGTGAGCTCCTTGATAAACAAAAAATTTTCAGGTAAAAGTGTCACTGTTTTTGAAATATTTACATTTTTTCGAATTAAAAAAAAATCGTGCCTTTTCATGTGTTTTCTTTAACTGCAACTACAAACCGGGCAATACTTAGTAAATTTTTTATGTAAAATACTTCCAGATAGTTGCCTCTCCATACTCAAATGCAATGTAGTTAAAATATATTAAGGAACCATCATAAAATTAGGACTTTTTCTGGATTTTTAACTTTTTGATATTTTCTTCCCCAACTTTGACTATCTCGGGTGAAAAAAAATGTACTGAGCTATAACTTTACATTACATAAAAAAATTGCTCATTTAATAAAGATTTCAGAAAGGTGCAACACTTACTGTTTTGAGTAGAAAAAAAAAAGTTATAGCCGCTTTTGTGGCTAAAGGACTGAGACACGCTAGAATGTATTTAATAGATTTAAATTGAGTTTGCTCTTGTTACCGTCAAATGACATGCTAAATAGTACAAAGGTACATAATTACTTGCTTCTGACATTATTTTATGTTACTTACCGGAATTCGGAGTAGAGTCTATAACAAGGGCTATATCTATCAATATTTTGTGTGAAGGATGGGTTCACGTGAAATAAGATATACATGAGTTGTTTGAAAAAAAATTTATTCATTTATTGATAAAATATGCTCAAATTGGCGACCTTCTACTTAAATACAAGCTCGGCACCTTTTAAGAAAAGACGCTTTTAGAGATCTTAAACCCAATTGGGCTATCTCAGCAGCAGCTCCATTTATTTGTTCCCGCAAATGCTCTTCGTTTTGAATTGTTTTTGAATAAATTTTGTCCTTAAGACAGCCCCAGTAGAAAAAATCGAATGGATTCAGGTCTGGCGATCGAGCGGGCCACGTGATTGGCCCGTATCGTCCAATCCATCGGCGAGGATAAGTTTCGTCTAGATGAGCTCTTACTTCACGCCCGTAGTGAGCAGGGCAACCGTTATTTTGCAGCCATAGTCGTCGCCGCAGGTTTAAGGGTACATCTTCTAAAAGATTTGGAAGCCGTTCCTGAAGGAACTCTGAGTAACTGGGAAAGTTGGTCGTTGGCGGCAGTTCCACAAGTCCCAATATCTGACAATTAAAAATACCGCACCATAAATTTATTTTGTACCGGTACTGCGAACGATATTCTTCGTGAGGATTGTCTATCTGCCAACTGTGAAGGTTATGTAAATTAATCTAACCATCACGTTTGCATGATGAATCATCGCTCCAAATTATTTTATTAAAAAAGTTGGGGTCTGATTCATGCATTCGCAACATTTCACGGCAAAATCTAAACCTCGCCAGGTAATCTCTTTCTCGTAGAGCCTGAACACGTTGAATGTGGTAGGGATGAAATCGATGGTCTTTTAAAGGTTTGTGAACTGTTATTTTTTTGTATTCCCGTCCGTCCCGTCCCGTGCATCTACCGTTGCAGGACGTCCTGTTTCGCCGCCACGCCTTCCAGGTATGCGACCTTAAAAAGTGAAAAATGATAGTTAACAAGAAAGCAAACAAGAAAGGTGTAAAAGTCTTACCTTCATATATTTCTCTATGAGTCCGGGCGAATACTTCACGACCCGGATGCCGACGATTTGGGTATCGCTCTGCATCGAGTCTTTGAGCAGCTCTGGCATTACAGCAAGCTTCACCGTAAATTAGGTGAATATCCGCATATTTATGCGACGTATACTCGTGTTCTCTGTCATAGTATTAATAACACAATGTTCGAAGGGTCCAATTTCACAAAATTCACTTTCACTTATTCCGGTAAGTAACACAAAATAATATCAGGAGCAGGTAATAATGTACCTTTGTACTCTATTTAGCATGTCATTTGACGGTAACAAGAGCAAATTCAATCTAAATCTATTAAATACATTCTAGCGTGTCTCAGTCCTTTACCCACAAAAGCGGCTATAACTTTTTTTTCTATTCGAAACAGTAAGTGTGGCACCTTTCTGAAATCTTTATGAAATGAGCAATTTTTTTATGTAATGTAAAGTTATAGCTCAGTACATTTTTTTTCACCCGAGATAGTCAAATTTGGGGAAGAAAATATCAAAAAGTTAAAAATCCAGAAATAGTCCTAATTTTATGATGGTTCCTTAATATATTTTAACTACATTGCATTTGAGTATGTAGAGGCAACTATCTGGAAGTATTTTACATAAAAAATTTACTAAGTATTGCCCGGTTTGTAGTTGCAGTTAAAGAAAACACATGAAAAGGCACGATTTTATTTAAATTCGAAAAAATGTAAATATTTCAAAAATGGTGACACTTTTACCTGAAAATTCTTTGTTTATCAGGGAGCTCACCCCCCCACCTACCTTCCCCTAAAGTTTGGCACGTTACTTCTGGGACACCCTGTATATATAATAACTTTCTTCTTATTTGAGGTTGACAAACTTTAACTTCAGAGTCGTCTTTATTTCGTCTACGAATATGCCCCAATAGGTTTGCAGTCAAATGAAAATGCATTTCCTACATATTTCTGCCAAATACTACGCACATGCATACATACCCTGCAAAAAATGGGACTAATCCGGGATGACTCCGGGAGCAATCGCAAAGGAGCATGCGACTAATACCACTTTTGATCTCTTTATATGGAATGAACTGTTCGCTTTTGTTCGAGCATGTCCTATGAAGAGACTAATTGTTCACCTTTATACCCGAACGGGTATAAAAAGCGACTAGTCACTTTTAAAAAATAAAAATAAAAATTTGCGCCAGCTGAGATTCGAACGGGGGTGCTCAGTTTTGTTAGGCGAATACTCTCCCTGCATGCCAACGCCGCACATGAAATTGCATTGACTAAGTGCGTACATATCATTAAATCGTTAATAGTACCCGTTAGCGTTGAGTTGGGGACTAATTGGTCTCCAATTATACCCATAAGAGACGAGTCGAGACTAATTGATCTCCATTAGTACCCGTATGAGACTAGTTGCGACTAATTAATGCCCTATTGTACCCGATTGAGAGTAATCTCGGAATACTCTCTTTAGAGATTAGTCGCACAATTTTTTGCAGGGTATGTACAACTCAGCATACATACATAATTACGCACATATTCAAATACAGCAAAAACTATTTCATTCATAAACGCATTCGCGTATTTCTCAAGGCCAAACAATTTCGTTCATAACAGCCGCAGAACATCTCCCCGCAAATTCATCACCCTCAAGTGTAACTTTTTCAGTCCGACACAAAAATTCTAAAATCTAAAATTTAAGAAATCTCGGCCAGCAAAGTGAAAAGTGGCAACTATTTCTCTATATCCAGGAAAATCAGTTATCTCGAATTTTGGTAATTTTTGGTAATTTTAGGCAAAACAATCTATTTCTCTGTTCCATAACAATATTTCAGTCATTAACTAGTATTTTAATGTGTAATTTTAACTAACATTAAATAAAGTGAACGTTTTCTGCAGGAAAATACATTTAGCCTTATCATGAGTTTCATTTCCCCCTAACCGGTTCACTTTTCACTTTTGGCTTCCATGGTTTTACTATGGGCGAATGACAAATTTTGGGTGAATTTTTTTTTTTCTGACGATAAGGCAGAATATATATTTTTTTAATAAAATCAAAACTCCTAAATTCACAAACATATGTGGTTTTATCGGAAGTTCACAAATGTAACGTGGCAACTTTGTTCTTTTGCGCATTTTTCTGTCCGAAATTGTAAAATTTTTGCCCATGACGCGCCACGATTTTTGTACAGGTGGGTCAATGTGCCCTGAACACCATTTTTATATTAAAAATTTCTATACTTCAAAGCGTTTATAAATTTTTGTTACAGATACGGATGATTTTTAATTTTTTTCACCCCTAAGCAAATCTTCAGTACCATAAAAAGATTCAACCACATAAAACACAAGCAATGCGATGTCCAAGTTAGTGCAAGTCCACTGTACATGTCCATATGTATGTCTGCATGTAAGCGTATAAATATGTCAACTGGAGCAAGTTTTTTCGTTCCAGTGGTTAATAAAATTAATTTTTTTTATTTAATTTTCATGAAAGTTACATGTATCGTCGAGAAGATGTTTTCTTGCAGAATTCGAAATGAACTATTATTATTCTCCATATAAAATATACGAGTATGGGTTTATTAAATGTAAACTTATGCGCAACTTATGCAATTCGCAGGAATTTAATAATTTGTCTGATGATGGAGGATGGCGAGGGGAAGACGAAAGCAGATCAATCGTACATACGTATGTATGTACATATTTACATTTATAAATGCATACATATTTATGCGTTTGTCTGTTTGGATGAATGAAAAATTTCATATATGTAGTGATTTAGAAATTGTCATTTCAATAATATTGTGGCGAATACTGCGGCAACACAAAGCGAAGAACGAGAAATAGGCAGAATGTTCGAAGAATAACGTAGAATGTTCCACAAAGAGAAACGTCAAGTTGGATGAACACTGCGAACAGCGAGAGAAAGAGAATGAGCGATAAACTTCAGAATGTTCTAGAGTTGCCATAAGTGCCAGCGCAGGTATATAAGGGCGCCGCCACCGCGAGGTGAGTTAGTTACAAGTCAGCAAGCTACAAGTAAACTGAGCAGAGAAGCGAGTTGCGAATAAGCAAGCTATAAGTTTAATTGTGTTAACAAGTAGTAAAGCGTTGTAATTGCTTTAACAATTATTGTAGTGTTTTTACTGTATTAGCAAGTATTGTAAAATTGTTTGTTGTACAATAAAGTTAATTGTACTACCATTTGCTCATCGTTAGCCTTTATTTAACAATCCAGCGATACGAACCGGAGGATTTGGGAAATCCGGACGAGGGTTCAAGGATAATCGTAACAATATGTTGTGGCGCGTATGCCAGAGGCGATGCAACTTTTTGGCGTCTGGCCTTTTTTCTTGGTTCAAATCCCGGTTTTTTTTTTTTTAATTGTCATATCCATATGCCATTTTAAATTTTACTATTAGCTTTGTTTAAAATAACATAAATAGATATGTAGGTACATACGCATGTAGAAATTTGCCAAAAGTTACTGCAAGCTTTATTGTAAATGTTTTCACTCAAATATTAGTTATTGGAATCAAAGTTTTATGCGAATCCATTTTCTATTCCCATTTTTAGAAAGCGCAAGTATGTATATGTTCGTGCCACAAAATTTATTTCATAAGTAGTTAATTTTAAACACAAATATGTATGTATGTACTGGCAATCAAAAGTGAGTGCATCCTGTTTTTTGTTTAGTATTTGCAATGTTTTTAACTTAAAATTTTTTTTGGCGGTTTTATGCATATAACAAGTGAAATTTATTTGTTTATTTGTTTGCAAACGGTCATGCACATTTTATTCTACAAGAAATTCGCTTTTATTTGGTAAAAAGCGCGAAAAGCCGTCAGTAATGAAAAATCATGAAAAATCAACCCGAACTTTTAGCCGCATAAAACTCGATCTTGTTCCACTAGAATTAAAAAACCGACTGCGTACTCAAAATTTTTCTAAAAACTCAGAATAAAGAGGTCAAAATTAAGACGAGAATTCGTTGAATTTTTCTAAGTTCTGTATAAAGTTTAAAAGTTTGACTTGTATAGTTTTGATTAAAGCATGAACCATGTT
Organism: Rhagoletis pomonella; assembly: GCF_013731165.1. Taxonomy (NCBI): domain Eukaryota; kingdom Metazoa; phylum Arthropoda; class Insecta; order Diptera; family Tephritidae; genus Rhagoletis; species Rhagoletis pomonella. The sequence continues at coordinate 6,124,964 of NW_023458563.1, read as the reverse complement.
TTTATAAAAAAAATAACAAAAAAATTTAAGTTGAAAAACTTAACTTAAAACTTAATATTAAGAAAAGAACACCATGCACTCACTTTTGATTGCCAGTCTATGTATGTACATATGTGTGTAAACTTTATGCAAAATTATCACTATTTTAAAATTGTATTTGCATCTTCACAAAAGGAGAACAATTTCAAAAATTTAACAAAAATTTTAAATTAATGAAAATTATATAAAGATTTGCCATATTTTCGTTTATTTGCTCGCAACACGAAGAACATCACATTTCATGTTGCTCAATATTGTATTATGTTATCAACATTAAATTCAACAGAATTTCTGTCTGTTAACAAGCGTTTCTACATTCCGAGTTGAACTTTTCTAACGCTGTTAATTTTTCGTCTGCGAATAGTTTCCACTTTCAGTTTGCACCTACTCCATCTATCTACGTTCTCTGATTAGGTTAGCCAGTTAGTCATTGTACATAATTTCGCTTTGTGTGCCGTTCCGGCTAACCAAAAGGATCCTAAAATACTCTTTTACACAATAAACCTGCTTACATCGAAGCGTTTCCCTCATAAATGAGCTATTTTTGGAGCCCTAAATGAGCGATTTTTCGTTCTACGCGGGCACGCTGAATGGAGTGTAAAAATTGACTCTGTCAAGACTCCAAAACCGATAAATTCGGTGCATTTATGATTCTTTTTCAGTGAATTTCGGACCTCTTTTGGAGTCATATTCGAACGTTTCTAGGAGTCTTTCTAGAGTTATATTTGAGCATTTTTTGGGTATTTTTTGATGATTTATTGGAGTCGTTTTGGAGTCCATTATCTAACATTTACTAATATCTACTTGTTTGGTGTTATATAAACCCCTTTTAATAGAATTAAAACAACTTCTTTTACATTCCAATTTTATTTTTCTATATACAGGGTGTCCCAGAAGTAACCTGCCAAACTTGAGGAGAAGGCAGATGTGGTGGTGAGCTCCATGATAAGCAAACACTTTAGAGGTAAAAGTATCACCGTTTTTGAAATATTTACATTTTTTTGAATTAAAGAGAAATCGTGCCTTTTCATGCATTTTCTTTAACTGCATCTACAAACAAGGCTATACTTAGTAAATTTTTTATGTAAAAATCTTCCAGATAGTTGCTTCTCCATATTCAAATGCGATGTAGTAAAAATATATTAAGGAACCATTATGAAATTAGGACTATTTTGGGATTTTTAATTTTTTGATATTTTCTTCCCCAACTTTGACTATCTCTGGTGAAAAAATATACTGAGCTATAACTTTACATTACAAAAAATAGTTGCTCACTTAATAGATATTTCAGAAATGTGCCACTCTTACTATTTCGAATAGAAAAAAAATTTAAGTTGCTCTTATTACCGACCAATTACATGCTAAATAGTACAAAGGCACATTATTACATGCTCCTGACATTATATTATGTTACTTACCGGGATTCGGACTAGAGTCAATAACAAGGGCTATATCTATCATTATTTATTATGAAGGATGGGTTCACGTGAAATAAAACATACATGAGTTGTTTGCAGAAAAATTTATTCATTTATTGATAAAATATGCTCAAATTGGGGACTTTCTACTCTAATACAAGCTCGGCACCTTTTAAGGAAATACGCTTATAGAGATCTTAGCAGCAGCTCCATTTATTTGTTCCGGAAAATGCTCTTCGTTTTGAACTATTTTTGAATAAATTTTGTCATTAAGACAGCTCCGGTAGAAAACATCGAATGGATTCAGGTCTGCCGATCGAGCAGGCCACGTGATTGACCTGTATCGTCCAATCCATCGACGAGGATAAGTTTCGTCTAAATAAGCTCTTACTTCACGCCCGTAGTGAGCAGGGCATCCATCACTTTGGTGCCATAGTCTTCGCCGCAGGTTTAAGGGTACATCTTCTAAAAGAGTTGGAAGCCGTTCCTGAAGGAACTTTAAATAATTGTGGGAGTTGAGCGTTGGCGGCAGTTCCACAGGTCTAAATGTCTGACTATTAAAAATACCGCACCATAAATTTATTTTGTACTGGTACTGCGTAAATTAGGTGAATATCCGCATATTCATGCGACGTGTACTGCGTGTTCTCTGTCATAGTATTAATAACACAATGTTCGAAGGGACCAATTTCACAAAATCCACTTTCACTAATTCCGGTAAGTAACATAAAATAATGTCAGGAGCAGGTAATAATGTACATTTGTACTATTTAGCATGTCATTAGTCGGTAACAAGATCAACTTAAATTTAAATCTATTAAATACATTCTAACGTGTTTCAGTCCTTTGTCCACAAAAGCGGCTATAACTTTTTTTCTATTCGAAATAGTAAGAGTGGCACCTTTATGAAATCTTTATTAAATCAGCAATTTTTTTATGTAATGTAAAGCTATAGCTCAGTACATTTTTTCCCCCAGAGATAGTCAAAGTTGGGGAAGAAAATAACAAAAAGCTAAAAATGGCAATATAGTCCTAATTTTATAATGGTTCCTTAATATATTTTAACTACATTGCATTCGAGTATGGAGAAGCAACTATCTGAACTATTTTACATAAAAAATTTACTAAGTATAGCCTTGTTTGTAGATGCAGTTAAAGAAAATACATGAAAAGGCACGATTTTTCTTTAATTCAAAACAATTTAAATATTTCAAAAACGGTGGCACTTTAACCTGAAAAATGTTTGCTTATCAGGGAGCTCACCACCCCACCTGCCTTCTCCTCAAGTTTGGCAGGTTACTTCTGAGACACTGTAGACTGTATATAAAAGAGGATGTATTTATGTATGTGTTTATGCAGCTTATAGACTTGGAAACCACTCAGCCGATTTTGTTAAAATTTCCAGGATAGCTTCATAGAAACCCGGACAGTGTTCCTGTGAAGTTTGGCTATTTTTGAAAAAGTTGCCACCCGTTAGAAAAATAAAAATTATTTAAATATGCAAGTAAAGTATTACGGTATAGATGTCAAATGAAAGGTGTTTGAGAAAGATATTTAAAAAAATTTACATCAACAAATATTTTCATAAGTGTTGCCACCTGGTCAAAAATTTAAAAATAATGAATATCTAATACAATTCACATCAAATATTACAATATGTGTATCAAACTGAAGGTATTGGAGAAAGATTTACATATTTTTGAGTAGAGTTGCCATCTCTTTCAAAAAAACTTAAATGACATAAATGTGTGTTAATTAAAAAGTATTTCGCATGATACGTATCAAACGGGAGCTATTGGGAAATGTTTCAGTCAAGACCAATTACCGTATAGAGTGTCCACATGTATACTTGCATTGAAAACCATCGACGGAGTAGAATATATAAACGTATAGAGAAGCATGCTTTAAACTGGCCTTACTGGAGAATGATCAGAATTGGAATACAACTCTGACCGAAGCATCACTCAAGTGCGCACTCATGCGCACCATCGAATCCTCGACAACTGTGGGAAATGCATCGTGAAAGCCTCAGTGAAGATATTCTAAGACAAGCACGTGCAAGTGATCCAAATCAGGAATATTTGGATGACATTTTCAATGAAGCTGTAACGTAGCTCCCCTACGCTACACTGACAGACATACGTACATGCATACATAAAACCCACAAGTACATACATACGTACATACATATCCACATCCAGCCATACATACGCTACATATTTATATACATACATACAGATCTACATGCATACATACAACCATACGAGACGAACTCTCCTGCCCACTTCGATACCGCGTGGCGAGCAGGCATTGTGTGGTGGATAAAACCGCCCCACAATGTCAAGCCACCACGATTGAATACGTACCGTCTCACCCCAATGGGTAAGCACGGGGCGCATCGGGACGGCTTAGGCCGTGTAACCTCGAGCGCCCCTGGCTCTGCACATGGGGAATACAGACTGACCAAGCTGCCGTAGGTAGGCACGGAGCGCATCGGGACGGATTAGGCCGTGTAACCTCGAGCGCCCCAGGCTCTGCCTGCGGGACAGGTTGGTGGTTTGTGAGAACATATTGACGACCAGCTTCCGCAGCTTCCGTAGGTGACCTCCGTGACCATTTCGGACCGCCAATATTAAGTGCCGCCCTGGGCCAAGACTACAGCAAGGAACCACCACCGACTATCATTAACGAGGGCCGCTAGCAACATCATCGCCATCCAGGGCCGCTGTCACCGTCGTCCTTCATTAGGGCCGGACTGCCGCCTTCCTCACCATTGGGCCGCCAATATCATTGCCGCCCCAGGCCGAACGCAACACCAAGAGCCGCCACCTTTCAGGGCCGCTAGCAACATCATCGCCATCCAGGGCCGTTGTCACCGTCGTGCATCATTAGGGCCGGACTGCCGCTTTACTCACCATTGGGCCGCCAATATCATTGCCGCCCCCTAGGCCAAACCGCTACCGAGGACCGCTACTTACTGTCTGCCGCTGACATCATCGCCATCCAGGGCCGCTGTCACCGCCGTTACTCATCAGAGGCCCGTTGTTATAACTAGGGCCGCCAATACTGCTCTCACTACGGGAGGTCGCTACCGCCCTCAGCACTATTTGGGCCACCGTCAACAGCACCGCAGGGCCGTCACTACTAAAGGGACTGCTACTGCCATCACGATCAGCATCGTCGCTCTCATTGGCTGCAGTACCCGTGCTGTGGGCATTTACCCTCATCACGCTCGCCACCGCTCTCACTGTCATTAATCACCGCACCATCACCGCTCTCACCGTCACCGCTCTCAACATCACCGCCACCGTCACTAGCCACTAGACAGTCTCCGCTCTCTGAGCCACGGCACCGATCGCCGACCAGTTAGTCGCTCTCTCTCTCCCCTCTCTTCGAGGACGTCAGGGTACCGGCAGCCTGGCCGAACGGCCGCGTGTGTGTGTGGTTGTGTTCGCTATATTTAACTACTGTGTTTATTTTATTCAGTGGGGGTTAGTGGGACCTCCACTCAACCCTGGAGCGGCTGAGCTACCTCAGCCTTCGATAAAACCCACCTCATAAAGCTTTAATATTAATGCAGGACTTATGCATGCCAATCAACAACAAAGCTCTTTGTCAACGCGGTACGCCAGCACCGACACGAGATAGAAATGCTGTACAAGTTAGAGACTTGATGCGAGAACAGCAGTTTGGTGCAAATCAGCTGGAACGATTTGTGCAAACGCAAAAAGAGTTTTTAGATGCTGTTCAGAAAAAAAGCTTGTGACAAAATCATGAAACGGGTAACCAAAGGAGGTGGCGGAATTATCTTCCTAGATGCTGCAGGAGGTACCGAGAAAACTTTCCTCATCAATTTAATATTGGCGACAGTTCGAATGCGAAATGGGATTGCAGTAGCAATAGCATCATCGGGGATTGCATCAACACTACTTGATGGCGGACGTACAGCGCATTCAGCACTTAAGCTTTCATTGAATTTGAACCAGACCGAAACACCTACATGCAACATCAGCAAAAGCTTTGGTATGGCCATAGTCCTTAAAACGTGCAAAATTATAATTTGGGACGAATGCACCATGGCACATAAGAAATCGCTCGAAGCACTTGACCGAACTCTTCAAGATTTTCGTGGAAACGACCAACCGAGAGGAGGCGCTCTTGAACTCCTTGTAGGTGATTTTCGTCAAAGATTACCCGTTATACCACGATCAACGCCTGCAGACGAGCTGAACGCGTGGTTAAAGGCATCGCGTTTGTGGAACTATGTCGAAAAAATTACGCTCACAATAAATATGCGAGAGAATTTGCTGCAAGATACGTCTGCCCAAATATTTTCAAAGTAACTTTTTGATATCAGTAACGGTGAAGTTCCTATTGATCGCACAACAAATGAGATATCATTTCCTTCCAACTTTTGTCAAATTCAGCAGAGCATTCAAGACGTCATCGACTGAGTATTTCCGAACTTAGCGATCAACTACCGAAATACGGAATGGCTCTGCGAACGTGGAATTTTAGCTCCGAAGAACGATAATGTTAGTAAATTAAACGGACAAATGGACAAAGATCAAGCTGTTAATTACCGAACTGAATTTCTTAATTCTTTGGAGCCACCAGTGATACTTATTCGGAACTTGATCGCGCCAAAGCTGTGCAACGAAATCAGAGTGATAATAAAAAAATTACCACAGAATTTGATCGAGGAACAATCATCTGCGGTAAATTCGAAGGCGGAGATGTGGTGATTCCACGTAAACCGATGATTTCCAACGACTTGCCGTTCGAATTCAAGCGGCTTTAATTCCCTTTGTGTATTGCCCTTTGCAATAACTATAAATAAAGCACAAGGGCAATCATTAACTATCGCGGGTTTGGATTTGAAAAATTCGAGCTTTTCACATGGCCAATTATACGTCGGCCGTTCACGAGTTGGGACACCACAAAATTTATATATTTACACAACAAATGAAACAACTAAAAATATTGTTTATACCATAGTATTGAAGTAAATAAAAAGGTATTCAATGTCAAAACTCTAAATACTTGTGTTTTTCATTGGCGTAGCAACGCGCGCCGGGTATTGCTAGTTTTTTAATATTATTTGTTATTAAAATATAAATATGTCGGCCGCTGTGGTGTAGTGGCAAGCAGTGCGCGCTTTCATTCATCAGCACCTGGGTTCAACCCCTGGTCAAAGCAATATCGCAAAAAAAAATTGAAAAAGGTTTTTTCTTAACAGCGGTCGTCCCTCGGCAGGCAATGGCAAACCTCCGAGTGTATTTCTGCCATGAAAAACAGCTTCTCATTAAAATACAATCGCCGTTCGGAGTCGGCGTAAAACTGTAGGTCCCTCCGCTTTGTGTGACAACATCAAGGCGCACGCCACAAGTCGGAGGAGAGGCTCGGCCAAACACTAACATATGTGTAAGCGCCAATCTATTATTATTATTATTATTAAAATATACAGTTTTTTAATAATTAAAAATATAAATACATATGCTATATACAATCATACTATACATCCTGTGCCAAAATTATAAGCGTACCACATATTGACAAGTTTTAACAATTTATTTACTTAAGTTATTTTTGTATAAAAAATATAGTTTATTTTTGGACAAAAACCGTATAAATCAAACACAATAAACACATGTTTTCTTTTTTTTTAATATAATCTACGATTTCAGCAGCTTCCTTCCTGCAAAGGTTTCTGGACATGCTTTTAAAAATATTTATAATTATTCACCTCTTTTATTAAAAAAAATATACACACGTTAACGGCTCAAGAATTGACTTAAAACTGTTCTTATAAACTTCACTTTTGCAAATGTCGCTGCAAGTTATTTTTAAGTCCCGTTAGACGAATGCTCAAAAACGCTCCCATAAATGAACATTAACGCTCATTGATCTAAAAGCCCTCAGAAAAAGGCGCATATTTTGAAGATTACAAAAAAACAATCCCAACAAGCTCAAAATTAAGACTGTGTTCGGATCCTTATTTCGGAATGCTCTCTGTTTGGCTAGCCGGGGCGCATAAAATAGTGTAAGTGCATACGTGTGAATATTCTTTAATGACTAATATCCACTAACACTATTTCTTGTGTTATTCAACCAATTATGTACTTTAAAACACGAATAATTGCAGTTCCCTGGTGCGCGCCATGTATTTTTTGCAATATGTGTAGATCCAAAATGTTCCCTTCTTCTTTTTTATTAATTGTAAACGTGTAATTTTAATGAAAAAATAATTATAAGTAACAGATAGCAAATTTTATTACAATTCATTTGCAAAGTTTGTTTTGATCTGTGAACGCTGTTTCTAGTTAGAAGTCGTTTTTTTTTTTTAAGTACTTGTTAATAATAAGTATCCGTACTAAACAATTTTCGAATAAACACGAGTTTCTCATTTACAATTCCAAATAACGCTTTCGTATTTTAGTTTAACACTTTCCCATTTACAATTGAGTATTCTCAATTCCAAATGACATTTTCGCATTTAAAATTGACTATTCTCATTTCTAAATGACGCTTTCGCATTTTCAAATGACTAATCTCATTTCCAATTGACAAATTTCATTTCTAAATGACGCTTTCGCATTTTCATTGGACGCTTTCTTATTTAAAATTGACTATTCTTACTTCCAAATGACGCTTTCGCATTTATAATTGACTACTCTCATTTTAAAATGCCGCTTACGCATTTTCATTTGACGCTTTCTCCTTTCCAACTGGAAATGGTGTAGTAAGCATCGGAATGGTTCGTTTTTGGCGATAAAGATCTAGTACGGAACTGGAAATTTGACTCACTAGCTCGCGGTTTCAACGCAGGGAACTTTTGTGTCAAGAGAATACACGATTGCGCATTCCTGCCGACGATAACACTTTTCAAGTAAAAGTAAACAAAGCCGAATGGGAGGATAAAAGAAACTGCGAAATAGTAAATTTTCTTAATATTCAATTTTTCGATTGGAAAAATGGTTCAAAATTTAGTTTTTTTGTTCGAGTCCCTACGATTTGTACAAATAATCACCCATATAAGCAATTTATTTGTATATTGATACAGCATGTTCTTGGAGAGGTGAATTATAAATACCTTAAATAAGATCCCGATCCCGAGATTCATGAAGGGTTTAGTAAAATCGATGACGCTTTCACGAGCATAATTTATAGTCATCGAAGCGACTGCCAGGTCAGCCCGCTAGAAATTTGATAAGCAAACATATACGTATTTGCTGGGTTATTAACTCAACTGGTTAGATTAATATTGTTCTTAAAAGATGTGTTAAATTTTGTTTAGATTACTTATATTACAATGAGAACTTACCCGTTCCATAAGCTCTCGAACAATGCCGTTCCAAATATTTGTATCTGGATTATAAACCCCATACATATTATCTGGGACCAATTCGATTTTGTATTGAAATCCAACTTGTTTAGCAATAGCCTTTAGTAAATCGATACAAAATCCTTCAAAACGAACATTGCCAGTTTTATTAACGCCATTTTTAACCATTACATAAGGTTTCTCTTCTCGCGTCATTACAACCAGAGTAGTATTGGCGGTATGAACATCATAGAAGGCAGTCGGATCAGTAATGTTAACTCCAACTTCTGGCTTCCAGAAACCAACTTTTTGAATCTTGTCACGCTTGAGTTTAAGTAAATCAATTTGAAATTTATTCCGACGGCCCTCAGCAAAGTTAACGCGTCCAGTCAAACCATTGATAGAAGCCTAAGAGATTAATAAAAAAAAACGGTTTGTTTTATTCTTAGGAAACTTCTAAAAATCGTATTAAATATGTGAAAGTACCCGGCTGGAAATTTTCTATCCAATTGACTGGTCCCATTAAGTTTCTGAATAAATACCATCGATTCGATTTTTGACGGTAACTAATATGGACCTGATTGCTCTGGCGCTAGATATGTCAAATAAAAAACAACTTTACTGTTTATTTAACAATATTTGTAATTTTGGTCAGCAGTTGGCTGAGCCTATGAGTACCAAAACGAACACTAAATCTACTAACACAAAATAAGTATAACTTATACTACCCACAAGGTATCTGTTAATGGAACCGGCGAAGCTGCTGCACTAGCAGTTTTGGTTGCTTGCATTAGCACAGAGAACATAGGTACTTTCCCAGCAAAAAACATGATTTTCACAGAAATTAAGATGCAATCGAAATAGAAGATGGGAATCGCTTACCCTTTCGCTTCAAGAAAGCATTATGTTAACATGAGCATGTCATTGGCCGTAAGCCCTTACCCGCTGCATTACCTTCGAACGAAGGGAGAACGCATGGATAAACAAAATCCAGAGAAGCGAACAAAGAATGCCTTACAGAGAAACTATTGTAGAATGCCTAGATAAGTACATACTGATGTACATATATTAAATTTAAAACGGAAAATGAGACATTCTTTTTCATATCGGACACCAAATTTGGTGCCACACTTTCGATTGGGTTAAAATGTTTTTTATGGGTTCTAAATATGAAATAAGCTAACACGTGCTTTTTTTCTTTTTTTTCTTCGGATCTGTCAAAGCATGCATTTTTTCGTGATTCTGACTAATCATGTGCTTCTTGAAATCGTTATATCTCGGGTTCTGCTCATCGTAGAGACTTCGTCATTTTAAAGCTAAAGAAACGGGTTTAACATTTGTATATATGTATAAGATGGTCAAGATTGTCCCAAGTATAACTGAGCTATTTATGTTTAGAAAAAATGAGCGGTTTTCAAAAACTATTTTTAAAATATTTTTATTTATGACGAGATGGTTTATTTTGTGAGAATCAACAATTTTTTGTTTTCAAAAACTTATGTTGATATATATTTATTAAGGTGTCAAACATCGGGTTTTTGCAAAAAGTAAAATTTTATTGCGGATTCCGATAGAATACCTATCCAGATATAATATTTGTACGGCAAGATTTTTCTTTAAGGCGACAAGCTCCTAGAAATTGGCGTGGTAATTGCAGGACTAAAGTTAGCAAAACGCAGATTTTATTGCGGATTTCGACAGAATATCGCTTCGTTAACAACTTGTGTTCCACGCCTTTATTGAAGCGAATCGGAGACATGACATAATTTGTTTTACGAAATCCGTCCAACTGAAAAAAGCATGGCTCAAATACAGACTGTCTTAAAATATTAAAATTTTTATGAATCAGTTTTTATACAAACATACATATATACATATGTATTAAAGTACTTAGATTTTACTTAAAAATCGGTATGTACATTAGGCTGCCCATATAAAATGCTTTTTTGGAAATTTCAAGACTACTACTATTCGTTTCTATGAGTAATATTTTTATAGATGTTTTAAAGGTCAAGAGAAGAGGATATATAGGCCTTTAAAATGATATATAATAATCTATTGTCGGACTAGGCTTGTTGGGATTTTTTATTGGGTAAATTAAAAAAAGACCCATATTTCACTTAGTTTTTTTAATTTAGACCATCGATAATTTCTACAATTTCAGAATTTGGAATACTATCTAAAATAAAATCTATTTTCAAATAAACTGATACCTCATTTATTACAATCGCATTAACATTTTCGAAGTTAGGCGACTTTTCTTGAATACGGCCTTGAATTTATATGTGTGTATGTACCGGCCGCTGTGATGTAGTGGTAAGCAGTGCCTGGGTTCAAGCCCTGGTCAATGCAACATCGCAAAAAAAAATGTAGAAAAAAGGTTTTTTCTTAACAGCGGTCGCCCCTCGGCAGGCAATGGCAACCCTCCGAGTGTATTTCTGCCATGAAAAAAAGAGTTTCTCATAAAAATACAATCGCTGTAGGTCACTTCCCTCTGTGTGACAACATCAAGGCGCACGCCACAAATCGGAGGAGGAGCTCGGCCAAACACTAACATATGTGTAAGCGCCAATCTATTACTATTATGTACCGGAATTTCAGGTTTTTTGACCAATGTGGCTAAGGAATTCATCAATATTTATTAAAAGTATATACAATCGCTCTTAGCAAAAAAAAGTAGTGTTTCAGGAAATTTTAGGAAAATGGGGGTGGCACCGCCCAGTTATATCATATGTGTATCTCAAAAACTACTTGACTTATCTCAACCAAATTTCGTGAACGCATTGCACTTAGGCTTCTTAAGAGCCATATTGAAAATTTTTGAAATATGACTAAAACCGCGGGCTCCACCAACATAACGGTAATTTCAAAAAACTCAAAGCTTGCTGTATTTTAGGAGTAGTAGGTTTTTTCCGATTTCAAAAATGTTCAAGACAGTATTTAAGGAGGCTAAGCACAATGTTTGTACCAAATTTGGTCGAGTAGTTTTTGGGAAACACAAAAACCACCCCCATTTTCCTAAAATTTCTAGAAACCCCCGTTTTTTACTAAAGAGCGATTGTATGTATCAGTTTTGAATAAATATTAATGAACTCCTAAGCCACACTGCTCTAAAAATCTGAAATTCTGGTACATACACACATATAAATTCCAGGCCGTATTTAAGAAAAGTCGCCTAAATTCGACAATTTATATGCGGTTACAATATATAAGGTATCAGTTTATTTCAAAATATATTAGTTTTAGATATTACTCCATATTTTGGAAGTGTGGAAATTGTCGATGGTCAAATTTAAAAAAATTTAAAGAAATATGTTTTTTTTTTATTTACCCGATAAAAAATCCCATCAAGCCTAGTCCTATATATACGATAACAATTAGTACCGATTTTGGCGGGACAGTACCAATTTTGAGAAAATGTCGTTCGAATTGACAGAAACGCTCCTGCTCTGAAAATATTCAACGCGGGCCGCGATGCTGGTAACAGAGGAAGAGGAAGGCCTCCTCTGCGTTGGAAAGACCAGGTGTAGAAGGACTTGGCTTCACTCGGCATTTCCAATTGGCGTCAGTTATCACAGAAGAGAAATTACTGGCGTGCTGTTTTGAACTCGACCAAAATCGCTTAGGCGGTTACAGCGCCAATAAAGAAGAAGACAAAGTCCCGCTGAATATTTTTTAAAAGACAGGACGTATAGTGCCCCGATTTTTCATATTTGTACCGATTTAGTCCCGATTTTCAGTGTTTTCTTTATTCATTTAACAAAACTCTCCCTAGACTCCAAAAACAATTTTTCGTGCAAACGTGGCAGAACTTTCGTTATCAGAAAGGGCATAGAATATAAGTGAGCCATAACATAGCCAGTATCCTTATTAATCCTAAACCGTCATCTTTCGTCAAAACGACTACGCACGATGTTATTTTCATTGTTACTAAGTTTTTATTGTTCTGTGAAATATTGATTTTAAGTTTAAAGAATATATGTTCCCTTTTTAATATCAATTTTTCATTGTTATTATTTCCTTATTAAAAAGAATAAAATCAATTATTCACATTATTTATGCTCACTATCCATTTAATTTGGATTTCAAATTAGTTGTCGTCAAAATGACGAAGGATGACGTTAATGTACAAAAAAAACGATGACTGTCCAGGGTTAATAACTAGCAATTACCCGGCGTGCTTCGCTGCGCCTTAAATGTATTTTTGTGTTGTAACTCTCTCTCAAAACTCGTATGGCCTCATTTATAAAATATATTTAAAGACCTTTATGAGGTTAGATTTAAAAAACAAATTTCGATCTATGAAGAATTGTTTATTTTTTTCGAGTATGGGTGTTAGTTAATATCTATTCGAAGGTAATCAGAAAATATATAAAGTACCGACTATCTCTTGGAAATTTAATTTATACTCTTATAACTGGAGTCTACTATCGCACCCTTTCCTCAAACGTGTAGTAATTCAATAATCAAATACCGTATATTTACATAATTTGAAAAAAATTTGCCTACTATACAAATATGTACTGCAGTATCAACTAATATTTTCAAATTTTGTGAGAGTAACAAAACAAAAATACTTTTAAGGAGCAGCGAAGCATGCCGAGTATTTGCGAGTATTTAATAATTAAATTAAATTAAAATTTTCAAACAGGTGGCAACCTCCCAAAAAATATTTTTGCGTTTAAAAGCCATCTGGCTGTAAAAAAATTCTCATGCCCATACAATTTGTATGAAGCATACCGAAATAACGCGGCGTACACGCTTAGCGATTAGAAAATCCGATGTTGACAGGGCGTTAGGAAATGAAGTTGGCTGCAGAAAACGGCGAAACTGTAACTTTCGTAGTTCACACAAACAATCATATGCTTATTGGTGTTATTTCTTCATTTGACGTAGCGTTGCCGATTTTGTTTAGATATTGCATTTCGGAGTTAACGCTAGGCGTCAGAAAACGCTCAGCCCAACGCCTTTGTGTAGCTGTGGCAGTAGGCTTTCTTTAACCTTTTACTTTTTACAGCCAAACTTCAACATTTACTTTATCTTATCAATTTACTTTAACTGAAATTTACAAAAATGGCCTCCCTTATATTGTTTTCAATATTTTAAATTGGACCTCTAGCAGTGCAGCGGTGAAAAGTGTACCCTATTCGGAAATGCAGCAAACCAAAGCATCAGTGTCTTTTACTTCTAAACTATAATAAATATAAATATAAACAATTTGCGCAACTTAGTTCCAATTCGACACCTAACCGCGTTTGCGCATATTGCGCATTTCCATCAATTATAGTTTAGAAAGACACTGATGATGCTTGGTTTTTGTGCATTTCCGAATAGCCCCGTGCATTCAATTTCATCCATTAGTTTTTGGCTGATGTGCGTGCAAACATACCAACAGACAGACAGACAAAATTTCTAAAAACTATTGATTTGGTTTCTGTTGCTCTAATAAAGACCTCGCTGTTAATATTTCTTGAGTATCTATAATGTACAGACATCGGTCTTTTACAATTTTATTATATGCATAGAATTAAGCTTGAGAACTGCAAAATCGAAGCACATAGTTGCACTTATAGTTCATTCGGCAGGGGAAAAGCAGTCGATATTTAAGTGGGCCATTTCGAAACGAAGTGCTATTTTTTTGTCCCTCCCCCTTTTTAATTTTTTTTATGGTGGTAAAAACGAAAAATTAAAAACAGCATTATACGACCCAAATAATAAGCCACTAACAAAGCTGTTTTTCTATTATTGAAAGCCGTTTTGTTTTATTTTGCGAACGGTATTTTTTTTATATATTTTACCTACTTCAAATAAATATATTACTCTCCCCTCAGGTTATTCGATAATAAACCTGAAAAAAGTTTAAGCAAAGAAACAATGAAAAAAGGCGTAACTGTTTGTAAATTACCACCTTAACTTTTATTGATATTTTCTATTTTCGCCTCAAAAATTGTATCAACATAAGTTCTGAGCACATTGAAAACGACGAGGTACGGGCCACAGCTTCCAATTTGTTATCTTCATTATTTAAACGCTTTGTCGATGACGACATGATTTTTTAGAACACGGCAGCGACATCATGAATTTGTATACGTTTGAAATAAAAGAAGAGGAAGAACCTTACCTGTCGCCGGAAAAATAGAAATAGATCTAATCTGGCCACAACCACAGCCGTCGCGTAGCCCGGTCGTCGCCAAAATAATTACCTACATAAGAGTACGTGTTAAAATAATTTGACAGCTGTGGTCTGTAGCTCGTCGTTTTCATTGTGTTCGGGCTAATAAGCGTGGCTTTCTATTATAATACAGTAATAAGCTAATTAAAATTCCGTACTTTAAGCGCGCTAAATGTTATGAATTTTTTCAGATTTCTATACCAGCCGGAAGTGAGCGAGATGTTCTTTACATATCATGAACCAACTTATAGTTGTTGTATTAGTAATTGTAATATAATACAACTGTGTTAATATTTTTGATGTAACATAATTCGGTAGTGCAATACTTAAGGCCTATTCA
This sequence comes from Rhagoletis pomonella, assembly GCF_013731165.1. Classification (NCBI taxonomy): domain Eukaryota; kingdom Metazoa; phylum Arthropoda; class Insecta; order Diptera; family Tephritidae; genus Rhagoletis; species Rhagoletis pomonella. The sequence goes on along the minus strand of NW_023458563.1, from coordinate 6,109,671 downwards.
GAATACATACAATGGGAATTGAGTGTATAAATTAGGGCTTGTACGTATTGCTTATTACATGCTATCTTTTTTTTTTAATCATCCCATACAGCTTGGGAGGAATAACTGAACGACCACTTCGCGTCTGATAGTGCTGCTTTGAAGAAAAAGTCGGTTGGTCTTTATTATGACCTGTTGAAGGCTCAGTGTCCGACGCCATTATCAATTCACTATCATGTCTTATTTCACTACGATTCATAGGCATGCTGTTTGACAAAGTGGAAGGAACAATTGGTTCTGGCTCGTTATTTAGCCCAAGCTGTGGTGAAGATGGTTACAAATCATCGAATTTCCTGTCATTACATTCGTTTAGTTCTTCTAACGACATTTCAGTATTAGCTTTTACATTATTTTTACTTTTGGCTATCTTCGATTACGTCTAAAATATATATTTTTTTCCCGTTTTTCTTAAAAATTAAATCTCCTACCAGTAATTCCGGTAATAATTTTACATTGCGATCAAAGTAATGTTTTTGGTTTTCCTTTTTTCTTTTAATTCTTTCCTGTGCGTTTGATTCGTCAACTGAATTCATGAACAAAAGTTGGGAGCTATGTTTTTACTAAACTGCCGAAAAATAATTGTGTTGGAGCATGTCTGCGATGGTGCATGTCTGCGACTGCGGAGTTGTTATATTCCAGGAGATGATATTGAAATTTATCTTTTTCGTTCGCCTCGTAGCAGCGTTTCAACAGATTTTTTGCAATCGCTACTGCTTTTTCAGCCAATCCGTTGCTTTGGGGATATCTGGGACTTGAAAATTTAACTACAATATTCGCATCACTAAAGAAATTTTCTGTTTCTACCGAATTAAAAGGGTTGTTGCGCACCGTATCATTGTTGGATAACCCACCCTCGTAAATATTTGTTTCAGTGTATGAGTCACGCAACTGGCAGTTTATTTGCCAGCTTTTCTGCCAGCACAAAGTTAGGGTGAGCATCAATCAGGGAAATGTAATATCTACCCGCATATTCAAAAATATCATTCCCTACTGTTTGAAAAGTATACTTAGTTGCGTCGTCTTGACTCAATGGCTCTTTTGCATTATTACGTCTGAAAGTTTCACACACAGCATACCCAGTAATTAAGTCTTTTATCTGTTTACCCATATGCGGCCAAAAATACAAAGATCTGGCTTTTTCCAGTGTCTTTTCTATTCCAAGATGTGGCATGTTCAGCCACTTGCCAACTTGTGGTTGTAATGCCGTGGGAATTATTAGTCGATGGTTCTTGAACAACATGTTATTTTCAAAGTGTATTTCCGACTTGTATTTGTGAAATTGTTTGCTTAGTTCAGTCAACTCTTGATATTTGGGACATCCTTGTTGCGCAAATAGACACAACTTTTTGTACTCTTCATCTTCATCTATATGCTTGCAGCATATATCGTAATTGTATTTTGACATACAAACTTTTTTCGTCAGGGTGTGAATAACTCCCTTTAGTTCGTCAATTTCAGCAGTCTCGAGTAGTGCTGCCATAGAGAGACAGTCAGCAACCAACATTTGCTTACCCGGAGTATAAATTACCTCCATTTTTGGGTACTTAAGCAAGAACATGAACATGACCTGTAACATGGGCGCCACTTTTTGATTTCTTTCTTCAAAAGTGTTTTTAGCGGTTTGTGATTACTTTGTACTAAAAGTTCACGACCTTAAAGATAATAATGGAACTTAGTAGAGGAGAATACTATAGCCAGTAACTCCTTCTCTATTTGTGCCCACTTCTGCTCTGCTTTACTCAGCGTGCGAGAAGAATAAGCCACAGGGTGACCTTCTTGAAGTAACACACAACCTAGACCATCTTTTGAAGCGTCCGTTTAAATAACAATAGGCTTTTCCTTGTCTAGCTAACACAGGTTCAGATGTAATAATACTGATGAGTTTCTGAAACTCATGTTCATGAGCATCAGTCCACTGAAACCGGATATCATTATGTGTTAATTCATGTAACTTAGTCGATTGTTTTGATAAGTTGGGGATATATGCTGCTAAAAACTTAAGCATACCTATACCATGACATCGCTTTTATTTTCTGGTTTTTTAAGTCCGCGAATTGCCCCGCAATATTTACTATGCGGTTTGATGGTACCTTTTGAAACTATACGGCCAATGAATTTCATTTCCGTTTGACGATATTGAATTTTATGCCTTTTTCAACTGCTCGTGGAATAACTTTTGCGAGCGTCTCGTCGTGCCATTCTAAGTCCTCTGCAACAATGGCCATATCATCAAAATAAATTATGACCCCTGGGATATCGCCGAAATATTTGACCATTTCGCTTTGAAACATTTCGGGTGCGCAATTTAACCCAAAGGCCACGCGATTGAATTTATAACAGCCAAACGGTGTCATAAGTGTCGTTAAGTTCGAACTTGGCTCGCCCAATTCCATGTGTCAAAACCCACTGCTAAGATCGAGTACAGTTAATATGAACTTGTTAGCTAATTGACTGGTGACGTAGTCGAAGGTCGGAATCAGAAAGTGTTCACGTTTTATGCACTTATTTAATAGTTTTGGATCCAGGCAAACTCGAATATCGTTTTTCTTTTCTAAAAGCTGTACATTATGCACCCAGTCCGAAGGATAATTGACGGGCGATATAACATTATTACCTACCATCTCTTCAATCTCACATCCGAAGCGCTCTAACAAACTCAATGGAATTCTCTTTTTATAGTGCACACATGGAGTAGCCCCATCTTTCAATGCTATTGAAACAGTCCACGGAAACTTACTTAAACCACTAAAGGCAGTAATGTTTTGCGTGATGAAGTCATCCCTGTCTTTTCGTAAAAGTGTCATTCTAGCATTTATTGTATTAATATCGAAAGTTTACACTAGTGCCTAACCCTAGAAATGGAACATCTGTGTGATTCACAACAACAAAGTCTGCCTTTTGTTCTGTATTCAAATCAGAATCAATGCAATTCAGTATTACTGTACCAATAATATTAATTTTATTGCCACTGTAATCATATATTGGATAGTCGTCAAATTTATTGTTAACTTTAATTTTATGTTTAGAAAGGTAATTGATAGGAATGCAGTTCACATCGGATCCGGAGTCTATTTTAAATCTAATCGGGATATTCTGTATATAGTATTTCTTGGTCCACTTTCTTTTTACTAGTCCATTATTATTCGTATTTATTCTATAAATATGAGTATAATATAATGATCCACTTATTGATTCTATTTTACAGTTAGGTTTACCTTCTTCGATCCAGTTATAATAATCTCCCACTGAGTGCACCTGTCCATGTTGTTTGTTGTACGATCCGGGGTTTGTATTCTGTCTGCTGCTTGATGTTTTCTTATCCGGGAACTGTGATGGTTGAGGGCTTTTTTTTTACCACAAACAACAAAATGGCCCTTTTTGTCACAGCCTCTGCATACTACGTCTTTGGCTTTGCACACATTTAGATGTCCGAGCGAAAATTGTTGCCCACAGTTATAGCAAAAACGAGTGGTTGCATTGACGGATCTCGGAGTTCCTTGGTCGAAAAGGATTTTGTTGGCATTTGCCGCTTCGTACACATTACATTTTTAATTTTTTGTGACAGCGGCTCATCCTTTCCGTGAAGCAATTTAAGCTGCAGTGATTTGTCGTATATACCCAGAATGATTCGGTCCCGTAACATACGGTCATTATAGGATTGACCACAGCTACAGTTGAATTCGCAATAGCGAATTTGGGAACGCAACACCGTTTCGAACTCAGAAAACGGTTGTTTTTCCTTTTGGGTAATCGTGTTGTATTTGAACGATTCCATAGTCACGTTTTTTAGGCGTCAAAGGCGTTGAGCACATGTGCTAGTGAACGTGCACTCTCAGCACCGTCAGTATCCGCGGATCTGCCCATACCAAGCACCTGCTCTGTTGACACATCATTTGGGAAGAGGGTGCTGTAAATTTCAACTGCCTTCGATCCCACCAGCCATAGGAATGTCGCAATTTTGGCATCCTCGCCTTCTCTAAGTTTTCCCATTGCATGCATGTACATTAGGGTGGTCCAAAAATGCATGTGAAAAATGTAAGTCGGAATTTTTATGCTCTCTACTACAGAACTCTGCTTATCTGCAGGAGATTCCCGATAATAATACCCAATTGTTTATTTAACCATTTTTT